>NW_016690214.1:4481827-4635553 GCF_001604755.1 Lepidothrix coronata
GTTTGCTTTTAGTCTCCCCTATGTGAGCACGGAAAGGGCACAAGAAGTGTGGCTTCCACACCCCCGTGCATCACACACCCCCCATGGTTTATTATTAATTCAGCTGGCTTGTCTTGCCGCCAGTAAAGCTTGAGAGCAGAATCACTGCTCTAACATCCATCACAGCTACTTGTGCTTGCATAGCTGTGAGGCTGAAACAAGTTCATTATTTTGGAAATAAATGCATTTTGGTTGAACTTTTGACTGTTACCAATGCTGTTTTCTCATCTCCCACATCAAACCAAATTAACATTCAATCAACATCTCTCAGAGAATGTGACAAAAACACATGAATGGGATTGATTAAAATGCCAATAGAGACTGAACTATGATATCAACATCATAGATCAATAAGATCCAGACAGAAATGGATTACAGACAAATATATATCATATTAGTGCCCCTTTTCCTTAATTTTCTATTGTACCTTTTAATATCTTTCTTCTGCCTTTTTTTTTTTTTCTGGCAGCACATATCTCTTTAGAATGACATCTAAAAAGTTGCACACTCCTATATAAAACTCAATTTGTCATATATATAGATAGTACTATTATTTGTATTACAGTTCAAAGCAAACTGCAGGACTGGTGGGAAAAAAAACAAAGCTGTCCTCTGCCTTTATGTGTGGGAAACAGCCGAGCAGTAAGAGGCAAAACAGAAGAAAATGCAGCCTTGAAACTAAAATATAATTAAAATAAATCAACTAAATAATAGAATTAAAATGAATCAACTTAAAAAATAATTAGTGAACTCCAGTAGAGCTTGTGTTTGATAAGTCACTGGATTAAAAAAACAAAAACCACGCTTGGAATATGGGTTATTTCCACTGACTTGGGCAGATTCATGATTGCAACTTTGCCCCATGGGAGATCAGTTCAGTACAGACAGAACCTCTGGAAGGTGTGAGCTCAGGGAAGTCCACCTTTGCAGAACTACCAGCTGAAAGGAGCAAGAAAACAGCAAACAGATATGAGAGACACAGCATTAGGGCAGTCACTAATCATGGGCAGCCCTGCTGTGGGAAGGAGCACCAGTAAGTTGTTTGCTCAGACCTGTCCTGGCTTTTTATGAGCTCAGGATAAAAATCCAACACCACAGAGCAGTGACTGTGCAGCACAACCTGCCTTTCCTTTCTCACTCCATCCATCATTTGGAACTCTCAGCAATAAGCCCACAAAGCCAGCAGAGGCTTTAAAAAGTTAATGAGAAAGAGGTAAGAAAAATGTACAACTGTTTGTTCCAGAGCCCTGCAATGCTGGTGGTTCATCCTCTGAGCTGCTCTGGCAGTTCCACACCAGGGGTTTTACTGCACTGCTCTCCAAGCAAACCAATGTATCATTAGCAACCAAATCTTAGTGCTGCTCTTGATAATAATGATGCCTAAGAAGGGTTGGCTCTAGTTTCAGTTTTCCAGCACAAACCAGGATGAATCCATAACAAAAGCTAATTAGTGCAGTTCGAGCTTCAAATAAAGCTTTGGATATCACACAAGCCCTGGTCTCATGGCTTTTCTATGCTTCTGGTTTCATCAAGTGAAGAACAAAGCCATAGAAACATTAGGAATGGTACAGAAATCATAACCATTAGCCTTCAAAAGAAGCTGCCAGAGAACTGGGTGAAGATGAAAAACTGGAAAACAATTTTCATTTGTCTAAGTCAGTGTGCCCATACTCAGAAACTCACCTTCACCACTGACACAAACCAATCCTATGGGAAAAAGGTCTTTATTTTCCATAGATTCAGCCAACCCAAATCAAAACTATTACTGACATAGATTCTGGGAGCAATGAGTTTTAGTCACCACAGATCAGCATTCTCTACCACACTTACACTACACTTTCAGTTCCTTTACTCCTCAAAGCCCTCTGCTCCGTTAGTATGAAATCAAGAGGATTCAGTTTTAACGTATCTTGTGATTTTCCTTAAATATTTCAATAACATTTGAAGTCTTATCCAAAACCAAAACACCCTATCCACAAACAAAAATTTTTCTTAGAGCAATATAAAACATTCAGGATATCTTTCAATGTAGAAGTGTTGGGATTTCTCAGTTAACACAGGGAAAGCTTGGTTAAGGTAAGAATGCAACAACCAGAGAGCTCACATCAGACTTGCCAGGGATTTATGTGCTTTATTTCAAAATATTAAAGCACACTTAGTTCCTCATCTTTCAGACAGTAAAAAGATTTAAGGGTAAGATTGAATCAGCCTTGTAAATACACTGTGATACTCTGCAATCTGCTTGATGGCAATATGTAACTATAGATACCGAAATGCTTTGTTTGGGAGTATATTAAATTAATATAAATGGTATACTGATATACCATCAAATATTTACCATCTTACATCACCAGGGGAAAAGTAAGATCCATGACTACCAGAGGAAGAACCTGCTTTCAGACATTTCCAAGCATGCACCTGTGGTTTGGGGTGGATGTTATTAATTTCTACTGCATTATTTTTTATTGTGGTGTTTTTATTCCTCTTCCCTTTCCATCAAAAGGGAATAATGGGCTGTTCCTTCTCCAACTGATTTCAATGAAAGAAGTCTTTGTGCTCTGTGTCACACCTCACTGATGCAGGTTTGATTCATACAGATAACAACAGACATGTTTTATACCAGTTTTCCAAAAGCTGAAAAAAAATTGTTTTTCATTTCTGGAGGAATATAGTTAAACATGAACTTTGTAACAGTGGTCAAAAAGAATTACAAGCTGAAGTGGAGCAGCTATTTACTTTGCTGTAAAATCCAGTGAATTTAATTCACAGATTCCTGCTGGTTTAAAGAGGTTTTGGATCTGGACCTGACTGAGATGAAGATTGTGATTTTATTGCTTTCATGGTAACCAACAAATCCATCCCTCTGTTGCTGACATTGAACAGACAAATGAGATGGCTCAATTTTGTTTAAAAGTACCTTTTGTTTAGTTCAAATTGTTCCTGCAGAAAGAGAGGCCCAAACACTGCTTAAAAAATTAGGAACAATACAAATAAAGAAATGCTTGTGTATATATATATATATATATGTACAAAAAGCGTTGTGGGATTTGGTTGGGTTGTTTTTGTTTTTAAATACTCATTTGAAAGGGCTCAATTCATAGCTACTCCTATCTAGGACCCAATTTTTATATAGATCACAAAGATATAGTGAAGATGACTGGGCATGATTCATAGCACATCACAGAGTCTCCCCATAAACTCCCTGTCTCTCTACACCAGCGAGATTGTCACCCCAGATAATGACAACTGTGGGCATGGCAGATTTTCAATCACACCTCATGTGCTCTGTATCACCACCTGATGGCACTTGTACTTGTAGGGCATGGCCATACTAAATCATACACTATTCCTGCATATATATGTCACTGGAGGAAGGCTAACACACAGCACTGCTTACTCCAGGGGACAGACACCTGATGAATAGACAGAGGAATTCCAAGGACCAGGTCTGACTGGCACAGTGCTGCTCCTGCCTGAAGTATTTTCCGTGCAGGAGCTCAGGGAGAGGCCAGAGCTCTCTGCTGAAAAGGCTTATCCCCACTCCTCCAACTCTGTTCCTCAGGAGACATAAATTCAGGCCCCCCCAGCCTCCCTCTTTGTCCAGGAGGGACAAATATCCGTGTCCTAGGGTTCAGTGACATGATCTGCACACACACACACGATTTTATCTCCTGTTGTGCAACAAAGCTGAGTTTCTTTAGGAGATTGTTTTATCTCCATCATCTCCAGCTTCTGCAAGGTGTGGTGGTGGTTATGGCAAGTCCTTTTCATTGAAGGGCAAAGCACTGAAAACACACTCTGTCTTGGACATTTTTCCCTTTTTCTTCACTGAAAACAATTTTCTTTTCTCTTTCTTTTCCAATTTACTCTTATTAATGCAAGGTATAATACGTGAGATCTGCCTTTTAAATCCAACACTGTTTCACTTCAACTTTTCCCTCACCCCCGGTGCAAGTTATCCTACAGAACCAATGGGAGATACAGGATTGGGTGATTTTTCATATGTATAAAGAATTTATGATCCTGTAACTCATGCAAAAATTCACTGGAAAACAAAAATCCCTCTCTTTGATTTTACCCAAGAAAATGCACTAAAATCTGAATATATTTAACTTTCTTCTGTGACCTTTCCACTGCCACGGAATTGCTCATATGCATGAAACCAAGGCTGCAGTTCCATGTGACTGTTTTGCAGGTCTATGGCCTGTTTTATAACGTGTATTCTCCCTTTTCTGTGCCGTATCTTCCATTTTCATTATGCCTCAATTAATACACTGAAATATGCTGAGCGGTTTCACATGAAATATGTTTCTCATTTTAATCAGTTTAGCATCAAAGGTTTTAGGCTGGCATTTTCTAGGTTGGTGCAGAGGGTGTTTATTAATTTGTCTGTGATGCCTCCTCTCATTAGCGTTTAATGGAATTTCAAGCAATCCCAGCAGCTAGTAGATAATTTATTTTTTAAACACATTTTTATCAGTGTATTAAACAATCAGACTCTCTATTGTTTCTGAATAATCTGGAGTGCTTGTTTCATCTGCAGACTAGAAAAGCTGGTACACTCAAAGTCCTGATTGCCCAGGGTTGAAAAAAAACCCATTTTTTGTTGGAATTCAGAGTGATTGAAAAGCAGCTGCCTGAGATTTGGATCCTCCAATATTCCCTTTGCAAAGAACCTGACTAAAGCAAATGCCATCAAGTCCTGATCCCACTAATCCACTTACTGGCAAAAAAGGCTCCTGCCACACCCTTAACCAACTCCCAGGAGCTGTGTGTGCTGGAAATCTGCTCCACAAAGGCTCAAACACACACCAGAACTCACCTCCTCTGCTCCTGTGGCTCTTCCCTTTCACCTTATACCAAGGAGGCCTATTTAACATTACCTCTGTCATGCAAATGCTCATCAGCCAAAAATATATCACTGTCTACTAACTATTGACCCAAGGTATTGAGTTTAGACTGTCAAGAGTTTCAGAACCCCTAAAACAATGTCAAAAATCCAAAAAGAAATCAACTGTTCACATCAGTAACGCAATATTTAAAATATGAGCTTGTGTTCCAAAAAGGTTTTTAAAGGATCCCATCATAGTCCAAATAGACTTTTCAATACTTTTTGAGTGTTTAAACTATACATTTGAAAAAAATGACACCTTCAGCACTAGAATGAATTGTGAGGGCATAATTTCATAGAGAAAGTTTTAAAAGCTAGTAATAATCTCTGTGGGGAAAACAAAAATAAAAGTTTTCTATTTTTACAAGGGTGACTAAACCCCAGGAAAATGGAAGAAGTTTTCCATGGACATGGCCTGTCTGCAGGAATCATGAGGCTCAGTTTGGCACATGAAACATCAATTCCAACATTTGATGGAGGTGAAATATCTCTATGCAAACAGAGATTCATTCCTCTGACACTGTCTTCTCTCAAGCCTGTATCAATAAACAACTGTATCTGCTTGATCACAGTGCCATGAAATCACATTTACATTCTCATTCCCAGCTCATGTTCTTGTTTCACTTGGTTTAGCGTGGCAGATGAGTCAAAACCTGACTGCAGCCCTACAAAAATGGCTTTGCCACACGTGCTGAACGACAGGCTCAACAAGCATTAAACGAGGCCTCATGACTTTGTCAATGTTCCAGGTGTTACTGAAGTTCTGCTAAAGAAGAGAGCTCAGCATTTTCCATGGAATCTTCATTGATCCCTCCTGGTCCAGAAAGGACATGCTGCAAAAACAATGGGGTTGCTCTTTCCAGACCTGATATTTAACATGTCACTGATATTTACAGCCCTCTTTAGGCTCTGCTTTCCTTTTTGTCCCTTCTGCTCTTTTTTCTGCAAAGGGATCTCCCTGCTTTCATCTACTAGCACATAATTTTTCCCAGTCCTGGAGATGCTTTCCCCTGGGTTATCATTTTTACCTTCCTGGGGGCTGCCAGAAGCAGAGCTGTAAAAATAGTTTCCAGGGGTAACAACCCCCCGTGTCACTGTAGATAACCCAGATGCAGAACTCCTCAGGTGGATGGTTTTGTATCTCTGATCTAAGACAGTTTGAGCTCCTTGCCACAGGGAAAGCCCTTTTGTCCTTGGAAACCTTGAAGTCAACACAATAATCAAGTCAATCCTCACAGAGCTGGTCACTCTGTGCCATGGAGGGGAACCAGCTCCTGTCAGTGGGATGCTCTAAAAAGCAGAAATGGTGAGCAACAAAGAGATGCAGCACAGTGCTGTACTTTGCCAAAAAAGCAGCTGAACTTTTACTGCAATTATTATAGCATCAAATACCCAGCAAGGCTGAGCAGTGAGGAGAAATGGTAGTAAACTAAGAAGAAAATCCATCACTGGACTGCCTGATTAGTTGTTTCTCAGGAAAGTTATTACTTTCTGTAACAACAACTCAGGAAGTGTTTAAAATCTGTTTTTGAAAAATAACTGCAGCTGATTAACCAGTTCATTGCTCCCACTGCGTTATGGGCTGGAATAACCAAGGATTTGTCTCAGTTACAGGGACAAGGAGCCATTTTGCACTGACAGCAAGGGAATTTGGTGCAGAAGAGAGGTAGGGGCACATGACATTTATCTCATGAAATGGTCAATTACTTCCATTCAAAAAAAAAGATGCAAATCACAGTTTTTCTCATTAGAGAGTAGTTTACAGGCTTTTTGCTCAAGTCACAGCATCACAGGATGGTTGGGTTTGAAAGGGACCTCTGGAGATCATCTGGTCCTACCCCCTGCTAAAGGAGGGTCACCCAGAGCAGGTCATGCAGGATCACATGTCCAGGCAGGCTTTGAACGTCTCCAGAGAAGGAGACTCCACAACCTCTCTGGGCAGCCTGTTCCATGCTCTGTCACCCCCTCAGTAAACAAATTCTTCCTCATATTCAGATGGAACTCGCTGTGTTTCAGTTTGTGCCCCCTTATCCTGTTGCTGGGCACCACTGAAAAGAGCCTGGCCCCATCCTCTTGGCACCCAGACACCGCTGCCAAATGCCCCATGATGAGCACCCGGCTCACCCCATGTCCTTTTGTGAAGGGAAAAACCAACCAAACAATAAAACCCACCAGCAGTTTTTCCTCTTTCTCATTTTGTGCTGCTCTTCACCTAAAACAAAAGCAATTCCATGGGAATGTAGCTTCTGTTGTATGGGAGAGATGTAGCATTATCAGTGCAGAAAATACATCCTTGAGCGTGGAGTCCTTGAGTTTTCCCTTCAAGGAAAACGGCAGCAGGAGAAACAATGAGGCTTGGCACCCAAGGAATGCTCTCCAAAGGCTCACAAATACCAACTTGCATGATTAAAATTATCTTTCTGTTAAACACCAAGACAACATGAATATGAAGTAACGCCACATTTATATGCTCACTTAGAGAATGCAGTTTTCTTCAGAATACAGGCTGTTAAAAGCAGCAACGAAAAATCCAGCACCATGTTAATATATGTTAATTTTTGCTAATTGTATGAACTGCTGGGATCATACCTTATGTAAAGCCCTTCCACGCCTCCCAGACTTGCTTGCAAGCTCCAGCACTAAAATTGAAAAGGTTCCTGTACACGTTTTCATGGGGAAGTTACTAATTGCTATGCATTTCATCCTGCTTTCTTCTACCCTACAAATGCAAACACAGCAGGAGTGTGTGGGTTTACCTGATTAAACAGAACACATCCTCCTGAAGGAGTACTCTTAGGAGAAGCTACAAACTGATTTTCTTGTTATTATTTCAAAAGCTACAGTACAACATATCCGGTATGTGCCCAATGACACCAATCTGATGAGGCTCCCGGCGTGCCCACAAGATGGCAATTTAGGAAGCCCACACTTCAGAACTCCCTAATCCCAGCTGTCCATGATCCATCCGTGCTGGCACAGCTCCTGCACTGCAGCTGAGCTCACCAGCCCCAGGATTACCTTCCCTGAACAGGGGGATAACGGATCCTTCCTTTGGCAGAACCAGAGAAATTCTCTCATTTCCTCCAAGCTCGACTTTGATTTTAGGAGCCTGATATAGGAATGGAAAAAGAAGGAAACAGGGGACTGAAATAGAGGGCTTAACTCCAGAAATAGGATCTTTTAAAGGCATATGTGAGGCAAAAATTCCTCAGATTTTTTTTCTGCAGACAAGTCTTTGCAACATCTTAATGGTTTTGCATTGGTTGGTGGGTTTCTCAAAACAGTTGCTATGCTGTGGATTGAGCTTCCACAGGGTTAGTTTGACCACACAAAAATTGAGGACAGGTTTGGAAATCCAGGCCACAGCTGGAAATTAGAACTTCCATTCCAAAAAGGAACAGAAGGAAACTTGTTGTGTGTCAGATCAGAAAAAAAACCAAAAAGTTTCAGCATTTTCAGGTGAGCAGAAATTCTCAGTGGTACAGTCCCAGTAGCACAGAAGCATTTCATTGAAAGGTAATAACAAGGGACAACATAAAAAATTCCAAGTGGAATGAGGTGAAATGCAATGACAAAGTCGAATCTCCTAACTTATACATTTTTCCACCTATAACTTGGAAGAGTTTTATGTATCCCTGAGAAACACATTTTGATTCATCTGTGTTTTCTGACAGGACACTGTTGTGTCAAGAATTTTTATCCATGCCAGTCATCACATTTTGAAGATCTCATGACAGTCACAGAAATCTTCCCTACAGTCAGTGAGTCAATTCCCTCAAAATGACAAAAAAAGAGGCAGAAGATGTTTTCCCTGGAATTAGACAAACCGAATTCCCTGCAAACTTCCTGTGTTTTCCGAATTTAAATTTTAACCCCAGAGATCCTTTTAAAACTTCCTGAATTTCTAGGAGTTTAAAGTACATTACCCTTTTGAGAACAGGGACAGAACTCTACAGACACGGGATCCTTAACTGATACCCTTCAATGTCTCATTTTTCATCAAAATATATTTCAAATGATATGTGATCAAGACAAAAATCTTCAGCTGAGATCTATTTTTTTGCAAGACAAGTACCTTTAATTGCCTTTTGCCTTTATCAAAGTTGTGTCAACTTGATCTTGCCAATAATTCATGAGCTTTCATGAATATGCATAACTTTTTCTGTGCTGGTTGGCATTATTAAATTTGACTTTTCCCAAGAGCAGGGAAATTAATTGAATGAAAGGGGAATTAAGAAGAAGAACAGGTGATAAACAAATGGATACAAAGAGAATCCTGTCACTTAAACTGGTTTGGCACATATATCCCTTTCTTGCCCCAAGATTCACTCACTGCCAGGTCCCAGGTTGCTGTTTAATCTGATGTCTTTTGGTTTTGTGAATGTCTTGCTGAAAGCCTTTCCAGTCAACACTAATGTGCAGCACTTTATGGTGGCAAGAGCATTCAATTCTACTGTACCAAAATGCCCTGACCCTCATTTTAGAATAATTTCTTTTTGCTTTCATCAGCTGAAGATCACCATAACTTTGCAGCTCACTGGAAAGTAAAACACTGACTGTGCACTTTGTTTCCCTCAAAGAGAAATCATATCTGTCATTCATGTCATACAGCAGTTGTCTCCAAAAATAAAACATTCTGTTCATGGAGGAAAACTGCCTGGAACCACAAAAGATTGATTTTCTCCTAGAGCACCTCTGCCACATTTTATGCTGGAATCTGCCTCGGTTTACATGCAGCATATGCATTAAGAACCTGGTATATCAAGTCCAAACAGTGCTAAAGCATCTCTGAAGTAATGGATGGGGGGGACTCATCCATTAAAAATTAGGACAAACCCCCCTGAACAGCCTCTGATTCACTTTGTGTGAGGCAGTCATCCTCTGCCACGCCTGGAATTTCAGTCTGGACATTGGTTTCCAATGAAAATTTCAGGCTCCAGATTACCCAGCACTCTCAGCTTGGCTTTCCTAGAAACATTCAGCTATGCTCAGTCTGACCTGAGAGTCTCAAACAAAAGAATATTTTTAATAGGGAATGTCTTTATCCAGAATTCAGATAAAATAGATCAGTAAAAACATTCCTCACCCCCTCCCCAGACTCAGCCCTGAACTCTATAATAGATAAATGATATTACTTTATGATATTGAAGAGAATTGAAGTTCATGTATTTCAGACACCTGGGAGGACAGAGATCAGAGCTCTGACAATTTTTCAGGACAGTGAATCGTACATTAGGTGAATAAAGTAGGACAGTAACACTTGAGAACAACAACAACAACAAAACAATAAACCAAAAAATTAAGCTGTCAAAGAACATTCAGAGGACCAAACTAAAAAAAGTACCCTATCCTATCCCTGGCTCTGGAGCTGGTGTCAAAGAGCATACAAAGAGGAATATCCAAAATAACAGTGCAGTCTTCTATTCAGGGAAACCAGTAACCTTAATAAGAAGGAAAGTGAGGAGGAAATACCACATTTAAAAATCTAGTGGCTCACTTGGAAATAACAGTCCCTGGTTTTCTTTTGAAGTCTCCCCCATACATATGCAGTACAATGAATTGCACTGAAATGGATGAGCTCCTGTCATCTATTATTTGAAATGTGAGTTGAGGTTCACTTTAAATCATTCCTCTGCCAGAAAACAGATAAAAAAAGAGGATCCAATAGTTTCTACTCTGAAAGCCATTTCACCATAAATATATGTCTCCTGATGACAATATATTGGATGAGCTTGTTTACGGATTCCTGTTCCTGTGGTCTTGGATAGTCCCCAGCCTCTAAGCTTTATTCTCATCACAATATGTATTTTAGGTAATCATGTATAGAAAAAATAATTATGGTTTTAGAAATACTTGTACTTTTCCTCCAAGAATTAAGAAGAACTAAGAGGAAAGAGCAGAGAGCACATGACAAACCTGTGAGCCCAGAATTGTGCTTCACAAGTGCCTTTGGTAAATCATATTGCTGTGCCTCCAGAAGGTCAAGAGCCACATTTTATGTAATTTTTTTTTCCCAGTAAACTTGCTTTATAAAAATAAAAGCTGTTCATGGAAGACTAGACATAAGGCACTCAAAATAACAGCAACATAATTTCAGCTAATTTTCTTTCTCCCTCCCCTTGTACAGGACAGGTGACGCCTCCTAAACGTGTACCCAGTGTCAACATTATCTTATTACTTCCTCTTCAAAACTCACACCGTGGTGATGGTCACCAGTGTAACAACCTTGAGGAACTGGTGCTTCCCTTTTACAAAGATGTGAACAGTGGAAGTTTGATAACTCAGAGTTGTACTCGCTGGCCATCAATCCACGTTCTCCTAATAACGATAAATATGTGATGTGTCCAACTGATGGATGGCTCAGGCACTGGCTGCTTCCTGCTTTTAGCATCACTGTGACAAATAAATATGGATGTGCTGCAGGTGGGCTTGGTATTTGGGCTGTTTGTTTGGGTTTTTTTGAAAAGAAATACTCACTCTTTTCAGTCTTCCTCACTGATATTATCTGATAAAATTAACTTCGAGAGATATCCCTGAATAAACAACCAAATAACCTAGCAACAGTTTTTTTCTAGCAGAGCTAGAAAATTATCTTCCCTGTCAGAAACTGTCTATGTTTCTTGCAGCAGTGGGTGCACATTTTGGTAAGAAACAATGGAAATTATTTGCCTGAATTTTCAGATCCTAAGTATTCTATTCCAATTAGAAGCTACATATTATATATCACAGATACATGGGGGAAGAAATGGTTGTATATGTGTTAGAAAAAGGGCTATTATTCTGCATGGTAGAACATAAACAATTACAGCATGTCAATAGATTGTGTTTTCACTGACACTTGAAGGATTATTACATAAACACATGTACATATATACACACACATGTTAATTTCTAAATTAAACAGTTTTTGTCCACCATATTATGGGCTAAATGATCATTTTGCCTCTGAAAGAACACCACCTTACTGAAAGTCTATATGGTCACTGGGAATTTTGAGGCACACTGCTGTGCAGCATTTCAGTTGTGAGGTTTGAATACAGGTTTTAAAGGAGCCCTAAACTCAGCAAAGAATTTAATATCTACATAATTTGAATGAAGTCATGCCTCTAAATAACCTATTTGTATGACAATAGCTCCACAGAGTGCTAGCCAAGAGCAGGACCCTGCTTTCCAAGGCTGTCAAACACACAGACTGTGGCTACACTCAAAAGCTTAGAAGGGAAAAATCATCTCAAGCAATTTTCTGAACATCTCTCCAGAGCTACTGCTTGAATCTGCAGTTCTGCTGAATTCTGAGCCACTTGTAATTAGATTAGACATATTTCTGCCACACGTTTGCTTTAAAACACTGAATGCATGTTGGATTGCAAATATGACTTGTTTCAACATATGTTTTAGCATAAAACAAACAGTTCTAACAACACCCTTCTCTTCAGTGCCAGGGTTTAATTACACAGAACTGGAACTCAGAGCATTGCTCAGGCCAGTAAAGACTATTAATAGCCATGGATCATGGATATCATTCCTACAATGCAATTTGAAGTACTGGTATGTATAATTTCAATACTATTATTATTCATTCTGGCCTGTTTAATAGACCATTCTCAATATTGTTCTGCTGATTCAAATCAGCTTTAATTAATATCTGTAAAGCACTTGATCATCCAAGACATTATGTGAATGCCAGAGATTTTTGCTGCAACATAATTTTAAAAAATACTCCTCCTATTCATTATTTATGAATCATGAAAAGGTGTTTGATACTTCACAGACACACAAAATGACAGATTTCCTGTCCTTGTACACTTTACAATGTAGAGGAATATAAAAATAAGTGTGTTGGTTTGCTTTCTGTCAGTTTATCTTGACATAATATCAGCTCAAAGATTTGCATCATCAGAACAACCTGGTGGATCTAAACAGAATCTTAAAACTCTTTTGATTTCAAGTCAGCTGTATTTTGATTCCAAGAACAGAGTCAGCCACTTGATACTTTAAAAGATGTTTAAAGGCTTAGGATAAACAATTTAAAACACCCCAGCTAATTGCAGCAGAAAATATGAGATTTGCTTTAGAGAATCATCTTTTATTTTTCCTAAGCCGGTAATTCTAGCTTTTCTCAGAGGGAGTTTTTCTTCCTTTAGGTATGCAAATCAATTTTATACATATTACTAATTAGAATCATAATGAATGTGCCTTTGGAAGAGATCTTGCCCTATTTGCTCATTAACTGAAGGGTGAAGAAGCAGCTTTGTGACTTGCTCTCTTGGTTCAGAACGCTGCACCCTCAACCACACGTGGTACTTTCTGTAGGGTGTGAGGGTGAGGAGCAGATGTTATTCTAATGCTGGAGAGAGGCTGAACTCCACCCTGCTGTGCTGAATGTTTCAGAGAGCCACAGTGAGGTTTAACACTGTAGATACATCAAGCATGACTCAGAAAACCTCTTCACAGAACTCAAGTCACCTTTTGGGGTCTGGGGTACAGTTGCTCCTATAATTTACCTTCTACTGTGTTTTTTTTTTTTTTTTAATTAGAGATTATAAAACTATCACTCTTGTTTTGTATACTTCTCAAAGTCCTCCTTGTCCAGTATGTTTTATTACAAGATATTCCCATAAGCTAGATTCTTTTTAGGCACTTCAGTGAAGGCTGAGCAGTGTGCTAGATAATAAAAACACTAGAAGACAGACACTAAAAGAAAGGAACGTGCACGGAAGCAACTGGCCCAAATCAAGACCAGAGGCATGACTACAGCTGCAAGTTTCTTATGAGAAACTGTTAATTTTAAGCTCTTGAGCATAACCAAACCTACATGTGCCTCAACAAACCAGGACGGAAATGGACCTGGTAGATTAAATAAACGACAGGTTAGAAATAACTGACAAGTACAATCACCAAATAGGCTCACACAGGTTGCACACAGGCTGAGAATGGGCATTGCATGACTTCATCTAAAAGAATGGAAAGCAGCATCCCTTGCCTGAGGACCTTGTTCTAGTGAGCATCTTCAATTTTAGCTCATGCAGAGTCCATATCTTGCAACAGGCACCTGAGCTGATCCCTGTCAGAACCAGTAATTCAACCCAGTCTTAAACACTCTCCAGAATTATCTAGAATTATCCAACAACCCTGATTCACTCCCCAAATCCACTGCTACGAGATCTTTCACATACAGCCACTATTATACCATCTCAGAACAACTGAGGACCTGCTTTGCACTGTAAAAACCTAAACCTGCAGTTTAAAAACAATCCCCCAATGAGCTGCAAAACGAGGAAAAAAAACCCTCTTACAAAGCAATTCAGAAATCCTGAACCCCATTACATCAGCTTTTACAGCCACTTGATGGGAAAGGTACATCTAGTAACGAATATTTTAGGGAGAAGCAGCCACATCTTGTTCCCTCATCAAAATATAGGCACATGATTCTCTTTTTTCACTGTTTTATAAAACAAACCTGTGTTTGTATGGTTCCAAATAGGAGTATGAATGCTCTACTCTTTTACACGACTTCTCAAGGCGTTTTAGCAAGGCAGGTATTGTTGCATTCATTTTTCCTGGGCAGAGTACAAGGTCATTTGTACATGGCACAGCTTGGAGCAGATTCAGATCCTCATTCCTTCTTTATTTAGCTACTGCACTCGACTGCCAATGCAAAGCATTCCTATAATGCATACTGTGACACTGGGAATATAGATATAAAGTTCTTACTTTAGCTATTTTCCTTACCATTTATAATATGGATGGAGTTGAACGTGAATAGGCTGGAACTTTCCCTATCAATACTACTTTAGGAAACAACCTTTGCTGGTTCATAGCAGTCCATCATCCTTCCCCTTCCCAGGCCATCCATTAAGGAAACACAGCACTTTCCAGCCCCCACAGTGGCATCCCATACTGAGCTATTTGCTGCCTTCAGGTGTTTGTTGAAAGGCTGTTTAGCATAATGAGAGCCAGCTACGCTTGCCATGAATTTCACAGCAACCTCCAAGAAAATCTGTGGGGAAGCTCTTGGCTGAAGTTACAAGCCAAGCCCAGTTTTGGCTTGAGTTTTGTGCATCGTGACTGGCAGAAATGAGCATATTCAGGACCCACTCATGAAACATCCAACTGGTCTCAGCAGCAGAAAGAGGCAGGAATGAACATTTTGGTTGATTCACTATTGGACAAGCAGCACTGGTCACTTAGCAACCTTCACTTCTTGGAGAGATACAGATGGTTAAACACCTGCAGCAGTCTCCAAATCACGGACTGGGTTTTCCTCTCATGCCAGTTTGGCACTTCAAAAGCTTCTTCCATTTTGCCCAACTTCTTATGTTACATCCTCACAAAAGGGAGGACAGTAATCAATCAATTACTGAGAGCAAGGTTGGAATAACCCATTCAGTCACAAGCAAAAGAGTTAAAATGAATGTGAAAGTAGTCTTGGGCACAGAGCATTTTCCTGGCAAAGCTTTTTGTTTTAACTTCCTTTTATGTAAATATGTTGCCAGGAAATATCAATCTGCAATTCACTACAGCAAACACCTTAAGGCAGCTACAAAGAACATGAATAAAAAAAGACACTCACTTGACTCTCCCTAGTTACATTTGTTGGGTATGTTACATTTTGATTATTAACCACCTATCAGCATAGAGGTCTGCATCATATTCACTGCTTTTACTCCTCCTCCTTAATTTCACACACAATATAAAAAATTGAGATTAAAGCAGTCCTTTACTGCATGCTACTGGATAAGTTATATTCTTTGTCATGTTTATCACTCAGTTGGCGCAGACTTGGGTCAAATGGGCAGCCATTCCTTGTGCTGCCACTGACCTGGGGCATAAATCCAGGAATGACACTGATTCCCCCTGCCTCCAGGTGGAACCACAGTTTAGGAGTCGATGTGGCTGACGTATCAAGGACACGGCTATTCTCTCTTACACTGTTGTGGTATCTGCACTACGACTCCCATTTTGCAGAGAGGGAACAAAGCTGATGAGCTCACATTCCTCTTTCCAGCAGCAGCAAATGTCATTCTCAAAACTCAGGGCAAAAAGGAACAGTCAGACCGTGGGATTTCTTGACTCAGTGTATCTGTGAGCACGAAAGCTCATGAGGAATTATAGAGATCAGACATTTGCAAGAATATCAATGATATCTAGAGTTGTAATTACAAGTTCAAGACAAAAACCTCAGCCCTTAAATGCTTTAGAAGGGATATAAACTGCAGTGCTTCATAGAAAGTTTCGAGTTTTTCCTGTCTTGGAAGATGGGAAAAAATTTTCCCCTAGAGTTCCTCAGACTGCAATTGCCTTTTGTTTGTGTTGCCTTTGAAGCCTGTGGTTTAAACCCTTTCTGTGACAGATATGAGCTACATAGACACTGCACTGATCCAATACATTAAATCCCATGTTTCTGTACTGAAAATATTATCGATTTTATATAAAACTTTCTGCTTTCCTCCTTCATCGTATTTACCGCATGAACGACCCAGCACACAAATTTAATCTCTCTTTTGAGAGACTGAGGACAATTCCAGCCCAATACTGATCTACTCAGGCCCTTTTATCTCTCTAATGGCCAGTGCTGACATGTGCTTAAGGTGGCTGAGAAAACAATGACAAAATAAACACCGGGCTAAAGAAAAATCATTTCTGCCACCCATTAGATAGCTCAGGATTTCTGCACGTCACCAAACCTGCTGTGATCTACCCACACACAATGCCTTGGGTTGGCTGTGTAGTTTATTGCAATTCTCAACGCCACTGTTGGTTCAGACACTCACTGATATTTTTCTGCATGGACAGATGTTATTTTAAGCACATCTTTTGTTGTTATGGCAAATGTATTTGTGGGCAAGTTAATCACCAGATGACCACGGGCATGATCTTCAACCATTATGTCATAGAACCATAGAATCACTTTGGTTGGAAAGGAATTCAAGATCACTGAGTCCAACTATAGGTCAATTATATCTTCCTCAAGAAGGACACCTCTTTCATTATGAATATTCATTATGTTTTGTAAGTATTGTTATGACACCAGTGTTTTAGTTTTAGGTGTTGTGGTTTAGGTGTTTTTTCCCTTAAGAACTTAATAACCATTTTTTGGCCTCTGCATGTGAGGAAACACCTGAAAATGCATCCCTGGCAGCCCTGTGGAAGCCATGGTAGCAAAAAGAAAAAAGCCAAAATGCCCTTTGGGATGTGAATCAGAAATGAACTCTAGTTAGGCTTCATTCTTCCTGCATAGTAAGAGAATTCTGGGGTCCTTGTACAAGTTATCACTCTGCTGTTTTACCTTGTTTTACTGGTGCTCTAAGAAGAAGTTATGGCTGTTTCACATAGTAATGTTGTGATCAAAAACCTTGGCAAGCAAGCACTTCACACTTCAATCATCTCACTGGATGCATGTTTACATGATTAAGGGGGGAAAAAATAAAGAAAAAAAAAAGAGTCAAGACTAATTAAAGAGGCTCCAGGGCTAAACTTGACTAGCTGCCTGAAAAGATGTTTCTTTTTAAAGCACTTATAAACATCCTAAACTTCCATAAGGAAGTTACGCTGAACCATTTGTGATGACACACTAAAATGTGATTTATCGTCCTGTGTAGCTCCCTATGCAGCCAGGACGGGAAGGCATCTGTCAGGTTTGCTCTTAGGACACAAATAGACTTCATGGTTTAGACGCCAAATTATATTTGACATTTAAATTACCATCTATGAAGCTGTAATATTTCACCTAAGCAGAAAAGGAAGAAAAACAGCGGGAAGTTCCATTTGCCAACGACAAATGTCAACGCTCCTTGCTCTCAATAATCAGGTGTCTGAAGCACTGGATTATTGACCATAACAGAGTACATCCAAAGATGATGAACTAGGGAGGATATTTTGTAGATAGAAGTGAAGGAATAATGCATATAACAAGAACAAGTGTCATGATCATTCCCTCTTTCTCCTGATCTGGCCTGGAAGACAGGCAATAGCACCAGCACTGTCAGAAAAAAGCTGGTCCCAAGCAACACTGAGCTCAGAGCAAGACTTACTTCCAGTATTAGCAGACTTGGAATCAGTCCTGGAGCAGGAGCAGGGGAGGTCCTGTATGGGATTTGTTATATGATGGGGCGAGGAGAAAGTGGAGTTGCAGTGGAGTCTCTTTGTACATCACCAAATTTCACAGTTGCTTTGCCTGAATTTCTTGTGAAGCTTTGGAAGGCAAAGTTCGGAGACATTTCCGAGAAAGGCAAAGAAAAGAACAAATATTAATTGTAAGTTTTCCTCAGCAAAGGACGCCTGCAAACTTCTCTCAGGACAACTCAGGAAATAAACCCGACTACACTTGTGCCTTGTTCCATATTTGTAGTTGCCAAAGCGATTTGGATATTCTGAACCATCCAAGTGAAGATTTCATTAACGGAAGACAGAAGTATTCTAACAGAGCATATTAAAATTAATTAACCTTCAAGAGCAGAAAACCATGAGCAAGGAGATTGAAAGGCAAGTAAACTCAGTTTCCTGATTCCCAGTCCAATCCTTCATCCAACACCACATGATCTATATATTGGTTGCTACATTGGATGCTCCCTTCTCAGAGCTGGAGGGGCCAGTATGGCTGTACCTCATCCAACATTAATATGCAATCCCTTTTAAAATGGTGCCTCTGATTAGACTGCACTGGATAAATCAATCTGTAAATAACATAAAGAAAACAGGTTTCAATATTCATAGTTATCATGAAGAATTTAGTGATGACAGTACAGTATATCACCGACATTAATTTCATTAGATATAAATTGTACTAGCATGACACTGATATATTATAATTAAAATTAATGATCCATTGACTCTCATCCAGAAATCCAGTTAAGATGACAAACACTCTTCTAGTACAGACCAAGGAATAAATATTAAAAGCATACAGAAGTCCAGGAGGTAAGTCCTGCTTTCAGCTATGCCAAGGTTCATATGCCATAATATTATTTAAGGCAGGGCTACAGCATGAATAAAAAGAGAGTGTGTGATGTTTGGGAAGCTCTCTGTGTCAGAAGCAGAACACCACCAATTCCCACGAGAAATCTCTTGGAGGACATGAGCTATCAGAGGAATTTCAAGCTGTAAAGAGGAACCTCTGCTGTCCCTCACCCAAATTCATAAATATCTATGTGGAGTTGGGAATCACAATAGATTAGAACTATTCAGACACCAGCAGGAAGAAATTTTAGTTAAGGAGCTTTTCAGATGCAATTTCAACATCAGCCATATCTGGACTATTATATGAAAGTATCAGCTCCTTCTGAGAAAAAAAGCTTCTGGTGGCTACCCAAGATCCAGTGCTAATAATCCCTAAGTGCTTTGCTACACTTTATCAGAAGAAAATGAAAGGGAACAACAGTAATTCCTCTGAAGAAATGGCCTTAATCAACTCAAAATGCGTTTTCATCCATTGTTTACCCGAAGTGTCATTCAGGACAAAACACAATGCAGATTCTCCCTTCTTCCCAGATAAAAACCCACCCGTCTCACGAGTGCTGTAGACACAATTACTCATATCTCTTGCTGTCCTCTGCTTTTGTTACATGATTTTCCTACAATTAGACCTTAAAAGAATTGACCCTCCTTTCACCATAAACTGGAAAGACAATTTCTTCTGAATATTTAATAAAAGGTAGCAAAAGCAGCTAGACACAGTCTGTTAACCTTACAGTAGGGGAATCATCCAGATTTCAGCAGCTGTGCCTGCTTCTACTGTCAGCTTGACAACTGCCAATGAAACAAGTTAAATTTGCCAAGTTTTTAAAAGTTCAGAAAGACTTGCATTGATTTGCAGAAGCATATAGGCTTGACACATCCTGAACAACCCTTTGTTTATAATGTTTATTTGGCTGAGGTGGTCACAAAGTGGGGAAAACTTCTCTATTTGCACACTTAAGATATTCCACTTGCCATTCATTTGGTCACCACCTGGCTGAGCCAGCCCATGAGACTTCCTATTCAGTGGTAAAAAATTGCCCACCTTCCCAGAGGGATTCAGAGCAGGTAATTTAGGAGCCTCCCTCTCCCATTAGGCACATAAATTGTGTGAGTTACAGATCTCTGCCCAGCAAAGGACCCTCTTTTCCCACCAGAACCCTGACACGTGGTGTGTCTCCTCTTCCTGACTCAAGAAAAGAACATTTTCCTGTTTCACCCTCTCTTTGCCTGGCCCAGAGACCACCCCCGTTTCCCAGTGCCTTCACCCCCACTCTGGCAACACAAATATTGGGTATGAGAAGATGTGCAGGGGCCAGCAGTGACCCACAGAGCCTGTGTGTGACCACAGGCACCCGCAAAGAGAGATGCTCAGGGCATCTCCCGAGGGCTGCAATACATATGTAGCTTAATTAAGCCTTTTCCTGCAGGCTAAACTGATTCACTGGGCCAATAGTTGCTGTTTTTAGGACAGCACATGTTTAATTTACAAATTAGTGGATTACAGTAATATGTGTAACAACATATTAAATGAAGTATTAACGTAATACAACCCAAATGACACATGATAAACTATATAAGCATATATACAAATTTGATTTAATATGTTAGCTTCCTTTGCCCTCTGCCAGTCTGATTGCCTTTGCATAATCCATGTTTCTAATTATCCCCTGGTATGCCTTGCATATAAATAGCTAATTAGATAGTGTCCCTGTCAGCTATGAGGTATGTAATATCTGAAAAAAATACTCCTTTGGAAATTTAATTTAGGATAACAGATTGTGCTATCCAACTGAAGAATTAAAGCTTTCAGTTTACTAATATGTTTGTGCATTTAATATCAACCTCTTACTATTATATTAGTGCCCCCAAATGCGTCCAGTAGTGTTATTCTTTTTTAAAAAAATCATTCTGTCAAAAGCTCGTACAGTAATTACAGTAAGATGCTGAAGATTTAAAAATCACATTGATGATTTTACATGTCTGCTGAATGTGTGCTAAGTGCAAAATTCTCAGCTGCAGCTCATAGAAGGACCATGTAGTGTTCTGTGCTCTTCCTGGTCATAGCTGGGTGTTCCAGGGAACGGGGGTGGCATCTGAGCCCGACAGATGTGGGATAACCCCGGACATTGGGTTACTTTGCATCAATCCAGTCTTGCCTTGCCAGTTATTGGCCAGCTCAGATGCCACCCTGATCCCCTCCACTACACACAGAACACTTCCAAGACTGCCTTACACATGAAAAAAATAACCCAAATCTAGTTAACCATCCTCTTCCTCACCTGACCTGACTTCCTCTACAACTTAAATTTTTTTTTTTATCGCCCAAGCCCTTAGTCAACTTAAATCCTCTTACGTTTAATCAGTGTAAAACAACAATAATTTTCTGCAGTAAAAAAATACAAACATGTAGTTATAGGTAAAATGCTGGCTCTAGCAATTACTTTTTCTCCTTCTTGGCTCCAAGGAGCAGATATTATGAAGGTGAAGGTTGGAAGGAGCATAAACAGGAGGTGGCCATAAGACCAGAGCAGGCTGTGTGGCAGGACAGATGCCCTGCTCTCCTCTCAATGTACAGCTGAGATTCCCAAAACCATACATGAAATTTAAATAGTATTCCTTATTTATTTTATGGGCTTTAAAAGGCTTTGTTGAGCCACCAATCCTGGAGGTATCTAAAAGATGGGTAGATTTGGGGCTTAGGGACATGGTTTAGTGTTGGACTGGGCAGTGCTGGGTTCATGGTTGGACTCAAAGGTCTTTTGTCACCTGAAGGATTCTATAAAGAAATATGGCTCTCATTTGCAGGTATTTTCACCATGAAGCACTGAGCTTAAGTGCTTTTTAAGAGTACAGAACATGAAATACTCCAAAAAATAAAAATAATTAAGCCACAGCCACACGTGTTCCTATCCCAAAATTAACAGGGAATATCACAATTTTTTTCTTTAAATGAATAATTAATACTCTATGACCAGATCACTTTTTTATCATGTTGTGCCTGGTAGGTAATATTAATGGGTATACTGCAAATCCAGGCCATCATGCTGGGAATGAGACAAAGGAGAACAAAACCCACTGGAACATTTTGCTCTCTGGTTTGCACAGAGCCCACCAGCTTCATCCCTGGTGCAACTTCACTGCAGAAGCAGCTCAGTATGTTCTCTTCTATATGTTATATAGCCCATGTAAAGGGCAATGATGCACATTTCAGAGTAATTATGGTTGAGAGAATACTGGAGTTGCAAAATAAGTCCTTATAAATAGCACAGCAATGTGCATTAAAAAGACGAGAATTAATTTTTTTCCCATCTAGGGTGGAGGTGATTTTTAAAAACAATTACTTCCTGAGTTCACACTCCTCTATAAAGGGTGCCCCGGGTGCACAAGGGACCAGAGGAACCTGTGACCCTGCTTCAGACTGCTCCTGTCCCCATCTGCACACAGGGATGGGGGGCAGCAGCTTTCCCTCCAGGAGGAACAAGACAAACCCCAGGAAAGGACGTGCACGGGAAGATCTGCCACAGAACAACTGCTGTGCTGCAAGTCTATAATTCAGGGGAATGCCTCTGTGTGCCCATGGCCAGGCAACAAGCTGAAAGTCAGAGTGATTTGTCACCTTAAATTATTTATGAGAGCAAGATTTACCTTCTTAGTGGCATTCAAATAGCTCTAGATTTTTTCCCCTCTCCTTCACAGGTGCCTTTGTTCATTTGGAGACTCTATTGATGTTGGCTTTGCATTGTTGTGGTAGATGCTACAGAATGAGCTGGCAGGGCATTAACACGTTATTTAGTATAATTTCTATGGAATTCCTCCATTATTTAGAGCATAGGATGAATGTACTTGGCATTCTTTATAACAGACACTCCTTGTAACTGAGAAAAACGTGGTTGTACTTCTTATAATAAACTAATGCTAATATTGTTTTGGAAACAGAACAATACCCTTAGATCTCCTGGGGATTATGCACTAAAATTCATGGTCCTATGTGCCAATATTTAAACTATTTTCTATCTAGTCAGAAGAAACGTAGGATTTTTGGATCCCATGCACCTTTTCTTATTTTGTTGTGTTATGGAAACCTTCTCAAACACTTTGCGTCCTTGCAATCAGAAAGATGAAAAATATGTATGTACATCTTAGATGTTTACTCCTTTGCCTTTTTCTGCCATGACTGTGCTTCTCAAAGTCTCAGGTTTATAGAAAACCTCTTCAGAATTAAATACATTCAACACATTTTTAGGGAGTACTTGCTTACAGCCGAGATATTAATTGGGAATATCAGAATCTTTTGTAGTAGCCTGGATAGTCTGGACTGGTTTACTAGTAGCAAGTTAGCAATTTCCAAGCATTCTTGATAAAACAAGAAGTGATTCATAAAATAAAGACTTGCAGTAACATTTGCAAAGTGGCAGTGGGCACAAACCATCTAGGACTGAGTTCTAGAGATGACACTGCCCCTGGAGTTCCTTCTACTCAAGCAGTCAAGCATCTGAAGACAACACCTTTCTGGTGAAGCATTTTCACTGGCAAACACAGTGACAGCCTTTCCCACTTGTCTGAAGTATTTGCATATTACAGTCTTTTCCCCACATGAAGGAATTTATGCTTTTAATCTTAATATACCATAGCAACCAGCATCACTTGCAGTAAATATATTCCTGCGATTATTTTGTATATCATCAGCGAGCTTAAATGAAAATGACAATGTCTAGAGATATTCTTTAGCTGATAGCTGTATTTATTCTGCATGTTTCTGCACTGCCTGTCAAAACAGCTGTAAAATATGCATATGAGAATGCAGACTCCTTAGAAACTCAGAAAAATGAAACAGTCCAGTCTACCCCATTTTAGATACACAGGCACTGCAAAATATATCTCCATTGATGTTTTTATTACAGTCTAAAGTAGGGAGGGTTTTTAAAGCTTTGTTGGATGTCAGCAAGAAGATCTCTAGCTATCTAATTCACTTACCAATTTGTCTATTATTAAGTGTTCAGCAGGCTGTGACGACTCCAATAAAGTGGAGGGAACTCTAAAGGAGCCATGATGTGTCACCTTTTTTTTTTTTTAAAGCAGTTCTAACATTTCCCCCCCTGCCAAAGGCAAAATTACAAAAACATGACTCGTTGTCTTTTGGATGTTGTTGCATGGAAAAGATCAAACTCTGGAAATCATGCAAGATTTTCCCAGACTATTATATTTTGCAAGCAAGGACTCCAAATTGATATTCAGCTGAAACCCAGCCTTTATGCTTGGCTTAATATCTGCCTAACCCCTGGTTTAAGCATCACTCTGTATCAGGTTAGAAGTGCAGAGTCCTGACTGTGCTTTTGTTACGACTTGCCACCATCCCCATGCAGAAATGATTTTCACACCTATTGTCCAGAACCAATGGCTGTACATATTAAATAAACCCTTTTTGCCCATGTCCAGTAGTTACCCCAAATCAGCCACAGATTATGAGTCAAGCAATACTATGACAATATACCCATCACAAGCCTGGGTAAATTCACTGGGTTGCATCCCAGATTTTTAGCAGTTAAGGGCAGGGTTTGGTTTTTCTGCAAAGCCATTTTGAGACACGCTCACTTGAACAGCCTTCCCAATCAAACCTGCTCCTGTTAATTATGAATCTTGCCTCTTCTGAATGAATAAGCATCTCTGTGTCTGGTACCAGTCATGTTGCTAACATTTTTGTCAGGTGCTTGTCCTCATTTAGCAATTGAAGTAGCACAGCACCAAGAAGAGGCTTTTCAGTTTGCTTTGTGGCTGACTGCAAGGTGTCCAGAAGCAGCAGCACAGTATAAGAGTTCAGGATATGAAAAAGAAATAAGGTTTATAGGCCTTCAAAGAAGGAGTCCAAGCATGTTCCTGTTCCTAAGGAGTTGCAATGAGAGCTGGACACCCTCTTGCTAGTCTGAGTCAGTCCAGCTGGCTGAGCAACCAGGCCATGGATCAGGCACAGGCTGCATCAACTCCTTTTTGCAGAAGAAACTTGGATTCTAAACACATTTCTGCCTTATTTCTAAATGATCTTCCATGTCCTTACCTTTTGCATAAATATATCTTCAAAATATATCATAAAGAATCTTTTTTTATGTAACATGATACACTGGAGAGAGATAATACCTCCTTTTCTCCTTCTTGAATCTGCACTTAGAAACTGTGGTGCAGCTCCAACACACACACAGACACACACACATCCTCAGCCTATGCCAAACCTGCTGCTGGCTTTTGGTCTAGACACGTGTCCTTAGGGTGCAGCCATGACATACATTCTTCAACAAAAATGTACTGGCCCTTTTTCCTGGCTGCTTGAAATAGTCCAACAGCTGCACACCATAACATCCATTTTTTATGTGTAAAGGTATAATATATTTCAGGCTGACAACAGAAGCAGAGCACAGGAGGCAGAGTGGCAGATTCCCTGTTCTAATCACTTGTCTCCAGCTCCTTCACAGGATACTCTGGGCAGTGCTTTTTTAGGTGATTAAAATCACTTGAGATTGATAGATAAAGGTGTAAGACCTGGGAGAATCTAAATGTGAACCTGCTGTCAAGACACTTTGCAGCATTACCTGAGGCATGCTGTACTTATCCAGATGTGCACTGCCTGTCATCACATATTGCTTAAATACTTTAATTCTTTATTGGTATCACAGTTCATGGTAACTTTCACCATCATTCCTACATTTATATCTTTGCTCCAGGATAATTACCTGCTGCTCTGGTTCTCTCTGAGCTGCTTCACTGATTTTCAGTCTGTCTTCGTGACAGACAAATTATTTTTCTCCTCTGCAGTATCTTTGATCTGCCCTCAGATGCAGCTGGTAAGAGATCTCGACTCACACTAATTTTGAACTAGACTCACATTTTAGCTTAAAGAGTATTCCATGGTTTATGCTCTCCCCAAATTTTTTCTGGTGCCAGCTAAAGGCAATCCAGGGTTTTAACCTGGGGAGGAAGGAGAGGTTCTCCTCTGTGCTGCACCACAACTCCATAGGTGAATTCATGGGACAGCAGGAACCTTTTCCTTGTTTTAATTACAACTCTAAATGCTTCCTCTTTCAGCCTTTTCTGTAAGAGACTCTTTAGGTGGACTCAGGCCCTGCTTATTCCATTCCCCTCAGGAAGCTGATGGCAGTAACAGGTACCTGTTTCAGACAGGTAACCTTCCCATAGTGCCAACATCTCCCCACTCAGTCTTAGGTACAACAAAATTTGGACAACCTCACTGCCTCTGAATGCTGGGAGAGAGAGGGAGAGGAGGAAAGTCTCACAAAATTGCCTTCTGGGTTAAAACGAAATTATAAAGACCAGCATGTTTTGTGAATTCAGGGCTAGATGTTCAAAGAGCTAATTTCTTGGTTAAGCACCTTAATGAAATGGCCAGATGTTTCTCTGCAGGTACTGA
Source organism: Lepidothrix coronata (assembly GCF_001604755.1). Taxonomy (NCBI): domain Eukaryota; kingdom Metazoa; phylum Chordata; class Aves; order Passeriformes; family Pipridae; genus Lepidothrix; species Lepidothrix coronata. Next base: position 4,508,134 of record NW_016690214.1, read on the forward strand.
GAGCTCAGTTGTGAATACAGAGCCCACCTAAACATGCTTTCCTGAAAGCCATTCCCCTTCTGTTCCCTTGAGTATCTCAAATGTAATTAAACTGACATTTAAAAGAAATAAATAAATCTAGCTGCGAGATTTGTGAGCTGTTGGATAGTTTTACAAGAGGAAGGGAAAAAAAAAAAAGAAAAACAGAAGCAGAGCAGCAGCACCTTTTTGGAAATACACCATCCCTTGCCAACACTGTATGGAGAACAGAAACATCACCAGTGCTGACATGAGAGCATTAGTGACCAGAGATAATGTGGAAAATATCCAAATTCTCCTTTAAAAGCTGGAGGCACTATTTCAAGCCTGACTGCTGCAGTGGGAGTTGAGTTTTAATGAGTTTGATATGTTTCTTTTCTTCTCTTTTCGGATAAATTAAGGCTGTATCAGGCTCCTTCACCACAAGCATGTCCAGTTCCCTGTCACACTCTTCAAGAGGATCAGAATAGCATATTAAATGAGAGTTGTGACCTGGGAGATAACAAAGGAAGGGTAATATCTGTGCTACAACACTTAGATGCACACATCTATACATGAAGGAAGGCATACAAAATATATGTTATTTCAAGTATCTCAGGGAAAGCAGAGGCAATTGGCCTGCAATATAAACAAAATATCCCATGGTTAAAAAAATAAAGTCAATACACTTGAAAAATCTCGTTTTTCAAAGAGCTCTATCCAAGCTAGAGCTTGTGTCATGAAACAACACAAAAACAGTCCGAATGGACTGGAGGGGGCTCCAAAAAAACCTGGAATTCCATGCACTGAAGCTGAAAAGCCACGTGCTGTGGCTGGGGACTGTAAGAGCCTCAATCTCAGTAAATTTAATTAAATTAAAATCTGTACTGCGGACTTTCTGGGGGTTTTGTTTGTCCCCAAAATACACAAGTTTGCACATGTGAGGCAAAACTAAACAAAAATAAAATTGATATTATCATAGCAAGAAAAAGGGCCTGGAATGACTAAGTAATTAATGCAGGCCTTTTGATTAAAGTCAATTTGCCTTCGAGATCATGACTTGCAATGTGCCCTGGGCCTGCATTAATAACCCACCAGCACGTGGCTTCCTTGGCTGTTTAATTATTTATAATTTTTATTGCTTGTTAAAACGAAGCAAGCTTAATGAGATTAATAAAATTATTTTCTTGCTTAACTCTTACTTATTAAAAGTAAAGAATGGCATTTCAAGTGAGCTCCTTGAATGGGAAACAAACCCTCAGCTCTCCTCTGGCCTGCCTGGAATTTTTTCCCTCTATAATAAAGTGCTGCTGGGATGTTTCCAGGGGAAGGGGGGGTGTAATCAACCTCTTGCTTGGAGAACTGGGGTCAAGTGGTGTGACTGACAAGACAGGGCTGAGGGAAAGGTCCTCAACTGCTGGTCCTCAGCCAAGAATTTAAACAATGGATCCAACTATCACCAATCCCACATCCAGGCAGGACAACTGTGTTTTCCAGCTCTGGTAAAACCCATCCAGAACAGGGCACTGGCTGGGATGGAAAAGATGATCTGAGCATTATTACACGGCACCACTTTATTTTAGGAAGCTGACCACCAAAAGCACAAGTGCCACTTGGAATTAAGAAAACACCTCATAATTTATAAAGTCATACGGAATTCTGTCTTCTAAACTCTGGACTGAGATAAATAGGTGCAGCTTTTCCTCTACAAACTTATCTGCACCACTACAGCAAGTGCACCTCTAATCAAAAGTGACTTTACTTAGATTCTGCCTTTACAATCCTTAAAATATCATACTTGTGACATGTCAGCAAGGGAACACTTTCACATATTCTTATCTAGGAAATGTAATTTCTTTTCTCAGCAGTTATTGAATAAACTGTTTATTTTGAAATATAGTTTGACATACTTCCACATTTTAAAGACATACTGTAAAATAGAATTTTCAAGATCAGAGCAAAACATATGATGCATTTAGAAAGATCTGTTTGTAGTCACTGGGTTGAAATTCAGAAATATCTAAATTAAAAATACACAATAAGAAAAAAATTACTTAGTGAAATTTCAAGCATCAGGCTGGGGGTTTTCTTCCATATCTTCCTCAAGTGTTAAAATTCCTTCGTGAAATGACTTTGGTATTTCTGTGAAGGACATTGCTTGCTGCACAAAGCATCTACTAAGAGCTTTATTAATTGCAAGAAGAATGCATTTACAAAAAAATAAAAATCTACTTGGGCAATAAATATCTCGTGTAATACACGTACATCAGCTGAAGTGAATTTGGATAGCTAGAAAACAGCTGTTCAGAATACTGATAGACTCAAACAATTTAGTATTCACCAATCACCTTTCTTTGAAATATTTGATTAACCTAGAAAGACACAAATAAATTCAATCAGACAAAGCCTGCAGAGCCCATTCAGTGTATGTCTAGCATTTGTGCTATTAATAAGACTAATTGCTATCAATCAATTTGTTTCACCAGCAGTGGAGATGAAAAAACCTGGAGCAAAGTAAGGGCTTGCCTTCCAGAGTAGTTCTTTGCTACATGCTGATACTGTAAATCACCCAGCAGTTTCAACAGCATGATTCACTTTAACAAAAAAAAAAAAAAAAAAAAAAAAGAAATGCAAAAGAAATCTTGCAGGTGTTTGGCCTTAAACATTCTCAACTGGGAAAAGTGCCTTTGCATGCAAAAGCAGAATTTGAAGCCTAATAAGAAAATGCATTTTGATTTCCTTGTCCCAGTTAAAGATATTAAATACAGTCCCCCAGCTGCTTCTGAGGATCTGGAATTGTAGTTGGGAAAGGCTTCTTGGAGACCAAGGCCTGGAAACACAGAGGACTTGGGTCTGTCTTCCTAAAACATCCTCCTCCACCTCAGCCACAACTGATGGTCTGGCTCAAACCATCCCTGGCCCTGCTGCCACCTTGGACATGTTCCATCCCACCAGGACTCACGGGATGATGTACTTCATCCCTCCTTCTCAACCTGGTTGTTGGGAATCCTCCTTTTAAACCAGATATTATCCTGCTTAATCTTTCCCAGTTTCATTACTATAACCACAGTATCCAGTGGCAAACGAACTCGTGCACACATGGGAGAGATGCAGCACCTAAAACAGATTTATATCTTCCCTCGATATTATAACACTAACAAGTTTAGTACTGAAGAGTTGCAGGCTTCCCAGTGGCATCTTTATGAGGCCCAACTGACTCTCCACCAAAATTTATACCTGTTTCAGCCTGTTCCCTGAACCACAATCATAGACACAATAAATTTAAAGGCTCCTTTATGTGACAGAGACACTTTTCAACGCTCCCTTTACACGGCACAGAGGGGACAGCACTCCTGTTATTTGGCAAAACTCATTCTTGGGACTCGCAAATATTTTGCAGTTTGGAAAAAACCCACAAATATTAAGGAGAAGAAATTAAGTCAATAAATTGAGCTTGGTTTGTCTCTGAGCCAGAAGCACAGCCACGTATTTTGGTCCCTCCAGCAGTGGCCTGTCCTCCATCCACCCTGTCAGCAGTGCTGAGCTGATGGCTTTGAAGGTTCAGGAATGGCAAGCAGGCTCTGAAAGCTGGAAAATTCACCAACAAGGCATCTATTTCTTCTATTCATTCAAAAACCAGCAATCAAACTTATATGCAACACTGTCAACAAGAAATGGTGCTCCATGGTGAAGTCCAAAGGACTCCTACAAATCCACAAGAAAGGGTGAATATGATCCACTGCACCTTGACCTTTAAAGAGCTCCATTGGAGCAAATAATCTGAGAGACCTGAAGAACTTCATAAAACCTGGCCTGCTAATATATTTTCACCCAAGTCAACTTATGAAGAGGAATATATCACAATATTGCCAAAGTTTAAGTTGAAGGAAGGTTTTAGCTGTAAACATAGCTGTTCAAAAGATAAATATTTAAACAGAGTCTTCATGTCATAGTCTATAAAATATAATATTCACCACTTGGTTGTAAGCCAATGGGAAATTTTAACAGAGAATAGACTGCTTCTTTTCACAGTTATTTAAAGCAAATTAACAGTGACAGTAATGTAATTTCCTTGGCACAACTCTTCTTCATTTCTTTTCAGCTGTCTCCTGATAGAATCTTTAGAGAAGTTTAAACTGATTTCAAGAAATCCTCTGGAAAAAAAATGCACTTTGCTATTATATATCTTTCAGGTGTTCACAGAAGTGCAGAAGAAAGAACATTTGCATTTCCACTAAAATGCTCTGTTTATACAGTGCTGTAGATGACAAGTGACAACACATGTTTTTCAGGACTATAAATATTCACTTTCATTAAACTGAAGAGTTAAAGTTTTGAACTGTGACCTGTTCCAGGTAAATTGTGCAGGAAAACTCCTACATAAGATTTTTGTAATGAGGTAAATTGCTGAAGGATCAGTCTGATACAAAGCTGAATTAAAAGGTGCTGCAAATTCACAGCTAGGGATCTTTGTGGTTTGAAACAGGCCACTTAAACCTGTTGTTAGGGAACTATTTCATGCTGCTCCATTGTTAAAATATTCACCATAACAAAATCAGCCTTCAGTCACAGGAAGGAACTACTTCAACAGAACCCTTTCTAGAATTCCACTCATTTAGTCCAACAGTGATTCTATGCTGTAACTAACTTCTTCTGAAAATACATGTCATTGCCTAAAATCATTGTTTCAGATGTGAAAAACTTTAAGAACTTAAGAACAGAGGATTCTTATCCACAGAGGCCAACAAAATTACTTTCTTTAGATTCAGTTTGGTTGTGAGGGTCTCTCTTGTCTTCTAAAGCCTGATAAAAACACTTCTGAATTCAACTCTTGTCTTTGACTTCACTTTAGTAGTCCTTGAAAGACATATCTAGAGAATACTTGATTCAGAGCTATAAATCATATATGTCATAGCTGAAGCTGAGCTACAGCTTTCAGAGTCCACTGTACTTGAATCAAGATTTATGTTGTTGAGAAAAGACCTCAAAAGGATTTGGACTTTGGGCTCTCTCTTCTCCAGCTCCTGCTATTTGCCACCACAGATCCTGGTCAACAGCCAGTCCATTCCTGCAATTCCAGCCAATGTCACTCATCTCCCCCACTGAATTGTCTTTTCCAGCAGCATCACCCAAGTTACTTATTGTAGAGCACTGGATATTTAAGAACGAGGGGTCCTGGGAGAACTTAGCTGATATTTTTACCTGCTTCTGCCAAGACATTGATGCTACAAACCTCTGGATCTTTGGAGATCCTTGTGGTCCCCCAATGCCTGACTGCATCCTTAATTCCCAACTCTGTTCATAGCAACCTTAATTAACACAGGTTGCATCATGTGTGTTAGAGTACCATGCAATGAAATTAAGTCTCTTGACAGCAAGTTGACTTTTAGGGCTCTGTGCCAAGAAACCTAATTACTATAAACAATCATTTACAGAAAACTAGTCTTGCTTGTAGTAACTGTGCCAGTCCATTGGAGGAGGCGGAGAGAAATCAAAGCAAGACAGTTTAGGTGAAGCCATTAAATAGAATAAAAACAATATTGGTAGGCTTTGTAATATTTTTGCCTTAAAACAATCAAATCTATTACTACATTCTCAGAGTGGTTGTCTGTTTTACTAACACCTCCATTTTTTCATGCCAGGGTTACACTTGACACAGCAGGAAGAAAGATGACATTTTTGATCTCTTATTTTTGAGCAGAGTTTTGGGAAAGCTATCTCATGAAAATAATGGAAAATGCTGGCAGAGGTGCTTACATAAAGGCAGCTTCAGAGCTGCAAAAATCCAACAAGTCACAAGGAGCTACTTTTTAATTCCTTACCTTATTATTGCCTATCATTAGACAAAATTTGCTTCAACAAAAGTGTACTCCATCCAATAATTCAGTTTGTTTTGGTCAGGGTTTTCCTGCTTTGTTTTTAAATTTCTCCTTCAGGCAACACATGGAAGTGGTACAAAGCAGCTGATGTTGCTTTCCAGAAATCATATTCAGGGCTAGTTCCTTTTCTTAGGAGTGCCTGGACTTAACAGCCAACAGCTCAACCTCCACCAGTTTTCTGTTCCAGTTAAGAAGGTCTGTAACTCACTGAAACAGCCCAGAGCAGGGACAGCAGTTCGTGGTATTTCTGGACGCATCTGCCTAAAGATAAGCTGCTCTCACAGGTGTTTTTATTCCATATTTTGTTACTGAGATATGGTACCAATTAAGACACAAGTGCAGCTATCTTAACTTTCTCTCCTCTCTGCATTATTGTGTAAATAAATTTTCCATACCCCTCCCTCCTAAAAGAATCCAATTAATATAATAATTACCACCAAGTACATCAAGCATTCCATAATTAATGGCTCTAAATGCCCATATTTTCCTTTATGCAAATAAGCACCTATGTCAACAAAGTGCTAGCAGAGGGTTCTCTATTAAAGAAAGACATCAGGGGAGTTTCAGCTTTGTTTTTCCCCTTCTTCTCTCAGCAGTCTTCATCAATATAATAAAACTCTCATTATAAAATCATTAGTGCAAATGCAAATAAAGTTTTACATTGTTAATGGCCCCACCAGGTCGTTAATCACTTGACAAGTCGCGCTGCATTAACGATATCATTGATTACACATGATACAAGGGGATGACGTAGGACACCTTACATTGCCTTGGACTGAACTGTTCACACAACAGGATGGGTTTGTGTTCACAACTAGTTTTCTGTGTTGTTCCTATGCAGGGATCTAGAAGATCCTAACTGAAAAAATTCAGTAAAACTCCAGACTTCATGTCCCTAAACTTTCTGGCTCTCTCTGCTGCCCTTTGCATGTCGCCCCTGACCCAGCTCAGTCCTCCCCCACCTTACCCTACCCCTGCACTGATTTAACAGAGAGAAATGATCAAACCTCCGTTCAGGAATTTAGATTAAACAATGCAGCATAAACATATTGATTGCATTTCCATCACAGTGTTTTTTCCCGCAGCCATCCTGTATTTCCACATTTATCTGGGGCTCATTGGTGTGATATCAGCAGATATTGCCATGAGTCATCAATGCAGAACTGCACTAACCAGCCACCAAATCACAGGAAACACGTTCTGCACAGTACAGGCAAATCTCTCTGATGTAAGGCAATAGAGACAAAGTTCCAGCCATATTTTCAGCTTTAAGTCCTATATATTGCTCCTGAAAAAACTTGTGCTTACACACTGAACTTTATTACTTGCAGAAAGAACTGCTGTGTACCTTGTAAATGTGTGAACATGGTATGACTGCAGTGTAGAAGGCCTTGATCTGGTATCTCTTTTCCCTTGGTTCCTACCTACCCAAAATTGTTTTTGTTCTTCCAGAACAAAATACTGAGGATTATTCTAATTAGTTACTCCAAGAAGAAAGGGGGCTGATTGCACTAGTAATCATAAACATTTCAGAGAGAGATTTAAAGTGTGAAGCCAGATACAAGGGAAGAGGTGAAAAGAGCTCTTCCACATTTGAGAAAAACAGTGTATTTTAATTAAAAAAGTTCATAACTCCTGGTCTTAAACTATGAATGTACTTTTCCATAATCCAAAATATCAAAGGAACAAAAAAAATTATGAGAGAGTTTGAATAAATCACATGAAAAATGGAAACAGAGGACCTTGACTTTTGATATTGACCACCTGTTAAACTCAGGAGCTAAGTGCTTCTCTCAAATTAACATGGATCCAGTCATGGAATGGCAACCTGCAGCCATGGATAGTCTGTCAGCAATCCGAGTGACAAGTGGGTCCAACCCTGCTGATGTTTTATGGGACCAAGAATTACGTGTTACTTAATGGCAGCTGAAAGTTAAACAAGAAAATCAATGCCCCTCAGAAACTGCTGATAAATCATTTTTTAAAGGGACACACTACTCAAGTTGCAAGTGAAGTACTTGAACACTAGGCAATACCAAAATTTGGGTTGTCTGGGCAATCTGAATCCAGCTTTTCAGAGACCTTCTTTCACCCGTGCCCTGTGTGCATGATGATACACTCTTTAATTAAGAGAGCAACATCCAAATGAGTTCTGCCAAGAGACATGCCAGTCTTCTGAAGTGAGATCAAGGAAACATCTCCTTTTCATCTCACCTTTTTGTGTGATGCAGTCGTTGCTACCATATTGTAGCTGCTATTTCCAGTGGGGCTTCCCAGATTTACTGCTTAGAGAAGCACTTGAATACCTGAGGCTTTCAAGTTAGTTAAGGAACGACAATAAATGCTCTGAAAATCTGGTAGGTGTGTTGGGGATGGAGGAGGGGAGAGAGTAAAAATGGTAAGGGGAAAAAAAAAGGAAAAAGAGAAACCTCCAGCTAAAGTGAACTGACTGCACTGAGAAAAATGTCTTCTTTCAACTTCAGGATTTCCTACCTGAGCATTTTCCTTTCTGCTCAGATCAGTAACCTCTAAAAGACTTGACAAGACAATAAGTAGTGCAATGGCTGCACACAACAATGCACCTACCTTACATGTAAAATGGTATATTAGAGGTTTGAAGGCTCTGGGGATCAGAAGGATAGCTCAGGAAACAGAGATTTATCTGCATTTTACTGGACTTGGACTCCATGCTTGCCTTGCACAGGTTATTTAGGGTTTATCTATATTATGCAAAACAGCACTTAAGAGACACCTGAGCTGGCTGGAAATGAGCTACACCAGAAGGGAAGGCAATAGAGCAGCATCAGCTTTCCCCAAACTCATTAGTTTGGGTGTTTTGCCATGCTAATGGAGCTGCACTGCAGCTGGGACTGAGGAAATGAAGGCAGCAGCTCAATCAGAGCCAGCTCAGGTGTCTTTACACCACAGTGGATCGTGTAGTTAAACATATGCTAAAAGTGCAGCTACACTCTCAGTGTGAGCTGATGGAGTCACCGAGCTTGGGCTTCCTGGGGCAGCCCTTTCCTTCCCCCTTGCTCTTCCTGGGTGCTCCTCACCCTTCCCCTGTCCCAGTAGACTTGTACCTGCACAGAGAGTGAGCCCATGGAATTCCAGCTGCTGCTGGAGGCCAGGAATAGCTCTCACAACAGCAGCATTTCCAGAGGAGCTGGAGGTGGCTGTTCATTGCAACTGGGATTTTGCAAAGAGGGGACAAAAACATTTCACTGTCCCCAGAGCAGTAACAGGCAGTGGGGACAGGGCATCAGGAGCAATTTGCTGGGGGGGGAGGAGAGACAAAGACAAAAAAAAGGAACACACAAGAAAGAAAAGGAGAAAAAGCATTCAGTGGTTTCAAGGGCCTTCCTGTAGCTCCACCTTGAGCAGCAAAGGGGAGTGTTTAGTGCATCACCTGTTCAATCACTGCACATACAGCCCTAGGGATGAACTGCATTTGTTGCTCTGGGGGTGGCTGGGAAAGCTCAAAGACAGAAGGGAGAGATAATTAAGCAGAGATGTGTCCTACTGGGTAGGGTGATTGCAGGAGGGTCACCTGTATGTCCTGAGAACCAGGGCCACCTAATTGCTCAAAGATTAATACTTAAGCTTCATCCCCAGGTGGCATTTCCTAAGGCCATGGGTTAAGGCTTATGCATTTTTTTTTTCTTCCCTTCCTATGAGAAGCAACACAGATTCAATTCAGGGCTGAAGTTCAGAGTGAACTCAGTCTCAAAAGACCTCAGAGCAGCCAGGGCAGCTGGGAAGTCACAACTGTGGAAATCAGAGACAAAGGAAAAGGATGAAGAAAGGGGCTTAGTTATTTTTGTGCTTTTTAATTTTAAATTCTTCTTAGACATAAAGAAAAAAACGGTATTACCCTGTGATTCACTAATCACTTTTGGAAGTTTTTCAGCTTCAGACTTCTCCAAAAACTCTTAAAAACTAGATTCTGCACAGTGCAACATCCCTACCTCTTGGAGTTAGATCCTATTTAAATCAAGCTTGTCCAGGCAGTCTATTTTGCACCAATTATGCTGCCAAGTCAGAGGCCTTGTCACAAAAATAAAAAGCCCGCTGCTTTTCCAATACAACTGTTAAAAGTAAACTGGAATTAGCACATATGATACTGCCTTCCTATTATCATCACTGCCTCATACTTTTTCTTTCAAGGCTGTTTGCATGGGAATAAAGAATAAATTTACAGTGCCGGCCTTGTTAAAGAAAATAATATTCAGCTAATATTCAAGGAAAGATCTGGAAAGAGAATAAGTTAGAGCAGCAGAGCCCACATTGGCAATTTGATCCTTATTTTCAAGTTTCAGCAAAAATTTACTAGCAACCGAGAAAAATTGTAACCTGTAATGAAAGGGAAGAATTCCTCTTAACACAGCTACACGGGTGTTTTCACAGCACATATATTGGCAAATGCACACACTCACTTGGGGCTTGATTACTTGAGTGAGAACAGCAAAAGGGACAAGATCCAATTCAATTCAACAGCCTGCCCGGCCCCCTGGTGCTCTAATATTGCTTGGGTGGTAGGAAATGTTACATGAGGAACTGGATTTGAACAGTTCATTCTTGCTGAGCAGTGCCACTTCCCCAGAAAGTTCCCAAAACAAAGAGAAAGGGTTTGTGTTTGTCTAAATTATTTCTTTGAACAGGGAGATGCTACTAGATACAACCTGTCAACTGCAAATGTATGTCCAAGTTCAGGCAGAATTTGGTTTTTAGTGTCTAACCACTGCTTTGGTCAGTTTGGCACATGGGCAGAGCAGGGCCAGAATAAACGAGGCAGAAATTTTCTGTCCCTGGAGAACTGAACAATTCAGTCTTGCCAGCAAGGAATCAACTGACATCACCAACAGAAATATGCACTTTTCCTGCTTATACTGTGTCTTTTCTCTTTGAAGAGCATAAGAAAGGCTGCAAGTATGCTTCACTCTACTCTGCACGCTGGCTGACAGCAGGGAAACATGAACCCAGCATCCTTTTGTACCACAGAACTCTAGAAAGGATTCTTATATCTAGGGGCACAGTCTTTTTTTTTTGCATGATAAAGCTCTACACTACCAATCTCTTCCAGCCTGAGCCTGTAAATCCCTCTCTATATATTTAACAAAGTGAGCAGAGTGTGATATTGCTTGCAGGGAAGGTGCTTCCCAGCCAGAATTACCAAATAGCTGCTTGAGGAGGTCCCAGCAGCCTCATCCCTAATGCTCAGGATCAGCACTGGAGGAAGGTGCACGAGGTGCCTTGGAATTTAACGTGATGGAAACGACAACAGAGGTGATTCTGACCCATCCTCCTCCTCACAGGGAGTGCACCTGAATGCTTACCTGTCACCTGCTGTTTTCATTAGCACTGCCATGCCAGCAATCAGGACACTGCAATGGGAACTGTCACAGATTCCAGGCATCCAAGTGGAAATTGCTCTTTCCTTGTCACACTGCACCCAGGCAGCAGAAAAGCAGAAGCCATTTCAGGGCCTCAGTTGCCAGGAGAAGAGGAAACAGTCTCCTCCAACTCTTGTGGGAGGGCAAAGAGGGCACCACATGGGTCAGACAGGGCATCCCTTTGTGCCCCCAGCCCCATCCCATGTTCACTGGCTGATGGAGCCACATTAGGGCACCACCTGGACTGATGCACCAGGGATTTAGTACAGGAAGCACCACTAAATCTCTTGCCTTCTACAGCACTCTCATCCTCCCTGCTCACGCAGACACTGAAGCAACTCACACACTGGCAATGTTTTCACCCCCAGCATGTTGCTGGACCTGAGCACCAACCAACAGCATCTGCTTTAGGAGCAAGTCTCACCCAGCATCAGCTCATCACTCAGAGAAAGCCTGCTTCTCTGAAGGTAGAAGGAGGACAGGAAGGGAGGCCCATCCTCTGAACACCTCCAGTTCCTTTTAGAAATGACTCACAGATATTATGCATTATTAAGCTGATGTCACCCATCAGTACCCCCTGTGAGCTCCAGTGGCACCGGGCATCAAATGAGAGTTATGCCACATAACCCAGCTAAGCCATGTATGCAAAAGAGCATATTAAATATACATGCACTGCTTTCAAATATACGGCAGAAACATTGACCTCATTCATCAGGGCTGTCTCAGTTTCCTGTGTGAAGAGGTTCTAAAGCTTTAAAAAGATACACCTTCATGGAGACAAGGAATTTTTAACAAGGAATAGACGTACCACATAGAGGGTGTCTGTGTCTGTGGACTTCATTTTTTTTCCACATAAAGTCCATGGATTTAATTTTTTTTCTTCTTAAAGAAGATTTATTAAAACAGGAAAAGACTTAAGAATGTATAAAACCACAAATATGTAGGAGTGTGGCAAAACTACTCTCTACTACTTCCTACTCTTAAAAAGACTGTTTCTAATTAGACAAAAATCAAATGTGGTCCTCCCAACCCCAATTATTTTATTCCCTTCCTGCTAATGGCTGTCTATTGAGTCCAGTGGCTGCAAGGCTTCAGGAAATAACAATCAAAGAAAATATTGGTATAAAAGAAGAAAGAGGATCATGGAACTTGGATCACAGGAATCTTAAGAGTGCCATTAAGAGCCTCCTACTTTTTAAATCACTGCATTTTTGTTCACTTAGTTTTACGTACACTCCTTCCTAGAGTACCTTGAGAAAAATAAAACAAATAAAAGAAAAAAAAAAGTGAAAAGAAAATAAAATCAGCCTAAATGGTAGCAGAGTCTTAGAACAATTCTCTTTTTTTTTAAGTTGGAGTTTGGGAAAAAAAAAAAATCTATTTAGGGATAGAAAGGGAGACCAAGCTCAGTCTTCAATTATTTGTGTTGGCAACATCCTACCTGTTCAGAACACACAGGGCACACTCAGACCCTGCCATGCCCTGTCCTGGTGTCTCCCCGAGCCGTCGCCTGCAGCTGCCGACAGGGGACTGACAGAAATGCAAAGGGCACATTAAACATTTAAGTTCCCTGCTCCTGTGTCTAATATTGAGGTTTCTGCTTGTATTCTGTGCCTGACAGGGAAGTCATACCCTCATGAAAGAATAATGTGCCCAAGTTTGTGTTGCAGAACTTCCAACTGGCAGGGCTGAGCGCATCCCAATGAGGTTTAGTTTAGCAGCCCCAAACTAGGAACTCAAGTCATCTGTAAGCCTGATCTGTTTGTGTTCAGTCCTATGTCAAGACAGACGTTTCTGTGATTATCTCCTAGTCCAGTACATTTTTCTAATGCACAAGAGGATTCATTTTCACTGATGAATCCCTAAAATATGGCCTGCCCACCCCACTGTTTGTAAACTACAGGGTATGCACAATTATGCTCTTACTGTGACTGAGTTTAAGTCCTCTGTTTAGGGCTTATACCCTAAATGATTTTCTTCTTCGCAAATTAGTGAGAAAATTGTACCTTGCCCAGAGCAATAAAAAGAAGACTGGGCTGCTGAGTGGGGATCCATAAGTGTCTGGCTCAGTTTTTCCTGGTTGGCATTTAAACAGCAGAAAAACAGCATTAACATTTCCATGGGCTATTATATGCCCCCACCATTTAAATGTGATTTTGCTTTTAAAGCAAAACTCTGCAGCTTTCAAAGCCTACTGTATGTGGAAACTTTTAGTGCAAAAAAAAAAAACAAAGGCCAGAAAAAACCATCACCCGTGGGTTTTAAGTCCCCATCAAATGTAAAAGCTCTCAGCTCCCAAGTCTGAAAAACAGAGTCTGAAAGTGCAGTGATGTTTCTCCTCTTTCTTGGGTTGCCAGAATAGTGTAATTGTCCCTTTTTCGCTGGAAACTTGCCCAGTGTTGAACAAGACCTCAGGTACTGTGCATTTTAAGATGCACATCCTCAATAAAGGATTTACTCCTCAGGTTTGGTCTGATTCCATCCTCTGCTTGTTTTACCCACTGGAAATCTGCTCGTGTGCCTGCAAACCACTAATCTCAACCTCTGGCCATAACTGTTCATGGAGAAACCCAAAACTTCCCAGTTTATTTTGGCTGAAGGCACGACTTGGAATCCAGGCCAGTTCCTGGGTGCAGACACACTTGTGGCACTGCCAATCTGATCATCTGACCATGCACGGCAAGGATTTCTTGTCAACCTTCAAAACCGTGGCTCAGGTGGATACAGAACACCATAATAAATAATAAAACTTCACATTTTCTCCCTATTTTTCAGGTTATTTCAGGGACAGAAGGAACCAGGATTACACCGAGGAGGCACAACCAGCTCGGAGTCAAGGCCAGGGGTTTTAGGAGAACATGGAAGACATCCCAGAGAACACAGACTAAAGGATCAGCTGTGTGGGGAGGTGATTTCCCCTTAAACTGAGGCAATATGCAGCTGACTTCTGTACTACAGCAACAAGGCTGTATAAATATTTGCATTTATATTTAAAATCTTTGGTTTCTCAATAAGAAGATCCTCTTCTAAGCTATTTTGTTAGAAACACACCTCCCCCAGCAGGGGAGTGTTTCAAGGCAACTTCCCTTCAGGACAAAAATAAGAGGATTTGGTAAAAATTAGGATGTTTCAGTTTGATCTCCTCTGAAGAAGTAATTTCTCTTTTGTTTCAAGTAGCTCTGTTCAGATAATTCTTCTGTGGCACAACTCCACTGCTTATGTTAAATATTTCAACAGACCTAAAATTATTTAGTTTTATAGGTGATTGGAGATTCTTTGCTTTCATTTCTTTTTGGATTTTTCTTTTTTTTTTTAATACAATATCCCAGGAAATGTTGATGCTGGGCCCTTTCTAACATTCCTACTGCTGTCTCTGGGTAGGAGGGGAGAACCAGCAGCACCTCATGCAGCTCCAAGTTCCTCACAGAACTACTGCTGTTGGTTTACATCATTTCTTGCTGAATAACTGTCTCTCAAAAGGGTACTTCATGTCTGCTCTGACCTCCTGTAACATTAGGTTAATATGAGTAAAAAAGGAAACACAGAGAGGACAAAAATAGTTGGGGAAGAAGAGCGAGATGTGAGCTCTAAACCCACAAAAGTCCCTACTCTGAATTTAGTATTGGAGCACACAACCTGCTTTAAATACTTCACTTGCAGGCAGCACAGAGACAGACACAAAAGCATTTTGAATTATTTCTTCCGAGATGATGTAGCAGAGCAGGACAACAATGACTTTAAAAGGAACAGTTTATCTCTACAAAGTATTAAACTTTCAAAACATTTTTCTCTCTCTCTCGAAGCCTTTTAAAATCACAATGCACTGAGCCACTGGATTAAACCCTGGGACCCCACTCTGCCACCACAGCTGATGAGTAGCTTCTCTTCCAGGGGTGTTATTCACAGATTGTAACAGGGGAAAGGGCAACCCACAGCAGCAGGACTGCCTTATGCCTTCAAAAGAATTTATTTCCTGAGCAAATATTGTGTGATACGGGGTCACTAGGATTTGAAGAGGTGGGATGAGGCCAAGAAGAACCTGAGCACGAACAGCGAAGAGAGGAGATGATGTTACTGCCTCAGAAAGTGTCCCTGTCCCGTGTTCTACCACAGTATGTCTAACACAGCTGCAAAAGTGCTTCTGCTAGGCACTTGTGCAAATAAAATCTGATTGCTTGAACACACAGAGAAAGGAAACAGGAATTACAAGTTGCCAGGGCCACCAAAGTGGCTCCAGTGGAGATTCAAGGAAATAGTTAAGATTAATATGCCAGAATTGTTGTCAATTCTTTTTGTGTGTGTTTGGCTTGTTGTTTTTTTTTTTACCACCTTCCTCCAGGATTTGATCACCTCTGTCAGAAAACCCCCAAAGGCCAAATCAAGCAGTACATCCAGAAGGAGTAGTTAAGTGCCCTATTTCAATATACAGAGTGAAACTAAAACAACTCTTACAAGAATCAATAACTCGAATCTTGCTTCCCCCCCTCTCTTCTCCCCAGTCCAGTGTGGAATAGTGCATATCTAAAAAATATATCTTTATTTTCAGAAACACTTCCAGTGGAACAAGCAGGTAAATAGCTATCGAAGCCAAGGCTTAACCTAAAGATTTTTGCTCCCCAACACAGTCCAAACCAGCAGTGGAAAAAGCCTCCGTGATCAAAACCCCCTCATGGCTCTGTTTTGAATTAGAGCACATCTGTGCTACCCAGCATCACAAACTCCAATGCATAAAAGCTGTTTCAGATCTCATTCACGAAGGCCAAACAAACAGGGTTACAAGTACTTCTTTTGTTTATAACAATCTACAGTGAAAGGTTTGCATAGAATCAGTTCTGAACCTCATTTCATTTTACTCGTTCTCATTTTGGAGCACAAAATGAAATTAGCACAACTCCATCTTCCAAACATAAAATTGTGTTGATGTCTGAAAAGCAGCCTGATTTGTAAATATCTATTATGCACCACTTGTGCATAAGCAAGGATGCAATTAGCCAAATTCATTCTGCGTTTGTGCTCTTCGATTGCCAGAAATCTTTACCACGGGAGCAGGAGCTGCCCTGGCTCACAGGGAGCCTGGGCTAAGGTTTGAGCCCAGCTGTGTCACCCCCCCAGCCCCTTCCCTCCTCTACTGCTTTAGGATTTTGTCTCAAAGGATTCCAGGTATGGCCAGGTCCAAGGAAATTGCTGCAATTCCTCATCTCCAAAACTAGCATTTAATGCAGCTTTTGAAAACCAGAATGAAAAGATTAAGAGGCAGATTGATTTTCAAGGTACTTCAAAGCGCAAAACACTGAGCTTGGTTAACGGTTTCACTCAAAATATTATGGGAAATATGGCTTTCTGTTTAAAGATGGATGGAGCAATCTGGCTGACTGCCTGGCTCCAGTGCTTGCCTGCTGCTGAATGTACTTCAAGCTGCTTTTCAAACCTCATGATGGCAGGACAGCCCTTACTATCAATGGGACAATTTCCGTGAAAAATCAACAGAAATGTCTTGCAACAGGCAGGCTGTGCTCCCAGGGAGCTGCTTCTAAATGGAACAGCACAAACTCAAGCTTGACTCCCAGCTTCCTTTATACTCAGCAGTTGTGCAAGGTTTAAGCCAGTTAAAAATCCAATTCATTTTAGGGCAACCTGCTCTTTGGCTATGCCAGTTTAAATTGAGTTCGTCCTGGTTTAGGCTGCTCCTGTCAGTAACCTCAAAAACCCACATGGACAGCAGGAACAGAGTTACTGAGGAGCACGTGTGTAAAAGGGAGGTGGAAAGGAGTGGTTGTTGTGTGGGTAACACAGGTTAACATGGTCAGTGTGGGTCACACGTGGGGAAGCAGCAGCACCTCACCAGCCTGGAAGCTCCTGAGGGTGGCTCAGGAGTTGGAAGCTCTGGAGTCTGTGCTCACCTACCTCTGCATGTGCCCTCAGCTGCAGAGCTGAGGTTGCTATAGAACCCCTAAGGTCAAAACACTTCAACACTTAGTGTAGCTGGACATCTGTTCTTCAAAAGGAGCAGCACCACCTGTTTTGCAGATGAAGCACTAACAAAACCCAGTCTTATGCACTCGTTAAGAATAAAAGCCAAGTATTGCAACTGGAAGGCTGAAATAAAGGCCTTTACATTACTCGTGACACTCTTTAAAATGGCAGGTATGTCACTAATTATACCAGTCATGTACCAAAAGTGACTGTTAAAACAGAAAAGTAAGTCTTGTACTTAATTAAAAATTTGCTATGATGCTTAACTTCTCTGAGTTACTCCTCCCCAGAAAATGAAACAGCCTAATTGGCTTCACTTTTGTGTGTATCTATCTTGGATCTTTTCCATTTCCTAATTCATATGCACTTGCTGTAGGTTGCAGTGTTTGATTTTTGCTCTCTCTCGTTTGGGAGAGAAAGAGCAACAAGAGTTCTAGTGCAAATAATGACACTGGAATTACTAAGTCACTGGTATTTGATTTTGTAAATGTTAACTTTTTAAACTAAGAGGTTTCAGTTCAAAATTGACCACATAGTTTGCCCTTAAAAAGCAAGAGAATGCAAATTAATCAAATATTGCAAGCTACTGATTCTATGAAAAAGTTTTTGGCTGGAGGCAAGCTAAGAAATCAAGAAAGCAGGGATGCCACAAGACTCATTAAAAGAAAGTTTGTTTGAAGTATATACATCTCAGTTAACAAATAACATTTCCATCAGTAAGATGCGTGCATGTTAATTCGAGGAAAGCTCAGATTTATTTTATTTTAGCACCACATCTTCAAAAACAAGCCTTAATGCTGGCAGATATTCCAGACATTCTAGTTCAGCATTTTTAAAGTTTTGAATTATGCAGAGAGAGACAATATCTTTTATTAGAAGAGACATTAAAATGCAGCAATTAACAACAAACTGCTTGATTTGCAAGTTTGATGCTTTCGTTTGAAAATGGACCTAGTTAACTAAACACTGTTCTATTGCAATGACATTTTTAACATAAATACAAAATCATCACACACAACAGCTCACACTCTGCACCACAAATTAATTCCAGCAGTAGCACTGGTGCTCGAATTCTCATTTTTCACTGTCATATGTGTGGCTTTAGTGTCAGAAGTGGTACATCTAAGCCTTCCCCTCCCCCTGCTTTCCATTCCAGCAGTGGGCCATCATCCTGTGCCATAATCAACAACCCCAGAAAATACTGAGGTGTGGATCTGAATGTAATTTTATGTATCAAACAGGTATATACCTTCTGATCCAATTTAAAGCTCAGATCAAGCAGTACTATGATATGCTCCACACAGCTTTAGTTGGTGAGGAATGGCATTAAGGAACAAAAAGTCAGCTCATGCAGAAAAGTTTTCATAGTGCCACAACTAAACCCCAGAGCTGCAGGAGCCTGTGCAACACTTCACCCTCAGGCACGCTGAGAACCGAGGGGATGCATCACCCTGCTCCAAATTCTCTGTGAATTTTACCTTGGCCAGAGCCAGCTTAGGATCCTGGTTTGCACAGAACTGAAGGAGCTGCTCTGGCAGCTGCAGAGGTTGACTGAAGAGAACCTACGAGCAGGATTCACTCCCTCTGATCACCAGAGCTTGCCCCAGGTCAGCACTATTTGGAGTAGGGGAAGAATTTCCAAAAACACGCTGTTGATGAAAGTGTAGATAAGAAAAACTGAAGCTTCCCTAAGCAATATAATTAAATACCACTAGGCTTAATTCATTTTCCTGGAAGACATCCCAATTAAGTGGATCTTCTAATTAAGGATATCCTGATTACCTACTGAGGTGTCTGTAGCATTCAAGTGACATTAAAAATAAAGTAGAAGAGAGACAAGAAATGTGCTTACTAGTCCTTGCCCCTTTAGAAACATGGTGTGGTTCAGCTGTTAATGAAAGTTAAAGCAGGTACGTGCTTTTTTCCAGATTGATCTGTGCTGGTAATTGCAGAGCGAACAGGAATAATGATAACCATGAGGTCAAACTACCCTTCACTTGCAAATGTAATTCCATAGGAACTAATGAGAACTGGACCTGGTGTAACTCAGCAAAACTGAACCTTCAGGAACAAAGAGGCTCGAAAAGACAGGGTGCTTAATTTAAAGAGAGCTGACATTTTCAGTCCATTTTTGTCACAGGTGCTCCTGTCAATATTTGCTTGCTTTAAAAATGTGGAGCAATTAAACCCCAACCAATGTTGGGCAAACTGCCTTGAAACGCTAAGCTAAAATCTGGCTTTACCAAAGTTCACATCACTTCACTTCACTTCCCTGGATTTCAGCCTATGTGCTGATGTCCCAGTTTGGCACAGAAAGCTGCTGCTCACACAGTTCTGGATCTATATTTAATAGTGCTTGGTGTGACCTTTTTCTATAGTAGATGTGGGCTGAAGCTTCCTGATATCAAAACACTAATTTTGAGGTATTCTTTTGGGCTTACTGTGTAGCTGGGCTTGCCTTTCTAATGGCAAGTGTGATGTAGCTCTATACCCAAGAATGTACCAGTGCTCACTTTGGGTTGCACTTCCAGGATACGATCATTTCACATGTGCTCCATAGGACTCAGTCTTTCAGTAATAATATGTCAACTGAAACCTGCAAATAATTTTAGAAGTGTTCCTACGCATTCAGTCTTTGTAAAATGCAGGAATACAGCTGCTAAGTTTCTGCTACCACAAGCCATTGATCTTCACTTCTTCCAAAGTACATTCTTATTTTTGTGTTTCTACTCCCCTAACACAAAATCAGAGACCAAGGTGTTATTCTTTAGGTTTTCTTTGGTAGTACCAGGTAGACACATACTGGAAATGTGAGTTGTGCTAACGTG
Source organism: Lepidothrix coronata (assembly GCF_001604755.1). Classification (NCBI taxonomy): domain Eukaryota; kingdom Metazoa; phylum Chordata; class Aves; order Passeriformes; family Pipridae; genus Lepidothrix; species Lepidothrix coronata. The sequence goes on from NW_016690214.1 coordinate 4,528,204, forward strand.
TAAAGACATATCTCACACAAAGACCACATAAAGCAAGAAGTGCCCAAAGCATATTGTGCATGGGACTGTAAAAATGCTACCAGAAGCTCTCTAATATCATGGATGGGTGCTTTTCTAAGAATCCATCATGACTTTAATGCCTCCTTAGTCTAGGGGAGTCACCAGTAATCAGGAGCTTTGCAAGACAAAAGGGAAAAGGCTTACTCATGTTTTTAAGAAAAGCTGCCAAGAAGTACAAGGCTACATTACAACCATGTGAGAGAGGGCTGGCACAGATCAAACAGCTTTATTAGGAAGGATCTTGATATTCCACAAAGCTTTTGCACAGCAGGAGGCCCACACAGACATCAGGCAGTACTGTTATGGCCAGACTGAGACACAGAGGTTGGCATTATGATGCTTTCAGTACAGTGTCCCCAAAGGGCACACAACATCCAGAGAGCTAAGGCACTGCTGACTGCCAAAAACTGCTGGCTCAAATTCAGATCCACCTGTAACAATTATATAGGGCACAGCATCCTCAAGGAACCGGCAGGAACGAGTTAAAAAGTAGGAAGGAGCCGCAGGAAGTTATGAAGTGTTTTGCTCTTTAACAGGTTCTCTCAACTGACACCAAGCAAACAGTAAAGACAAATGTAAAAATTCCAGTTACACAAGGAAGAAATCGAATTGGACAACAAAAAAAGGCTTACAGATGCCTGGAAGTCACAGACTCCAGCAGGATAGATTGGTCAGCAGCACCATGAAGTGATCTAATGCCACTTCAGAGCTGCTGTGACTGATCTTGTCCCATTATCTGACCTGGCACCTGGCTTTAGTGTACAACAGACAACACAAACCAGGAGACAGGAGTGTCACGGGTCTGGTATCTGATGGATAACAGACTTGTACAGCAGGTCATGCAACTAAGAGACGACTATTTATAAAATAATGATAAAAAAAAAAATCAATAATTGCAAACAACAATTCTGTGGAACAGAAATTATATACTTAGGTGACTTAGCACCTGCTAAAGAAAGAATCAATGCTGGTACTATTCCTCACCACCTACTCACTTGGCAATACACACCAACACAGTGAGAATCCTAAAGCAAACAGTTCCTGAGAGTCTCTGCTGCACCCACACCAGTCAGGGGGCAGCCAGTCCCTGGTACAGAGCAACCACGAGAATCTGCACTGCTTGTTCCACCGTGGTTTCTTTTTCTGGCTAAGCACTAATGAGCTCTAATCCTTTGGTTTCAGCTTGAAGAGCGGGGAAAAAAAAAAAGTAATTCTTTGCAGCCTTAAAACATTACTTTTGTTTCTGATCTGAAGGGGCAGAATTTACCCCTCTCCTGCAGAGTGTTTGCCTTTCAACACACTCTCTGACCAGCCCTCAGGGCTGCTCCTGGACTGCCTGATTTCCTTTACTGTGTTTTGGTTTTGTTTTTGTAATATGAAAGATAAAAAGTACTTAAGTAGGATAACATATTGCTGAAATCCCCTCCCTATAGTTTATCTTTCAAGTGCAGAGAGAGATGTACAAAACAATTTAACAACCAAGGAAAGCCACCTACTGCAGCTGTAGATTTACAATGGAATGATTTAATTTTTTGAATTAATGACTACTGAATCTCATTTTCCTGTCAGCAGAAAAACAAAATCCCAAAGCTTATCTTTTCCCTCTGTGTATATGTGAGCGTCTGTCCACAACTTAAGGATAAAATAAAGCAGTAAAATTGAAGCACTTGTACAGAAGACAGTGAAAAAGGACATTTCTTCTTGCATGCACAGATTCAAACACTGAAAGTATCTCAAAAAAAGGCAGTAAAAACCAGGTCTTTTGCCTGTCTAAACAAAACATTTCCAGAGAACCAGTTGCTTTAAAGGCCAGCCTGACCACAGAATTAGAGTACAGTTCAACTCCAAGAAATGGACGGGACCATAGGAAAAGCTTATTTTATGTGGAAAGGACAATGGCAACTTCACACACTTCAAATTCTATCTTTGCATAGATCTGAATGAAGAAGTGGCAGAGAAGGTCACAACATCTCTGAAGAAAGGAAGTGAGCAGAGCTGTGGGCTTTTTTTTTCTTTTTCCCCTGCAGGAAACACTGAGAACAAGGCAGACAGCAGGTCCTTGTTTCCCAAACTAACCCTCCTGTAACAGAGCATCTTCTTATCCACAGCCTCAGTCCCAGATACATAAATATGCCCAAGCCTTTCTCCTCTACTCAGTTTGAGCTTCTTATCTCTAAAGGTTTTCCTGATGCCTCGGAAAGAAGCCTTTCCTGTTGAAAAGCCAAAGAGCTTTCCAAGGAGACAAGTCATCGCTCCCATCCTCGGTCCCAACCAAGTCCTATCTCCTCTCAAACCTGACAAGACCCAGCTTCTCTAATCATATCTCATCACAAATGTAATCAGCATAGGGTGACAGAGCTTTGAATACTCGTGCTTTTTCTATTTTAAAATTCATAAGACTATTTTGAAACGCAGGCGGAACCCAAACCTACAGCCTTTAGGAATGAACGTGTTTGCACAGGTCAGGTTTTGCTGGCTGTCAGGATACAGGCTGCTGCTCTGGAGCACTGAGGGATGATTTATTGCTGGGGCTGAGGTAGTTATGAACAACAATCACAGACATCTGGGGGGTCAGGCAATTCCACTGCTTGCTGGTCTGGGCCACTTGGCACTCAGAGCAGAGTAGTTTAAGAGCACATTACCCTGCTTGTGTTTCAGTTTACTCTTCCAGCAGCTTAACAATTTGCAAAATTATGATTCATTCACTTCTTGCCTGTTTCTGTTTGAAGCACTACGTGTTAATCACTGGCAAACCACATGCAGAGAGTCCCTTCCCTGTCTGTGGTTGCTTAATCAGGGTCAAAGTTGTTGGTGCCAGAGCAGGGAGAGCTGGAGCAGAAATTTTCTGCACAGGACAAAACTGGTGCATCAAAATCCTTGGGAGACCATGACAAACACACCCTTGAGGGAACAAAACCCAAGTGATGAAGTAACACAGTGAACAGCAGTCAGGGCATGGAGCCAGGCAATGTTTAAGCTCTGGTTTGAGGCTCTGACACAGTTTGATTTGGGAGTAGAGCATTAGCCTGGAAGTTGTATAGAAAATGCCTATAAAAGAACCTCACTCACCCTGATCTTAAATGTGCTATGAAGCTTCACATCACTGTTATGTAAAACTTGCTGAGATCTTTATCTGCAGTGTGCTGTGTACAGTGAGTTCCAATCACTAATAGTATCATTAAAAAATAATTAGCTGGAATAAAAATGCTGTTTGTTGGCAGACTGCTTGACTTGTCTGTGGCATCTTCCAGTGCCTCAATATGATTTTTATGAAACTAGCTTTCCAGTAAATCTGCCTGTGTTAATTAGAGAGACTGAAAGAACTTTCATTCTGGGGGCAGAGCAGCAAAGGATGACCCTTGGTGAATGCTCTCAACAACGACATCCTGAGGAACCTTGCCTCTGGTTTTTGACACCTGAGGTAAAACTACAGGAAAATAAAATATGCGAACACTAATGGCTAATTAGGGTGCCTTCACTGCCTCTCTGCCAACCCTGATACATATTTGCAGACCTAAAACGATGAATAAAGAACAGTACATGGTGGGGAGGGGGAATGTGCTAATGGGATTTGGAAAAATCCATACTAATGACTGCATGAAGCCATCAGGAGGCTTCTTACTGGAACTGTTCACCAGTTAATGTCTGCCTTTCGTTCTGGTCTTCAGCCAGCCATGAAAAGGGACATACATTTGACCAGACTGATGAGTAAATATTTAGGTATATGAGGATGCACTGTTAATTCCAGTTTAGCAGCAGTGCAGCAACCAGTGCAGATGCTTGAGCACGAACTGAAAAAGAAAACCACAAGCTTGCTCATTTTCATTGTGAACACTCTCTTTAAGCTTTCAGGGAGTTTTTTTTAAGTTATACTTTGACCTGTAGCCTATAGTTTGGTGGAAAAAAATCCCAACCTAACAAACCAAGAAGAAAAAAGGGGTGGGTGCTTGACAAGGGTGTCACTAGGAACAAATCCTGAGCTTCTGTAAAAAGTGATTAGGAGGTTGATACACTACAAAGGGTAAGAACAGCTGTGGTTGACCAATTAATTAATTAGCTAAAATATTACACAAGGAAATTACAAAACAGAATGTAGAGAAACAAAGCAGCATAATTGGTTTAAAAATTCAATTAAAAATAAAGTAGAGGGATCAGTATTCACCCAAGCTCTGGAAAACACTGCTATGGAAACCACTACTTTTCGTGCTAAGGTAAAAATTTTCTATCTACTGCTGCAAACTGGCCCTCATTTTACAGGTCTGCTTGTTTAGTTTCTTTCTTAGCTCTTAACAGGGCAGGGAAAATAGGCACCAAGTTAAAAAAACAGAGTCATGAGACTCATTCAAAAGAGAATTCATGGCATTAAAATAAGAGTTACCTATTCTCCACACAACAAAACTAAGCAGCATCCAAATTTGGATGATACCGAATGCAAAAGTCAGTAAATTCAGAGCACTGTTAGAAGACAGAGAAGAAGACACCGAGCAGTGAGTGAATTAACTCTTCCCTCAGACTGTACCAGCATTTCAGAAATGCTGGTTTCCCACCACAAATCTCAGCAGGGGGAAGACAGAAGGAGGCACCAAGGCTCAGAAATGTCTCCTATGTGACTGGAAATACAGCTGCTCTTCCCTCAGCTGAAAGAAGCTCTAAAAACCTTCCACGGCTCAGTTTGCTGTTTGTAAATCACGTGAAGTTGATTTGATTTGCACAAAAGTGCAAATTGGTTCATTCGGCTCAAGCCCCCAAATTCCAAATCTGCCCGAATGCCTCCTGCACAAACCCCACAGGCTGCCAAGGAACCCCTGAAAAGTGTTTACCTCAGTTAGGCTGGTGTAATCTCTACCTGCTCGAGAGAGGAAAGGAACACAGCTTCTGAACTTCCAGGTGTTACAAGTCCTTCTGCATAAAGCAGGAGGAATAATCTAAACTCAGGGATTTAGCTGGCCTTTCTGATGAGATATTTAGCTGTTGGTTTGAGCAGGGCATTATTATCTTTGTGTATATGAACATTATTTATCATTCACATTGGTCTAACAACACACCCAGTGTTTATAAACACCTGTAAAAAGGGATGCTCATTGATCACAAAGAGGAATACACAGATGATTACTTGTACATACACAAACTACCATGGGATTTATATGCTAAACTTCCACAACAGACACAGCTCACATCTTTTGCTGAAGGGTTAAAAAAAAAGTAGTAATTAGTTACTAATGCCTTGCATATTTTGATACTACCTGTCAAAGACAGGAAACTGGTTGTTTATAATTTGTGGAACAACTCTTTGCAGCTGTCACAATATGCCAGGCTGGTTGATTATTTCTCCTTTCAAAACAAAGCAGCCAGAACGATGCATCAGTGACAAAGGGAAATGCTAATTCATAGAAGCAATAGTCTAAAACCACTCTGCTGGAATGGGGGAAGAGGAGCTTTTCAAGAGTGCCCATCAGCAGCAGCCTCAGACCTGCTACAGCAAAGCACAGGAAAAAGCACTTGGAGCTTCTGAATCCAAGGTAAGTTCCCTGTTGGAGCAGAGTGTTAGCAGGGCCCCCACGATCCTGTCCTTTTCCTTTTGTAATTAACAAAAACCAAAAACCAAACCCTTGGAGTTTACCAAAGTCAAATTTCCCATGTGAAGAACAGCCCACGTGTGCCTGTTTCTTAAAGGATTTCCCATTATGGCAGTCATTTTTCCCAGAACGTGGTTCAGAGCAGCTGCTGATCTAGCAATGGGTTTGCTGGAGCTTTCCTTTAAAGCAAACCTCAAGGAAAACCCTTTCTGCTCAAGTGCATTTTGTCAACCACTTCTGTTTTCCCCACTGTTTATTACTGAACTGCCTCAACCAGAGGCTTCAATATTGGCCCTCTGACAGTGAGCTGATGCCAAGTGGAAAGGCTGACTAGGACAAAAATTCCTAAATGGGAACCAAAGGGGAGAAAATAAAGAAGATATATATGATGCAAATATTAACTATTTTACATCAAGTGAATCTAATTCTAAGTATTCAACCTGGACCCTGGAAAACCATTTGGAAGAGGCCCTTGGAAAGCATTATTTTATTGACAATGACATACAGGAAACCAGGGGGGATCATGGTCAGGATTAACACAGAGGAAGCTGGAAATCATTCAAGGACAGACTTTCTTATCAACCTCAAAGACTTTCTGATGCACAAAGTTGCAAACTTTTGTCAAAGGGGAACCTTGTGCCTTATTTTTGCACAGAAGTTCACACCAACCTTCCCCTCAAAACCGAACAACTCCACGAACAGTACTGAAGGGAATGACTATTCTTATGTCTGCAGATACCAGATCCAACTCAGTAACATTAAGTGGGCAAAACTGTCAGGGTTTTAACAAGATAAAGAGGGGCAGGGGAGATTTGAGTTTCTGCCTGTTTTCTAGCAGTCTAATGGGGAGTTAGAGATGGGGATCATCTCTCAGGAGGGACAGGGGCAGCGCCCTGGCAGAGCTGCCAGGTAACCTTTCTGGGGGAGCAGCTTTAACCACACAGCCACTGCATTTCAAGGTGGCATCATTTGCATTCCTAAACACTTCTCTTGAATGGGAATGAACTGAAACACACGTTTAAGTGCTCCATCACATTCGGGCCCACAGCACCTCAATCTCTTCCTCAACACCCCTCTTGCCACTTCCAGCTGCTGTACAGTCTCCTCTCTTGGGACCCCTAGCAAAAATATTTGCTTTATATGAGCAAACAGGAAATTTTAAGCCATGCTTGCCTGGGTCCTCCTGTCCCCCAACACCATATTTAATGTATGGTCCCATAACTATCATACCTTGAGCAGAATTCAGGTGTTGCCCTGCAATCAGCTCACCGAGGGCAGAGCACAGAGCAGCAGCTTTTGCCATTAAGCCACCTTGTGCCAAGTTTGTAATCCAAGTAACATTTAAAAGTGACTATAACAGTCTTCTTGTTTTACAGACATGATTCCACCTAGTTAGATGACAAATAAAACAAAAAGGAAGTGTCTAATTTAACCACAACAAAATAGCAGGATATTAAGCAGTGTCCTTTGAATACATTTGGACTTCTCCATTTTAATAATTTCTCTGCAGTAAGAGGATTTCTGCAGCTGTTTACCTTGAAATCTAAAACCATCTCAAGCTTTGCTCCATAGAGGATCTTCTATTTCTGTTCAGTTACCACAGCGTGCAAGATAAAAGATCTTTTCTCATGTCATACCTATTGAAGGTCTCTGAACTCAAGGACTGGAAGAAACTATGTAAGAATGAAAAAACCCAAATAGTTTATAACTTGAAATGACCTTGTGGAAAATTTCCATATGAAATGCATAATAATCTGCTTTTACACACCTGGCTTATACATCAGGTGGTTGGCTTTAAGTTTTAATTCCTAAAGCTCTCAAGATAACAGCTCTCTGTATTTATGGCTAAGTCTTCACATTTATCTTTCAGAATTCCTCCCAAACCCTCAATGTCCAAAAATGGAACTGATTTGGGGAGCAATCAGTGACCACTTGCCTTGGAAATGTTTGATAGTTTTGCTTTTTTCAACTGTTTTTACGAAACATGCTGGAGGAAACTGGCCAGGAATCTTCTTCTCCCAATCTTGATTACTGTATCTTATTCATTTTCTGATTTAACCCCTGAACTCCTAGAGTACATGCATTAAGTGAGTTTAGACTCCTCTTGATCAGGAAGCCTGAGCAGCCTAGGATAAACTTTAGGAACAGCAAAGTCCTGGGAAAGTAAGGGAGGGAGAATTTAAAAGCAAACCCATTTCTCCATTGAAATTTCATAGAAATTTAACATTAAACTGTGCTTTGAAGAAGAGAACAAGAGGAATAAAAAGTTAACCAGACATTATAGGAGTGGTTCATCTGCCTCATTTGGGGATCCCTTTAGAATCTGAGCACTAATATCAGTTATAGCAGGCAGATCCTCACTCACTGCAGATTGGCTGGAGGCTTCACATGGACCACCAGGCAGCCTTGACATGATCTGAGCCTTCAGATGCTCCCCCAGGAGGTGTCTGCACCAATGCTCTGTACACATGAAAGGTTCCACACCCCCCCTACAATCCTCAGCTGGGGCTCTGCTCTCTTCCACACTGCTAAATGTAATTAGAATTTAGCAAAGAGTTCATAATTGATTTAATTGCTGCTGCTTCTCTCTTCAGGAAAACAGCTAAAACCAGATCATTAACCCCTCAGCCATCTTCACTGTCTGGTTTATTCAGTGGCATTTCTCAGAAGTTTTGTTTTGTTACATAAATGCTGAACTCTTAAGTACTACTTTGTGCTGTGTGCACATCTGCATTAATCAGGGTTCTGAAACACCACCTTCACAGCAGCCCTGTCCTCAGCAGCTGCTGTTCCTCCCTTGGAGTGACCAGCTGAACATAACTCTTCACTCCCTTTTCTCCTCCAGAAGCTCCTCCTTTTGGCTCTGTGTTACCTGGGTCTCAACTCCAACCTTACTGTGTCTTGTCCAACACAACTCCCCCACCCAGATATTCTTACAAAAATGCAAGTACCGATAGGAAATAACGACTCAGACATCAGAAGGGTAACCCCTGAGCCGAAACTTAATTTCCTTCCTCATTACTCAAGCATCAAAGATTGAATCCTGGAAAATTTCACTGAAAGAAGACAATGAATGGGTGCAAACATAACTGAAGGGAATTCATTTAAAGACTCTGGATGAATATTCATGGCAAAATATTTCTGCATTGTTTGCCTAGCTCTAATTGTGTTCATTAAAGAAAAGCTTCATTAGTGAAGGCAAGAGCATATTGTTGTGCATAGCAGTGAAGAAAATACAACCCTAGAAATAGCACTAACTGTTTTTTGAGCAGTGTTTGCAGGTTTGTCAGTTACTGGTAACAAAGGAAACATTTCAGAGTTATAATGAGCTCAAATGCTCACATTAACAATTCAAATTCATAAAAGCGATAGGCACAGTTCAAGCTTCTTGCAAAACAAACTAACACCAAAAATATTGGGATTGAATTCTAAGGGAAAGGGTTAGATTCTTGGAGCAGCTAATGGATGAATAATAGAACCACTGCCATGCATTAGGGTAGATGTGCATCATTGCCCGATGATGGATGACTTCTCAGTGTGTGTGAATATGTTTCCATCTAATTGCTGAGGCACAAAAGGTACAGTCTCTTGTCTTAGTGCCAGCTAACAGAAGAGGGCTCTGTTTCTCAGCAAAATCCTCCTCGGTTCTGCAAACCCCCGGCACATATCAACACCCTGGCAGCAGAGTGGGAGGCTTGAAACTGGGTATTTCCTGGGCAAAATCAGGGCTCCTTCCTCTGAGGAACACTCCACCTTTCCCTGTCCTTGACAGTACATCAGTATTCCACCTCTGGGTCACATTTTGGGCTCACTGCTCAATAGTTCCACACTGAGATGCTAAGTTCTTCCCATGTGTAGTGAATCCCTCCTGGAGACCTCCCTCCATCCTGAGGAGAGGAACTGGAGTCAGGTCTGGAGTCGTGCCCGACACGAGGCATTGCAGTGCTTGGCACTGCAATAATCAGACTAATTTGCAGACTGAGTGTTTCAGGGAAGCTCAGCTCAAGGGACATTGCAGATCCTTCATCAATAAAAAAAGAGCTGATAACACTTGTCTTCTTCACGGGCTCGGGAAGATTAAACACAACAGGAGCCACTGTTACAGTGTTAGGACCACACAGGCACCGTGCTGACAGATCAGCTTTGATAAACATTTAATGGGATGGCCGGGAAGTCAGCCAGGGATTTTATGTAAAGCACAGTAAGTTTTGACTGGAAGTGTCTGCCTCAGAAATGCCCTCAGCCTTGCTATCAAAGGTTTATGTGAGGAGCAGCTCGCTGTACCCTGCACATCTCTGAGAGAGGGGTAAGTGTCCTCAATCCAAAACTGCATCTCACTTAGACAAAATAATTGTGCTACTTCCTTGGCTTTACCAAACAGCATTTCAGGGAGAACCATCCACTATCATTAGCAGGTTTCAAATAAATGAGATAAATGCACTGCATTTTTTCCTTCTCTCACGTGTTCCCCTGAGATTTATGTTCCAGTTTTAATCTACATACAGATCACTGCAAAAAAGAAAAAAAAAACAAAAAAGCCCATTCAAATGGCAGATTAATATTTTTTTGAGTGGATATTTGCTGTCTATGCATATCTGTTATATTAATGTGTATTTTTGTACTTTTATAGTGTTTCTGTGTGCAACTGGCCTCTCTGAAGAATGATTCTATGTTTTTCTCCCCCAAATGGCTTATTATCTAGGATAAACACTACCCAGTGAAAAGTTGTTCCTGCCCATGGTGGGAGTTTAGAACTAGACGATCTTTAATGCCCGTTCAACTCAAACCATTCTATGCTTTCTCTCTCTTCTCTCTCAATTGTCCTTGCTGAGAATCTAGATTTTTGTCTTTATAGTACATTTGCCATATTTTTTCAGGATTTGGACACATTACTTTTATTTGTTCACAATATTTCAGCTTATGCCAGTTATACTGTAATTTGATACCACTTTTGTTTCTCCTCCTTACAACCACCACTGCAAACAGGACACCCCTAGAGCCTCTCAGTGACACAGAGCTCATATAAAACCACACAGAAGATTCCCCTCGAATATTTATTTATTTTTTGCAAGGCTGTGAAAGGAATTTGAATAAGGACATTACAGAGCAGTGCTACTGCTGCTCCCTTAATGTCTCTCGTTATTTTTGCTCACGTACACAGAAGGTTCAGCCTGGAGGAATCAGTATTTCTGAGATATGTAGTCCCTCTGCCTGCATCCAACCCCACTGCTGACACAGGGCCAGCTCTCCTTCCAGCCCACTTCAGAAGCGACAGCAAGAAAGATGAAGCTTCAACATTTTTTTAATAATACTTTTTTTTATGTACTCTAGCAGATGAGAGCTTTCTTCCCCCCCCCCTTTTTTTTTTTAACTGTATATGAGAATGCCTCTGTGTTCAACAGCTCCTGTTCCTGACAAATGGCAATGTTCCCACTTCAATTTATTTTGATGTGTGTGTTAAGTCATGACAGGTATCCATCCTTGCCAACTAGCTCTGGCATGAAAATAAGGAGGCCCAAGAGAGTAACAGTATTTCGAGTAGTAAATAATATCAATGGAATTTGAAAGAAAAAAGATAAGCCTGAATTTTCTGTTGAAGAATACCCAGATGGAAGAAAGCTTTCTGTGAGATGCAACACAGGCTGAATTAGAGCTTCTCTAATTGTAAGAGCCAATCAGCTGCTCTCAATTAATAGTGAGCAAAAAACCAGTGTGGCAGACAGAATGGAATTAATCGATATTGCCATTATATTGGCTTCCAGAAATCAACCCTGCCTGCTTTTAGCCAACATCAAGTCTGAGAAGATCCTGACTTGCACTACCACATTGTCCCAGAGGCTCTCACTTCACCTGTTCCCTGCAAAGGTGCCACCACTGCATGGGGTTCACAAGGAAGAGAAACTCTGACGTGCTCCTGTCCACTGGGGGCATTTGCTCCACATCCATCAGGAGCAAACAACACAATTGGGGATAAACCCACCAGGGTTACAGGAGAACAAAACAGAGAAGAAAACCCTGCTGTTCCCTCCCAGCCTGGACAAGTTGGAGCCAGTATTAGAAATTTTGTGAAGCCTGAGGAGGACACTTGAAAATCTATGACACAATTTGGGGAGTTTCCCTCCCCCTGGGATGCTTCAGGGCACTCTCCTGGTGGCCAGATCTCAGATCTCTTCTGACTCCACCAAATGTGAGGAAATCAATAAGGATGTCTACAAGATAAGCTTATGAGGGGGATTTGGCTCTCTGATGTCATTTCCAGGATGTTCCACTCATCTGGGAATTAGTGTTTCGTGGGGGTTAATGCACATGGCTCCCATTAAGCACCATGGAAAAAGCAAATAAACACACAAATAAAGGGCACATGAACACACCAACAGCATTTACTCAGCCTCTGGGGTACCCAGTGGTACTTCAGCCCTCCAGCATAATGGAGAGAACAGAACCCAAACTGCACAGCACAGCAGAGTACATAAATATACTTACTGCAGGTAAGGAAGTTGTAATTATTTTTGCTGGGGCTATATGTAACACCACTTTAAGCTGGATTAGGTGCCTCTTCCTGACAGAAATATCACCAGACAAAAATCAATAAAGCTGTTAAAGATCCCAGCAGATTTATCACCTACATATTACACCTGATATTTTCACAAAGTCCCACTCTAAAGTGCAAGCTTTTGTCTACTGGCATTTTCCAAATGTGAGAAGTTAAAAAGATTCAAAAGCCAGCACTGCAGGAAAAGGGAGGCTTCATGGTTAAATCAAATTAGACTCACATTACCTGATACAACAGGAACACGTTCCAACAATTACTTTTTGATATACTAATCTATGAATTGAACACTCAATTGCAGCAATTTAAAATGGCTGCTTCAGTTAAACTGTGCATGTTGAAAAATAATCAGCTAAGGTTGGGTGGGTTCCTGGATGGATAGTGGGAATTTCCACCTTCAACACAACTTCTAAAATCATATCAGAGAAAAGAGTGAAAAAATATATAGGAGCCACCATTCTCTTAATTATAGGTATTTCCCACTAGATCCAGCCTATGGACGCTCTGGAACAGATCACCCCAGACAAGACTAGGCACCTGCAGTCCCAACCTCTTCCCAACATACTGCTCAGGTGAGAAGATCCATTAATATTGCAATAACAAGGGGCAATACTAAATGCTGCCATAATAATACAAACACTGGAATTAACATCTAGACTCCAGATGCAATCAGAATGCTAATTAAAGTGCACCTCACTGTGAAAGCCAAAACCCACTTACAAACCATTAAAGACTTAGAAGGAGAAAGCATACATAGGAATTAGGGAAGGGAAAAGAAGGGCTTTCTGCTTTTACAGCTGGAGAGTGAAGACATGACAAGGTTGAGAACTGAATGCACTCCCAGATGGTACCTTAATCTACAGAATATTTTTCCTGAAAGAATTGTTCAGATGATCTTCTAGCAATCCTGTCCATCTTCCCTCGTTTCCAGCCCTATGCTATGTACAGTACACTGATTTTTGAATGTCTACTCCAAGAGCTTTCTTTGTTTAAAGAATTCTCTTAAGCTCAGTATGCAGGAGGAAGGTAACATAAACATTAGCCAGACCATAAGAAGGAAAAAAAAATGTTAAAAGTAATACAGCATAAAGGGAAATAAATAATGAGGGGGAAAAAAAATCAATTTAAAATGAAGCTAAAATATAAAATCCTCTAATCTCCAGAACTTAATATAATTTATACTCCTAATGATCACATATTCCTTCCCTATTGCATTTCTTCTATTTAACTGATATCGGAGGTGTCCCAAATATAATTTCCCTATATTGGTGCCAACACAAGGAAGCTCAGCTTTAGTAGTTTCCCCAAAAACAACTTCCTATTATCATCTTTCTAGTTCCAATAATACAATCCTGCCCATAATACAATATGGATGACTTCTCATTTGTATGCACAGCTTCTATATTGCAGAAGCAGTCCAGGATCACATCCAAATGTCTTATGGGCTTTTTATAGCTACAGTACATTTGATTTACAGCTACTCCAGCAAACTGTTGTACTCATTACCATTGTAAGTCGAGGCACTTATATCCCTTTTGCTTTTCATGTCCATTGTATTATTGCAACTTGAAGAGGCTCCAGTGATAGATCACTGACGAAAAAAATTCAGACTCATCTTGTATTTTCAGCTTATAATTATCTCATTTGAAGACAGAGAGTATTACCTGGCCACAATGGGGCCAAAGCACTGATTTTAGTATTGATACTAAAATCTATTCAAAACACTCCTTCTTACTACCAAAAAAACCCCCCAAACCAAGAAAACCCCATGAATCATTTGAGTGATTGAGTAACAGTTCCTTAAACACTTAATACTATGGCATTTTGATATTCCAAAGTAAATTTCAGCAACTTGAACTGCATTTAATTGCACTAATGTTTATCTTAGATTTATGGGAACATCTGTATCCACAAGGGAAATTATTTTGGTAATTAGAAGGCAGGCATGCTTTTGTTTGATTAGCTGACAGGGTCAAGGATTAGAAAGTAACATATCCTGACACGAAGAGATCTGAATAATAAAAAAACCCAAGCAAATCTATGAAACACCTTTGCACACCTATAGTGACTCAATTTTTAATTAGCACACCTTAACTTCATTAGTACATCAAGGAATTCCATCTACTCTAATTTATGATTGCTCTTGTCAGGAAGCCAAGAACGGGAAGTGTAGAAAAGATAACTCAACAGTATCAACGGTCCATCTATTTGAATGGAAAAAAATTTTGTTACAGTAAAAGTTTTCCAGGTAGTAACCCAAAGAGATGATTAAAACAGAAAGTTCTCAGAGCAAGCCCTTTTTCTTTTTTCTCTCTCGACCCAGTCTTCAGGAGTCACAGATCTTGTCAACAGTCAGGGAGATCATGAGCTCCAAGTCGCCAGAAATGACATGCATGCAGGATTTTACAGTGATTTTGAAGGAAGGTCTTCACTCCGTTGTGATTGCAAGACAATGCCCCCAAATTAAGGCCTGATGGATGCTCAGGAGGGTTTGCCACTTTGTTCCTTTCTACCTTCGAGTGTAAGTAATGCTATTCTTACACACACACTGATTACATATTCAAAGCTGCTACAATGGTTAGCAGTTAACCAAGCCCCCTTGGCAGATTTTCATTTGGCTTCAATTCATAGGCAGAACCCATGGCTGGGAACATGATACACACTTCAAGGTTATTTTCAGAGCCCTCATAATTTCACCTCAGATTTTGATCAAGAGATGCCTCCATATTTTTTTTTTTTTTTATGTAAGAAAGAAAATTACTCACCTTTGAAATCACTGGTATCCTTGAAGAAATCTTTACTTTAAAAAAAGAATTATAGTAGCAAGGTCTACACCTCAGTCTTTAAGAATAATTAGGATCTGTAGGGATTTCAAAATGATATTCAGATGCATATTTATCATAGCCAAGTTAATTAGCACTCTTCACTAAGGACAAAATAATTAAACTAGTCATGTTTAATGAAATTTCAATGATAGTTGATGGCTCCGAGTAGGAAATCTAACATACATTAGTTGGACTGATTTGTTACTAGTTGGATTTTTACTAATTAAATGTCCTGTCTCGATTTATGTCGAACTCCCTTTTCCATTTCTACTGCTATAGAATAAAGGCATCAGAAGCTCCCAGCCACTTCTTTTGCTGTTTGCAAAGCTGCTTTAAATTTCACACTTAACTGTGATTTTTTAGCAAAGCGCTTATTTTTACGTGCACATTTTTTGCGTTAATTTTAATTATTCCCAGACATTCAAAAGCTTCTCCAGGCCGCACCAAAATCCCAGGTGTGGGGTGAACCATCTTCCTCCCTCTTTGTGTGGTGTTGCCTCACCTCTCCTTGCTGTGGGAGCTCCCACAGCTGGGATGCTCCCGTGCATATTTTACAGCGGGGATCACATAATTACCTACACAAACTGCCTCTATCCCATCTGGTCTTTATTTAAATTAGGTGTCAGTGTTAGAAACAGCCTCGAAGTCAACCCTTCTTTGGTTTCTATCAACTCTGCACCGTTTCAGGCCGTGGCATCGCACGGACAAATGGCCCTGAGTTAGAGCACAGGCATCTTCTAACGAGCTCAAGCGACCGACAACTGCCCCTGCTAATCTGTCCTCCTCCTCCTCGGATGCTTTTTAAGGATGGAAAGAAGAGATCCAATTTGGAGAATGTGTAACAATGAAGCCAGAGCTAAAGGACTGCACCCTGCCTCTGTTTTCTCTTGTCTAGAGCCAGAATTAAAAAGCGATTCTGAGTCATCAGCCGAGTCCTTTTCACCATATGGTGCAGCTCTCCCCTCAGCACAGCTGAAGCTGAGAGAGACCAGGGGCACCAGAAGCATAGTTTGGATCCAAGGTCATTTGAGATGTGTAATTTCTTCATTCAGACAACGTGGCTGGCCTCCTATGAATAAGCCCTGGACCCAGATCAAGTTCCCTGCTAATTAGGAGATACAATCAGACCAGATCTTTCTTCTTCCTGAGGCATAAAAACCACTGGCCCAGCAACTGGTTATGACACAACTCTGCTTTACTGGAGAACCATCCCTTCAGAAAACACTGACTGGTGCAAAAAATAAAATTCAATACTGCTGCAAGACAACTATTTCAGACAGGCTTATTGATCTGTTGATTATCTTTTTGTAATAAACAGATATTTTTGGTTGTCACACAATGTTCATGAATCTCTTGGCTTTTAAAATCACATCTATCTCTGTATCAGTACAAGATATATAGAAATTACTAAATAGAGGAGCACAGCATTGATTTAGTGGCTTTTACTTCCGTGTAACAGATTCGTTTTTAAGAGCTTTAGATATTTCAACAAAATTTTTCCTAGCGGTTTAAAAAAATGTTATTTCTGCCTTCCTGTTGCATGGCACTAACAAGTGGGCTGTGAGTACATGACACAAAGCAAATAGTTTCACAAGACTTCTGGTACATGCTCTTCACAGAGTAGAGAATCATTAGCATGGTTAAAGCTCAGACACTGACAAAAAAAGTGCTCATTTCTCCTGTCAAATAATTTTTGTGTCTCACCTTCACGTTTGCATCATGCAGACAGCACCCCTTGATACTGAGATGTGCTACTGTTAATCTGGTGAATTCCTTTGCAGGTTTTAATCCTGAATGTCCAGCAACATGATATGATCCTGTTATATAAGTTAGGAAGTCTGAAGGATGGGCTGTGCCAGAGAAGATGCCCAAGCAAGAAAACAAAGCAGACAAAGCTGCTAAGGGTAACAAAGCTGAGGGTACCAAAGCTTAGAAAGAGCACCATCAGCTTCTCTCAGGGAGAAGGGAATCAGGGGCCTGACTTGCAGAGAAACAGAGCACTGGGAGCTCCAACTGGTGACTGTCACCCCTGGCAGAGCCAGCAATAGCACACAGGCCCCCCTGACCCCCCACAGCTGTGCAGGGGCTCAGCTGGTAAACACACAACAGCATGTGCACATATTCCCTGCTGGGGACACTTCCATCTCCCCTTTATTTATTGGGCTGTGTCTCTGACCCTCCCATCAGGCTGATCATTGCCTGCTTCCTCATCACATTGCCGTGGCACAGTTTGTTTTATTTGATTTATTCTCTCACATATATATAACCCAACAACCCAGCAGGTCTGCAGTGTCTTTGTGACATGTAAACCAGAGGGAGACATTAATACAGGGGGATCACATATGCTGGTATTTAGCTCGAGGACTCAGGAGTTTCACTGAAGCATGATTTGAAAATAATGAACGCTGTTACGTAGGTGCCCAGGAAGGGAGAGGCTAATCAAGATAATGCTTTGGAAAGCAGACACAGCTCTGACTCCTGCTCTACCCGAGGACTTCTCCCTTTTCATTAGTTTTTCTCTGTTGACAGAGCACTTCCACTGGGTATTAGAGTCATTCTTCGAGCACAGGCTTGGAAAAGACAGGAAAATTCTCCTCCCGCACTTAGATCTGGAGGCCATGGAAACCTGTTTCTGGGGTTGACTTTATTTCATTCACAGCAAAACTAGTCATGTTGTGAAGTGTTACCAAGTAAGTGACATATTAATTATTGAGATAATAGCAACAGAACCAAGGTCACAAAGTCTCTTAACAACACAACAAATACCTCCGTGCTGGCAGGATCCATCTCTGCCAGGGAGACAAGAGCGTCACATTAAAAGAGTTCTGTCAAAGAGGGATTGAAATTGCTGCTGCAGCTGTGAAGAATTTTTCTTCTTCTCCCTGCTAGGCATAGAGCTGCACTTTGAGTCTCATCACTCGTGTTCAAGAAATATTAATTGGCTACTGAGACCCGGGCTGGTAGAGGGACAGTCACACTGCTTAGTTTTAGTCACACACACACTAACTGACTGACAGTTTTAGTCACACTAGAATTGATAACTTTTAGTTATCACCTTCAGTGCTTTGGTTGGCACCCCCAGCTCTGTGGCACTGACCAGAGCTGCTGGAGGGGCTACCTGTCTGCTTTAAACACAATACAGAAAACTAAATACACCAACAGCCCCTCTCCAAGGGCAGGTGAAGAGAAGGAAAATACTAGATAAAGATTTATAAAATAAACACAATTTTGGCAAAGCAGGAGGAAATGATTTCTGTTTATATTTCCCTGTGTTAAAAGAAGTGACTGAAAATCCCTTTACTTAGGATCTGAATGTCCAGGCACTGCACAAAGGCACATCTCTTACACGAGAGAAAACCTCACCACAACAAAACAACAACAAAAACCCCCATGCTTGTTTATGAACTTGAACACTGATAAATCTGAAGGTGACACAGTCTACATAGGAAAAAGCTCCTGCAACAGCAAATTCACAGGAACAAAGACCTTTAAGAAAGCATAACAAGCTGGAGAAGGAGCCTGGCACCAAAAGCAGGATAAAATGATGGTGGCCCTCTCTCCCAGCATATCCTGGTAAGTTTTAACCCACACAAGCACAAAAGAAGCCCTGTCACACACACAAATCCCAAACACACCACAGCAAAAAGAGGCATCACCAGCCTGAGGCAACAGCCCCAGCCAAAGCTGAGGAAAGCTGCCCTGGCAGGACAGACTAACAAAACTAAACTGAAAATACAACATGGAAAGGCAATGACATACCTGTGAGGAACAGCTGTCTTTTTGAGAAACACTGATTCCAAGCTTCACCTTTGTCCCCCAGGTCTAACTCATAACTGGACAGAGATTTCCCCATCCATGGTTTGCTGCCCAGGAACCAGTGCTCTGCTTCCACTTGCACTCGGAGTTCAGGGTTATTTCCTTCAATTCAGGTCCCAGGTACCTCAGACTGCCCCAACTCCTTCCTGCTGCAGCTCTTTTCAATTCCCTCCAGCTGGCAGGGTCTGGGTGGGGGTAATTGGTGTCACCTGTGTGACACAAGTGTTTCTCCTCAAGGATGCAATTCCACAGCACCCAGGGCACAGAGCACAGGCTCAATTCCTTTCACATGTGGCTATTTTTGATGATATTTGGGAGCTGAGTAAACATGTTTGGGCTTTAAATTGCATTTGTGTGTTAAAATAGAAGTGGTGTTCAGAGTCAGGCTCCTGAGAGCTCTACAATGGTCATGGCATCTTTTAGCTCGTGTTTTTGGTGCTGTGGGGGTGTTGAGGCCAGATGACCATCCCACAGATTCCCCCGGTGGGCTCAGTGGTCTCTACCGGCCCAAGATGTTGCCCTTACTGTGATGCAGCACTGGAGGAGCAGCCCTTCTCTTTGTCCTAACCCAAAAGCAACTGCTTTTGGTATTTCCTTATGTAATAACCTTCTGTCTCATCTTAAAAGTTCACAAATCTAGTGAAACCCAAAGATCTCACCAAGTTTGGCAGCTCCCCAGACCTCATAATATCCGACACAAACACAGGAGCAAATTAATTCTTCTCCAGACAGGATTTTTTTCTCCCATGCAGGGCTTTAATTTTTGTAGCTTTAATGTCGTGTGTCCTCCCTGAATCCCACCACGTGCTCCTGCAGCATCCACTGTCACTCTGTAAGCCAACAGTCTTTCCAGTAAGCCAGCCAGTCCAAAGTATAAATTCATATGCAAAAATTACATTATTCCTGTAAGCAACCTATGTTATGAATAAAGCCTGAAGACAGAGCCCAATTCTCCATGCAAAGCCGATGTGCAAACTCCTAAATTAAAAAGAAATCTCAGGCAGGTGGAAGTGCTGTTTTGGGACCTCTCTGGTGTTGCAGTTGCCAAGGAAACTGCTTCCTTTGTGCCCAGTCAAAGGCACTGGCTGTTTGGAACCTCATCCCAGCAATGCCTGAATATGCTGCAGCATCAGAACTGAAGGGAAACTGCTCAAAACACACCCATAAAAGAAAATATTCAAAATAAGGTCTTCCTCACGAAAACAGCAGGTCTGGGGTTGCAGACTCCCAGAGCAGGTGAGTGCCTCTTACCTTCAAAGAGGAAGGCAGAGGCACACAGGGACGGCTCTTTGCATGTGATGCACTCTAATATTTGAAAGCAATGCATAATAAATGGCAAAAATTTAAAGGATATTTCTGGCTTAAAAGTCACACACACATCTCCCTATAGTTTTGACCTGTTGTTGTAGAAAGCATCAGCAGTTAAGAGAACTGTCGGGAAAGAAATAAAATTCCTGTTTTATTTCTAAAGAAATAAATTCTTCTTTTATTACTACTTTTCCAGTGTTTGCTCCTAGTACATAATTACCTAGTTCTGGGTTTTTCTATGAGTTCTGTGTAGACATCAGGGGAGTCTCAAAAGGAGGTGGTCTGTTTTTTTTTTCCTAGAACTGAATTATTTCCAGTGCTACTGATTAATTTTATATGAGAAATAAGAAAAACAACTGCAAACCCACAGGAATGAAGAGGACACTTCTCAAGCCTTGGTTTGATGTTGGTAAAACTGCTTAGTTGCTGTTAATATATTTACTTTTCTGACCTTGATTTACATTAGAATCACAGCAAAACAATTCCAGTTTAATGGATTAACCTTCATTCCTTGATGCATTCTTAGTTTAAAATTAATAGCACCCTCAGGTTACTTTGTTTTTCTGTAAATGGTTTGTATTTGCTACAACATATTGATGTGGCTTCAATGCATTTAGCTAGTCCTTCCCATAATACAAGCTCATTTAATGGTCACCCTTCATCTATTTAATGTCAAAGCCAGGACAGGAGATTTACAGAGACAGGCATGAAAAGTGATACCTAAGAACGGGAGACTTCTCTTCAAAACAAGAGAGGAGTAGAAATAAACAGTATAAAATAAGCCACCCCAAACATTTTGGACCCTAATGACCACTTAAATCTCTTAAACATAAAGATGTGCTGCAAGGACACATGGAACATGTAGCAGAAGAGTGCCTGAGTCCATGGTGTTGCTGTGGGATAAACTGTGCCACAGAGCAGGATCCCAGGAGTTGATCTTGCCACAAATTATTAATCCCCATTTCCCATTCTACAGGACTGAGTGCCCCCAGGAAAAAAAAAAAAGAGAACAATGTGATCTGATAATTTGCTACATATCCCAAGAAGGGCTACTTAAAATGAGTGGAAAACTGATCAGGAAAACGCATTTTTGGTCATCTCAGAAATCTCTAGTAGACATTATTGCCATGTATTTTAGGGGAGGAAAGAGGAAGCAAAACATTCATCATTCTAAAGGCCATTTGGCCTTTGAGAGTAAAAGCACTAGAACAACAAGGGAAAAACCACCCAGAATAGAGCAATTATATCAGTTTTTATTGTGGAAAAGGTTCCAAAACATTTTTAACTTCCTGGCAAGACGCAGCTGCAGACAGAAATGGCTGGTTCTTGTCTCTTCCAAAGGGCAAGAGCTACACCTGCATTACAGCCATTTCAGAATGCCTGAGAAAATTTCAGTGATTATTTGTAAGAGGAAACAAAAGGTCAGGCAGCTGGTAGTGGATCAATAAAATGGAGAAGTAAAAATGTTTCCCAGAAGGGGTTGTTCAACTTTTGATTATTCATTAAGACAAAAGCCCTATAAAAGAAAAAATTGAGGCCAATTATTTGAAGCGATGCCATGAATGAAGGTGAAGGCCAAGCTGCCAAGCACTGCAGATTATGGAAAAGTGCAGGGAATGTGACTGAAGGAGCTGCTTCCCACCAGAAGCATCAGTGGACAGGAATACTCTGCTTTCTCCCTCCCAGGACCTGCCAGTTGCTGATAATGCACCTTCCCTTTGCACCAGCCATGGCTGCACCCGTTCCCCTTGAAACCTTCTGAAGCTCCTCACTCATCCAAATGGATTTTCACATTTACTGTGCCACGTGGAAGAGCCAGGAATTTCTGAAACCACTCTAAAATTGTTACCAAAACAGATCTGACTCCCCCACCACTCGCTCCTTTAGTGCCTTTATGAGCCCAGCTATGAGGATGTGCACCAGACACAAACCCTCCCCATCCTGCGGGATTATTCTCCTATAAACCGGCGTAAATCAGAGCTCAGAGATTGTTGCTCCAGTTTTGTGCATGTTAAAACTATTTTAGATAGAAGCCATCCTGCAAATTATAGGACTTCTGGCAGATTTTGTTGGGGCAGATGCAAAAGCCCTTCACAGGCAGCTGTTTGGACATTTCTGGTCAGGAAATGGGAGGCACACACGGAGAGCTGGGTGCACATGTTCTCTCCTTGGCAGAAGCACACTGAGGGCCATCTGCTGCCTGCAGCAACTGCCCAATTCACCCTGCAGATTATGGGCTTCAGATTGACAGAGGAACACAACAAACCCAGAGTTTTAAAAAGAGTCCGAGTAAAAAATGCTCTTATGAGAGACGTGGGGAATTCAGGAGATTTAAACCCTGAGAAAGACACGAGGTTTGTTTAAGTTTTCAAATTTTTTTTTTTTAAAGGAAGTAAATAATTCTGTACAAACACTGCAGTGACCAGATTCATTTCATCATATGGAAGAAGAAAAAATATAAGGAGTAGCCAAAGCATCACATTATTTTGTTACTGTCTGCAACAGTACAAAGTTATAAGGGAGCCACTATCTTCTAAGAAAAGAAAAAAAATGCAGTGTACCATTCTCCTGTACCATCTTTTAATTTCCAGGGAAATCTAATCTTTTCAAGGAAGCAGTTTTGCTTCCAGGAAATATGATTTCAGAGAAATTTGACATCACACCTCCTTCACCTATTTTCTTTTAATTTCCTGGAATGATTACGTGTCACAGAGCAACCTGTTCTTGGTGCCAGCAGCGATGGTTGGGATATCTGTTGTCAGCAATGGATTAATAGAGGAATTCTATCATTTTTCTAAAGTCTTGTAAGACATTTACAGAGAATGCCCATTGCTCTTAAAATTGCTGTCCTTGATGGACATCCTTTGCATGAATGTGTTTTTTTTTCAGCTGCCTCTCATCTATCCTGTACCAGGGAATCGGTGATAAAACTTGAGAAGACTCATATTCTGATTTTCAAAAGAAAGATTGACGCTGATTTTATTTTTTATAATAAGCATTTTGTGGGATGTCCAATTTAAGTAAGTCAGAGGAGGAACTTCAAGGCAGGAAGTTAAACTGGCATTTGGAACACTTAAAAATATTACTGACATTCTACATGTGACAAGACTGAGGCAGAGACCTTCTGAAAAGACAATTGTAAATTGTCATTTGATTTTGCTACAATTTTGTCATCATCCCCCAGGAGTGACAGGGGAAGAAGTAGGGGATCAATATGATTAGTGGGTCTCTTTATCCAGTATATTGCTCTCACTTAGCTAAAGCTGATAAATACTGCAACTGAAGTGCCAAGAAGGCAAAGTGAGACTCTGCAAGACTTACTGCAAACTAAAATGAAGAAGAACAAACAAACAAAGATGGTCTAGGGCATGTTTGACACGTACTCAGATATCACCAGGCATCCACTATGGGTGAACAGTCAGCAAAAATATTAATGTGCACACAAACATAGGAAAATTTTTGAAAGTTAGCAGTTATGTGTCAACAGAAACTCTGTCTTTGAACCCCACATTCCTTCCTTAAGGCAGAATTAGCAACAGATCAAGGAACAATTGCTCAGACACCCCGGGAGCAGCACCACAAGCAGCCAAGGCTACCCAGCTGCAGCAGAGCAGCCACGAGGTGCTCTTGCTATTCCTGCTAAAGGAAAGTTTCCTCAAAGAAATGACTGCAGGGATTGAATCCTGCCAGGAGACACAAGCGGCAGAAATCAGACATCTATATATGGCAACACCATAGCAGGGCCTTAATCATCCCTCTGCTTATTCCAGCTGCCACACAGAGGCAACAGTGCACAGGAGAAACATCACTAACAGAGTGTCAGGATTTGAAATGAGTTATGATTTCTTTCTTTGCTTAGGCAGGCAAGTTATATTCTCTTCTGCTAAGCCAGGCACACAATTCCCAGGGATTTTGCTTGAGTGAGAGCCCAGTTCCAGAGTCCTGGAGGTGTGGGACCCTCCAGTCTAACTCATGGTCATGGGAAATCAAAGAAAGAAGAAAACCAGGATAATGTTTCTCTTTCCCTTGATGTCCACATATTAATAGAAAAATTTTGTTGGCATGTGCTGTAGAAGTTAAAATTTCCCCACACCTTTTTGCATTCTTCAAATAGAAATAACTGATTGAAGCTGGATGATAAGACTTGAAATAGTCCTCAATCCCATCTAGTCAAAGAGAAGACAAAAGCATTTCTAGGTCAAGAGTTATCTCATTCTTAAGTAAACACTGAAAATAAGTAAGATGAATCTCTCCTTCAAAGAGGAATCTCTCCTTCACTGCTACAAAAGGAGCAGAAAGCAGCAACTCACTGAGCAACAGATGTGCCTGGTGGATGGTTCATGGCAGGGGAACCTGTTCCCCCTTTTCCTGAAGCAGTCATTCCAAGACCAGCCCTATCAAGGAGACTTTTCAGCAAGTCACTTTTTCTGCTGACACCTCCTACACATCACTGCAAACATCCACCACCTATAACACCACCTTGCAGAAAGCCTGATTTGGGGTCCTTTTAATTGCTATGAGCTCACAGAACTTGGCTCCATTCTAATTTCAGAGGGATATTTCTACTCTTTGCAGGATAGGTCATCTTGTCATTTAATGGTGTATATCTGTCCAGTGGTGTCTATCTGAACCAGATATTGGTTCTATCTGTCCAGTTTGGAGAATCATTTCATGGAATTACCTGGTATTTGACCACTGGTGGTGGTGACATCTCTGCAAGAGGTTTAGTGTCAGCAGGGGCTTTGCAGCAGCCATGGAAGGATGTTGTCAAAAAGCTCTATAGCAGCTGCTCTGCTTTCCAGCCAGTAAAAGCTACTGCAAATTAATTTTTAAACCATGTTTTGATTTAATCAAATGGACAACCCTCCTGCAATGTATTGCTTTCTGAAAATAGCTGAGCGACCATTATGTTTTATGGTAACTATTAAAACATTATTGCTGCATTATATAGTTAGAGTCCAGTAAATAAGAATTTCCACACGTATTTATCTGGCTGAGCTCATCACCACTCTT
This sequence comes from Lepidothrix coronata, assembly GCF_001604755.1. Classification (NCBI taxonomy): domain Eukaryota; kingdom Metazoa; phylum Chordata; class Aves; order Passeriformes; family Pipridae; genus Lepidothrix; species Lepidothrix coronata. Next base: position 4,553,352 of record NW_016690214.1, read on the forward strand.
GACAATTAAAAGATGGAAGTTGTTTCAGTTTGACAAACAGGAAATGAAGAACCATAAATGCACTGAGACTGCCATTTTCAAAAGTCCAGAATAAGTCTAATGCCCCAGCCTCTTTTCAGGCAATTTCCACTAACCAAGTGAGGTTGTACCACTTTGAGTAAAATGAGAAATATAACCAAAAAGTGCTTTATAGGGCTGGGAATCCACCCTTGCTGGGTCTGGTTTTTAGGTTACTGAGTAATGAAGATGGCACAGACACTGTTCAGGGACACTGTGTTGGGGTTTTAGATATGGACACGTGACGTGTGATTTGGCTTGAGATGTTTCCAACAAATTTTGGACAAAATCCTCTGTTTTGCCTCCTTCTTTTGTGAGGCCAGATTCACCCTGTTATAACATAGAATGAGTTTGACCCAAACATTCACTCTTTTTTTTGTGGTCTGCTTCTTTGTATTCAGGCTAACTCTGCCTCTAGGCCTGCCTTAATGAACATTTCAGAGAACAGACACACACAGAGCTCCTGTGAAAGGCTACATGAATTCTAGAGTGCTGCAAAATCCTTTAATATGTGGATTGTGATCAGAATCAATCACTGGCCTATTCATCTGATGCTGTTCAAAGGCCTCACAAAGTATGTGAGCCACCTTCATTTCAGAATTGTAATCAAGGTATTTATTGAGAACTGTGCTGTATCTTCAGGTTTAAACATTTTTTTAAAGGCTGGAGTGGGGCCATAAACCAAGCCAGCCCCAAAATGGCAAAAGGTACACTCTTAATAGAAGTGTATTTAAAAAAAAAGTGCAGTCCAAAAATCCCACAAATTTGCAGATAAGAAATTTCAGTTATTTAGGTGCTTCAAATATCAGGTGTCACCTTATACACAGCAAATAGCCAACGTAACAGGTGACTTTAGGTTCTTAAAGATAGAATAAAACACACAGAGAGAGATTTTTCCAATGAAACTGAAATCAGTAAAAGACAAATTCCTCCTGATTGTTTTCATTTTAATCTGATACAGACTAAAAATATCTGACAGTTGCTACAGTTGCTTGAAAGTCAAGAGTAGTGGTTTGATTGTCAGAAGCATTGGGGACCTCTTGCTCTCAGTGAAGCCCCAAAGAGCTTCATTAAGACCTTTTAAAAAACAGATTATAAAGGTCTCAACTGGCTTATTTATTTTTTTTAAGAATATGCTCTAATTTTTTCATTTTAATCTTCGTTCCTGAGAGTAAACTTGATTCTCACTTGCAAAAGATGTCTATTCTATTACTTAAAATACCTTTAGTGGAATAATCCTTCATTCCTTACTGTTCCAATTGAAAAAAGAATCAGGCTTGTATTACTTTTTGCTTGAGACTGGTCTCAAACAAAGAATCTCTGTGTGGTTCAGAAGTGGTCAAGGTTCTGGTTTGCCTTAACAGCAGAAAATACTGCAGAAAATTGTACCTGTCTTCAGAAAGGAAACTTCTCCCTGGTTGTTTAGAAGGTGGCAGCTGATCAGGCAAGAGAATAGAACAGATCTAATTCTAAGCAGCAGTATTATTTTTTGAGGTTTCCATGGTAGGCAAAGGGAAAGCCACTAAAGGTTGCCTAGAACTGAAATAAGAGTGATTTCACGTCAAAATATGACCCAAGGCCCCATTCATCTTGAGACTGTCCTTTGTGAAAATAAATTGATATTTCTGTAAGGCTTTGAAAAGAAATAGTGTAACTGCTTGCACAATTACCTGTGGAGAACAGGCTGTATCCTGCCTTCCTTTCAGCTGCTGATCAGCCTCTCTGTAAGGAAAACACACACTCTCTCCATAAAAAGTGAGAGGTCCATGGCTCTGCTTAGGCTGAGTGTGAATCCTCCACTGCCAGGAAGGGCTGAATTCCTAACTTGGATACTTAAATCCAGATGCCTAAAATCAGATACCTCATCCAAGACCTGACTCTGGGCCTGATTAAAGCGTTAAGCCAAAGGTACAGGACAGACAAGAAATCCAACCACACCTGTCTTACCCAATTCAGGTCCAAGATCTGAAAGGGGAAAACAATGTGGTAGTCTCCCTACATTACCCATTATTCTCTTAAAACCCCAATACTTCCAGGAATTATTTCCACACACACACACACACCCCAGCAGTAATTAGAACAGCACTGCAGTCCAGAGCTTGGCTAAGATGCAGAAGTTATAGTTAAACCACCCAATGTCAGAGAAGCAGAAACATCAAGGGAAGAGGCATCAAGAAGGGCTTTGCATCATTCCATCTAATTTTCATTGTGAAAATGTAAACTTAAATCTCAAGTGTCTTGTTAGGCAAGCTCAGCAAATGGGAAGCTTGAGCAAATGAGTTTCACTTTTGCTAGCTGAGATTGTTTTGGCATCTGGAAATATGCTCTGGATGGGCAGAACATGGTTAGGAATTGGAATACTTTCTTTTTCCCCCCAGTTTTGTAACAGCCTCCTTGAGAAATGTCTTCAGACTCTTGCATTTATATGGCTGGCCTCACATCATTTACATCTAATCTTCCAGTGCTGTTAACAAAAGCTGGGCTAGCATGTGCAAATGTAAATAACATTTTTTTGATGTGAAATCCCAGTTTAACTACATAACAGACTTCAAAGGGGGTTTAACATCAGCAGTGCCTGCCACACTGGTTATTAAACTGCTTTCTGTAAGAGTTATTGCTTTAATTTATTCATCTGTTTTGGCTGCAGTGAGCCCCATTTCCCCCCTTCATGTACCGAATTACTTTTTAAAAGAAACTATTTCAAAAGTGAGGTATAAACCAGGAGATAAAGAGTGGATGCAATAAAGTATCAGATAGATCTTTGTGCACAGCCTGGTTGCCGTGACCTCAGAGGGGCCTGGGTTAAGGTGCCCTGTTCCACCTCTGACAAAGAGGGTTTCTTGCACACTGTTGAGCTCAGCAGCATCATCTCCTGTGAGAGAGTCCTGTGGCAAAGCAGAGCTGGCTGTGTCTCAGCTAAAGCCATCTGGGTGCAGGAGGGGATGGAATCCCAGCGTGGGAGTCCAGCAGACAGCTCACAGAAGAGTCTCTGGAGCTACAGAATATCCACAGGACACCAGAACATGAGACCCACTAGGATGCCTTCCAAAGAGGGGCTCTCTCAGTCAGTTCCAGCCAAAATATAAGAAGGGGAGGGAGGGAAAGAAAAAGAAGAAAAAAGTGCTACTGTTTCAATTCTTAGTCTTTGGATAAATGCCCTCCCTGCCCTCCAGAAGTTTGACTTTCTGTTGCATGAAGTGAAAGGGGAAGAAGGAGAACGATGTAACTGGTGAAGTTCTGTGTTCTAATGGATTGCTGCAAAACACAAAGTGCCCAAGCCTCAGCTGTGAAGGCATTTGTGCAGTTTGCTGTTGGAGTTTGTATTCCAGCACAGGTGCAACTGCTGCTTCAAGTCACAAGGTCTTGAAAAACTCATCCCTGTGACCTGTGGGTTCAGTCACAAAAAGCTCAAAGCCACATAATGATGGAACTTGTTCCCCCTTGCTCAAGAGCTCAGCCAAGGAAGCAGCAATATCCAAAACTTTTGGATCCAAATATTTGGATATTTGGATATCCACTAGGCTTTTGGCTACAACAGTGAGCAGAACTCCTCTAAAACCAGAATCAGGCCCATCAAAAGTATAAGCCCAGTTTGTAAAAATTACTTGAAATTCACTGGATTGGATTTTTTTTTTTTTAGGAGAGCAAAAAGAACATAAAGGCAAATCCAAAACATCCCATCTTGATATTTTTCAAATGGAAACCTTTGGTTGTTTTTAATTTTTTAATATTGAGTAATACATCATCTAATGGAAAATCAAAATAAAGAGCAAAAGTGTTTCTTGCTGTTGATAAGAAACAGATCCACTTCCTTCAAAATATTTTTTTCAGGCTTTTCTTTCACAGACAAGTCTGGAATTTGGAGGGAATAGAGGATTCAAAGGAAGCTAATGTTTTGTAGATGGGAGTTCCCACTCCCCATACAGACTGAGTGGTTAGAGCAATCCTCATCAAATCAATCAGAGATATGAAGAAACCCTATTTAGAGCAGATAATTTCAGGAAAAAGCACTAGATGGGATACTCATGGTGTTCACTGCAAAGCTTCCCTGTGCTTCCAGATGTGATAGTTTATCATAACACGTAGGTTTCCATGGCAAACACCCAATTTCAATATAAACAGAGTATGCTAAAAATCTCTCACTGGTAGCAGCTAATGCCCAGGGGCTGTGGAGATCACCTTCCTCTTTTCAAACTGCAGTCACAGCTCTTTTTGATAAACAGATATTAGGATGGATGCAGAATTGTAAACTTCTTAAATGAATAGCTCATCTGCATTCAGTGGGGCACAAAAGCTGAGAAATTTGCTGCATTATGCAAATATGCACTTTTTTTTTTCCAAATGTATTCCACCTTCTTCTGAATAATTCCCAGGAATGTTTACTTAATGTGGCAAATGGCATGAGCAGAAGCAACTTAATTGTATTATTTGGTACAAATCTTCGACTTGTTAGTGCCTGCATCTGCTTTGCTCTCATAATATTAGTACGGGGTAACTGAGCAATGCCAAAAAATGTGGGGAACTCCACGGGAGGGGACAGTGAGGATGGAGCCTGAACATTATCCTGTTTAACACATTACTTGATTGAAAGGGAGGGAAAAACCCAAGGGATCAAAGTGAGATGCACACAGTGCCTTGTCTTTCACTTATTTTAGAAAATACACGTAGAGAAAAAGAATTACGTGATTAATTGAGCTTCATACAAAATGAAGAAAATTAATTACAGTTCTCTTTCCCTATTCTTGTGTATTCTTGTGAGGGAATCACAGTTTGCACAAACCAACACAGCAGGTTGTTTGTAGAGCAACTACTAAAACACAGACCTCCCCTTTTTTTAGGTCAGCATCATACCTATTGAATCACGTCACATCCCACAGGGAACAACACTGCATTTTATTTCTGTTTGTGCAATACCAGGGAAATTAGGATCTGCTCAATTTAGGGCAATGAATTTAATTTAGACTTCGAACAGTTTTTCACTTGCAGCTCCAGAAAGCCCAGAAAACACTTTCAATTTCCACTTTTACACATTAAAAAAAAAAAAAAAATCAGCAGGTGGAGTGATTACATGCAGATTTAAAGGAAAACAAAAAGAGGGAGCTTCCCCAGCTCTCCTAGATATAAACAGCAGATAAATCCTTTTGGTTTCATGGATGAATGACTAAATTGGTTTGGGAAGTCAGCAGTTCAAAAATTAATTGAGGGCCAGTTTCCAAGCTATTCTTGAAAACTTGTGTCCCTTTTTATTCATCACAACCCTCAAAGACTTGTTTTTCTTCACCAACCTGGATGGTTTTGTCCATTGATAAAGAGTCACATTCTGCTTCTCTCTGGCTAAAATACTGGTATTTCTGAACGGAACAGAATCATCCTGGGGCTAAAAAGATGATTTTAGCTCCACTTCCAGTCCTAGAGCATCATTCTGCTCACAGCTGGAAACAATGGACACCAGTGGAGGAAAAGGATCAGAATATTTCATACAGGACCAACTTTGAAGCAACTAATTTATGCCAGCATTCAGCACTGCAGGATGGAAATAAGATAATGAAGGAAATGCTTGAAGAGATGAGACAGCAAAACGACCACAAAAGGTGCCTTCCCAAAGACACGAGTTTTCAGGCATTTCATCATCAAAGACAAGTCGAATTAAGCTCATTATCATCGTTGGCCTTCATACACAGTAAGATTTCATAAGGATGTAAATGTATCACTGATTACGTTTATTTTTTAATCTGCCGTTTCTACTGTCAACATTTCAGCTCGTTTGTGCTGCTGTCTGACAGCAGCACCCAGAGCTGGTCAAACGCTGCCAAACGGTGTTTACAAACCCGATGTATGAATTCCGAGCAGCTGCTTGGTTCAACCACGTTTGTGCCCCTTGTTGTTCATGAATATTCAAGGGAACATGTTTTGTTTGCAGGAATGGTTGGGGAGTGGCTGTCCCTTGTATGAATACATTCTCATGCAAACAAAGATATTCCTGTGGGATCAAGAGCGTTTGCTAATTCACCACTAACTCCTTGTTAAAAAAGTGTTGGGCTTTCAGGTCAGAAATCAGAAAGGTTCTCACCTGACTCATTTAACCCGTTGGATGCCACCACACACAAGGAGCCAGCAGCAAACAGGGAAAAGAGGATGAAACTCAGGTACGGATTTGAGCAAAAAGGTTCATGGAAAAAAAAACAAAACCTTTTGTGAATAGAATAAGAGAGTTAAACACTGACTACTAGTCAAAATTAATAACCAGCCTGGTGCTCATAATGCATCTCAATTTGAAATGAGGTAATTTGTTCAGATGCTTAAGAAAGAGGGGGAAAAAACCCAAACCCAAGCTAGGCTAGCAGATGTTCTTCTTAACATTTCCTGCACTGTGTTCACTGTGTCTTAAACTGATCTATTTCTGGGTTACATATGGCACAAGAATCTCTTTCTTAAATGCTTCTTCCAGGAGAAAAAGCAGATAAATGATGTATCAATGAATCTTGCTTAAAGATGCATCAGCTGCAACAAATTTGGGCAGGACTGCCAAGCACAGAGCAATAAGTGGTGTGGGCTCCTGGATCTCTGTGGAGAGATTGGGATGTGCTGCCTCTTCTGTGTTTACTGAGTCTCAAGCAGCTTTTGGCTCTTCTGAGAGCTAAAACACTGAGCCAGGATGAACATATTGGGAGTTTAGATTGGGGAGGTTCCTGTGGAGCTTCCCACAAGATCCTCACAAGTTTGAAAACAGAGGTTCTGAAGTGCCTGAGTTTGTGGGATTCATCACAAGTTGTTCTATGCAGGAAGCTGAACTTGAGAAAGAGAGAGACAAAGCACACACTGGGCCTATTAAATATGTAGATGCTTTTCTCATTTGCAAATGGAAAAGTAGCATATTTCTATAAATACAAAGGATTGGCACAACATTTTAATGCCAAGTCAAACATCAGACAGCTGGTCCTGCCTTGGGGGAAAGGGTGGCATAGGGTGGCTTCTTTAGGTACCTCTGTTTGATTTCCTATGATTCAGGAAAGCCTCACAAAACTGACTTTAGCATGTTAATCTCTTGCTAAGCAGCAAATGAGTGGACACAGCAAGGTGAACCGTGGACATGACTTTTTCCACAGTATGCAAAGTTTCTAAATATTTAGGGTAATGACTGAAAGAAGCAAAACTCCACATTACCTGATTTTTAGAACGCTACCGATTTACCACAACAAACCCATTATTATCTCAGTGTTGCTCAACTTGTAATGATTTTGAAAAATACTGCTTTTAAGATACTAATCAAGTTGTTAAGGAGGTAGAATTAACTATACAGAACATTTCTGCAATGGTAGAGTAACATGAAGCCTTGTTGGCCACACAAAGCCCTTTTCTATTTTTCTCCCTTCGTGCCAGCAGCTGTACATTGTGATATCCTCCTGGCCAGAGGGAAACTTGGAAGAGCATTTCACAGCTCTGCAGAAAACCCTCCTTCTGGCACTTTTCTGACTCTTAGTACACCCAGCTACAGATTATCTGAAAGAATTTAATGAATATTCCAGTTTCTGCAATTAGATATTGTTATTCACACCTAGGGAATCCAGAGTGCATACGTATTGAGCAGAAATTAATATTTATGCTTGTAAGGATAATTATTCTGAAACATGAAGAAAAAGATATGAAGATATTATTTGATTATTGACCCAACAAGACCCAACTCAAAAGCTAACCACTTCACATATTTCAGGGCATGGACTTAATTTGTGAGAAAAATAGGATTTGTCATCTCATATTATAAACCAGACAATTTGGCTTAAGTGTTGTTCAAAATGCCCCAGCCTTTAAAGCGTGGAAAGCATTTCAGCCTCAGCACTGACAAGTGTTCCTCCTCAGGGTAGACCTTTTATTAGTTTAGTCCTTCCCAGGCACTCATCTCAGAGAATTTTACCTGTTTACAACAGACTCATTTCTTTTTGGCTCGGGGAATAACTGCCCAATGTTTTCCAGCTTTTTATCCATCTCTGGCTGGAGGGATTCAGCCCCTCAACTTCCATGCAGGGATGCACAGGGAAATGGTGTCAGGGCTTGCTAATCCTGTGCTACTGCAGTGGGTAGCACAGCAGCAGAGCCACCACCCTGTGCCTTTCTCATTCCTCTTTCCTAGGAGAATACAGTCATTCCTGCCAGGGAGTCCTGAGCACCCCCAAATTCAACCCTGTTTGACAAAAAGCCTTGGTCAGTGGAGCTTTTGGTACTTGTAGCAAGTTATCCATTGTGGGAAACGCTGGGAAAGGGTCACAAGACTATTTGGAGAAGCTGAGGAGGCCACCTGTGAGCCAGGAAATCACTCCCTCAGTCCTGATGTGGTTTCTCCTCTTTCAGCCAGCCAAGCCAGCCTCCCTCCATCCCACTGCAACAGCTGGATGTCAGCATCCCCTTTTCAAACCCTGCTTTAAGTTTTTATTAGCAACCTGCACAGGGCAAGGCTGACAGAAAGGGACAGCCAGAAGCCTCGCTGCAAAACTGTGAGAACACAAAGCACCTGCACGCCCACGGCTGCAGAACACAGGGGCTGCCCTGCAGGCAGAATTACAGAGTGCTCTGGCTCTGCACCTCGTGGACAGCTGTCCTGAGGGCTGATAAGGAGCCAGCTCCAATTGCAGGCTCTCCCTGCTTTTGGAGCCTTCCTAACATCTCTGTCTGTGCTGATTCTTTTATAGTGGAAAAGGGTCTGAGCTCTCCATAAAGCCTCATCCTCAAGAGTGCTCACAGGGACTTTTACCTGGCCACCTACTCTTGTGAGATCCACAGTTAATTGTCTCTGAGACCCTTCTGCCAGCTGGGCTGAACTCACTCAGTGGACTCAGATCATTGAGGAGTGAGGGATAAAGGAAATATACCTTCAGTGTTGGTTCTTTAGGAGATAAGGCTAAAAATGGAACCCTTGCCATAATAGGAAGAAATAGATTTTCTACTCTTGTAATAAATAAAGTCTCACAGGATGAAGAATAGCAGTATCAATTCCTATTTTAACAAATTCAGTTCCAGGAGATTTAATTTTTTATCCAAAGACACATCAGAGAAAATTAAAAGTCATTGATCTTGTTCCTCTACCTCCCTTTTCTCCCTCCCTCCCAGTTTCAGATTTCAAGCACTTACCAAGAAAATTAAACACAGTCATTAAGGCAGCGCTAGAAATCGCTTGCCTCTCAGCATCTTATTTCCTAGAAAGAAGCCCATCAAAGAACCCTTTGAAAAGCAACAAAACACCCACCTCCCAGCCCCCAGAGCTTTCATTGTTCTGGGAAAGTTGTGGCCGGTGCCTCCCCCTGTGCCCTCTTTAACTCCAGGATTCACAAGTGTGCTGACCCTCAATTATTCCCCAGGGCCTCCTGTGTCATGTTGTTTAATTTGATTTTGTTACCCACTTATGGCACAGATAACAGGGCTGAGGATTTCTTTTTAATCTCTCTCACTCAACGGACTCAATCTGGAGAAAAACAATTATTTGTTTCTGACCCGTTTTTTATGAGTTGATCAAAAGAAGGGCGGTTTTCAGCTTTTTAAAGTTAAAAAATAAAAGAAACGAGGAAGAGTGTCTTCTCTTCTCCAAGCAAAAATCAGACTGATTTAAGCACTAATGTGAATTTAGAGTCAAACCTATAAGGGAACCATTTTCAGTTCTATCTCTTGAATTGCACAAGAATGCACTTTTAATAGCTTCTATTAAAAATTTCTTTACCAAAAAGAAATATTGTTGTCATCGAATATCTGCTCATTTAGATAACTTCTGTGTGTACATTCCATTTTTTTTTTCCTGTCCCTAACAAAAAACTCAATTACAGCACTGAACATTTGGGCAAGATCTCAAATTACCTGGAATACACATCCTTGGAGAAATCAGCTGTGCATAATGAACTTCAGGACAACACTGAAAAAGCATCTTCCAGCTGAGTAAGCTTTTGCATTTCGAGGTGGTTTTTCTTTTTTTTACCCCTACTTGTTCCTCTGAACGTGTCAAGGTGTTCCTGTGTCAGATAAGGGGGAAAATGGGCCAGGTTGCTGAGAAACACCTTACAAAGCAAGTTGGTAATAAAAATGGAACAAGAGAATTCTGAGGATCAGATTTTTTTCTTGGAAATTGAGCTGGATCCTGTTAGATCCAGGTGATTGAATATGAACCTGAGAAACTTCTGCAATGCCATCAAATCAAGTTATTCCAGCTTCTGGCAACAGCAACCAAAAATAGAAGCCTTATACACAATAAAGTGAAGAAAGGGATGATGTGGAGGGTCTGTTCTGCCTTTTACAGATGGGATTTTTATCGAGGGCAGAACACCAGGAGATCCTGTGATTAAAACAGCAAAAGGTTTTTAAACTCTAAGCTAAAACAGAAGAATTCCATTTGCACATTTGCCCTAGAAAGCTTTTTGTAATCAACCTAAAATTATTTTATTTTCGATTACTCTGAATAGAGTATTTTGAATATTTTTAACTGCAAAGGTAAAATGTTTCTTTAATGCATGTTCATTTTGCAGCTAGATGCTAGGAAAAGTATCGTTTTATTTCACTGTGAAAAGTGAATATAAAATTGTATTTGAGATTTAAAATTACTTTTTTATTTTTACTAAATTATATTGCCAGAATATGGCTGGAAACCCTTTGCATATTCAGTAGAAGGCTATGTAAGGTCACAGCTACTCACTGAAATAACAAAAATACCACATGAAAATCCACAGAATATGTTAAAAACCTAAAAACTAGTACCAGGAGTGTGGCAATCACTAGTTTGTAGCTAAATAGATGACTGAGGAAAATCAGCATTATACTTTTGTCTCAGCAGCAATGCTGAGAAGAGGTTAAAGGTTGTGGAAAGCATTAGGTAGAGATCCATTAGGTTGAGCAAATATCCAGAGCTTTTCCAACGAAACAAAACAGGGAAAATGTTAGTAATTACTTTTTTTTCCAAATTAAGAACACCTACAGCTTATCTGCAAAGGGAAATTAAGACTCAACATTTATTACAGCTAAAAATATGAAGGATACAAATAGCAAAGCATCCCATAAATCCAGGAAGGATGGCCAGGTGTTATCAGAGGTGAAAACATCCACTCTGCCCTTCTGGAGACTCAGCAAGAAGGAGGGACATGACCCAGGAAAATCCTCTGTGTCATTACAGAGTCACCAATTTTAGAATTAATGAATCACAATATTAAAAAAAATAATTAACTTCCTAATTAACCATGTCACAAAGCAGCATGTTCAGTCTTCCATCTCCAGGACATACTCTCTGCAGATGGAAGACTCCCAAAGATCTCTTTGATGCTGAAGCTACATTGACTTCAGTGGGAGTTTGGTTCTTAAATTCAGCTGTATCCAGGCCTGAGTCATGAAGGACTTTGCATCCTTTAGGCAGAGGCATGTGCTGGCTTGTCTGACAGCACAAGCACAGAGCACACAGTCCAGGGAAGTAAAAAATGCTCTTTTGCATGCAGGAGTCATACAGAAGAACTGGGAGAGAAATTCTGTAAAAAATTTATCAAAAGTGTCGAAAAATCACTCTCTCAAGTGAGGCTGGGCTGCTCGCCTCCCTTCTCACTGAGGGTGAATTGGTGGAGAAATGAACACATATTATCTGTTTTATCTTCAGGTTGGTTTTCCCCTTCCCCCAGAAGGGCAGTGTTCTACTGACAAAAAAAAATTAAATCAAAGAGAAACGAGTCGTCAATGCAGCCATAGCTTGAAGCCAGGTTTGATGGTCCTCAGAAGAATAACAGTCCATTTTTTCCCACCAAATACCTGAAGGACAAGTATTCCAGTATTTTTGTGGCAGTCTGTCCCTGGGAGAGATGTCCCCCACATCTGCTCATCCTTGGCCTAGACCCAGGCTGACCATGGGGTACTGGCAGGACCCTGAACATGAAGATTCCTTGGAGAAACCTCCTGACAGTCCTGCAAGCCCCACTGCTGAGGGTCCTTCTACAGGGCAGGAGTGATGGAGAGATGTGTTCCAGGAGACTCTTTAGGTCCACTCAGTTAGTTTGGGGTTACCTCATTAAGGTACCATTGTGAAGAAGCACCTCACCTACAAGTTCCTTCACTAGCCCTGGCCAAGGACCAGCCCACACGAGCATCCCAAAACCTTTTGGCTGATTCTCTTTGGCAGTGGAAGCAAATGAGAACAGCCCATGTGATGGCTGACCCTTTGTGATATGGTTTAGTGGCCATGGTCGGGTTCGGTCAAAGGTTGGACTTGATGATGTTCAAGGTCTATTCTTAATGATTCCATGATTCTGTTCTATGTCTGGTGAGAGTTCCTGTGTGTGCCCTCATTGCAGCTCCTCCAGTTTAAGTCCATGTTGCTCTCAGCCATGGCACTGGGTATGGGCACGTCAGGCCACACGGAGAAGATGCAGCTGCCCCAGCACCTTCTGTATGGTTTGTGGATGTGCTGCTCAGCACAGCTGAGAACTGTGTGAGAACACAACGTTCTCACTGCAAAACCCACTCAAGAAACAGCAAATTAGTGCAGGACCAAACCCACAACCCTGTACATACAAGTGCTGTGCAGAAAACAATCAGCAAAGGACGATGCACCGTAACATAAGTGGGAAACTGCCCTGCTGTTAAATAGGGGTTTGCATTCACTTTTTAAAATTAGCCTCAATTCCCATCACTGGATAACAGAGAATGAGCATGGGAGCAGTACGATTTTGTTATAATACCTGGGTTTTGATAGTACATGTATTCAGAATTATTCCTTTGGAGGAAAAGGGCCTCTAAACACGTAACTGTTCAGCTTTATTAACTAACAGATAATTATGTATCAAAATGCACTGAGATTGCATTGTAATTTTTACATAAACTACAATGTAATTACAGCCTTTGTAGTGTAAAGTATGACTATAACACAATAATGAATTAAAGATGAGAAATAAGCATATAGACTAGTTTGTGTTTAGAGTAGACATCTCCACAGTATTCCCCTTGTGGATTCACTTTCAGGAATGTGGTCTAACTTTCCTTTACGCCTACTGGGCTAAGCTTTGGGAACCACCAATCTGTAAATGAGGGACAGAAGAAGACTGGTGCTCTGGGCAGCCAAACACCATGTGTTTGTCCTGTTACCAGTTTCCTGAACAGCCCTAACAGGGGTAATGTCTCCCTGCTCTGCATTTCCCCTTTGGAAACAGCTTCCCAGATAATTTGAGGCTGGCAGTTCTCCCCACCACAGTGCAAGCATGAATGGAAACTGCTGGTGTAACAGTGCTACTTGTTAGGCAAATGTGTCAAATTATATTTTTTAAGTGGAAGAGACATTATATAAAAAGTTGGGCTTTTTTCCCCCCCATTTGGTACAAATATTCCAGTGTATCCCAACTAACTCTTCAGCTAAATTCAAAAAATGTGCTTTGCCAAGAATTTTAACTGCCTGTGCAAATCTTTGCCATCTGTTGCACCCTCTAACTGCAGAGACAAACCCAGCATAATTTGCCACTGTAGCATAATAACATTAGATGGATGATTTATGGGGCCCTGAACGTTCTTTCCTCAGAGCTGTGTGCTTTTGTTGGCCTTTGCACCTCTTCCAAATACAAACTCCAACACAGAGCTGCTCTCTCCCTCTGCTGCAGGCTCCTCATGTCAAACACAAATCCTCTAATATCAGATACCATATCACTGTGCATGCAATCCCCAGCTCACAGTGTAACAAATCCAGGGAAAGGATCTTATTAAACTCTGCTATCTTGGAACACATATAAATAATTCACACCTTTCTTATAAATATTTATCCCTGTAACCTCAATAGTCATTCAAATAAAGGTTACATCTTCATCCATGTCCATTTTCCACATGCAAACCTAATAATCTGAATGTTTCAACTATCTTCTCTACTTAATTTATATTTTCTTAAAATTCAGGTGTAAAAGTTTTCTCATAGCAGTTAAAAAAAAGTCTCCTAATTTTTTCTCTGTCTTTTTCCTTTTCACTAGTGTTTATTCTTTGGCTTCAATGGAACTGCTGTGGGTTTACATGAAAATGAGAGCCAAGTCTGGGATTGCATCCTTCTCTTAGCATCCCATGGCTTTAAATAAAAACATCACGTTATTATAATTATGGCTGCATGGTACAAACATATCTGAACGGCAACCTAGGAGATGGAAAATATCCATGAACTTTCCACATCTCCCCTAAATGCTAAACTGACACAAACTTGTTTTTTATTTCACCTGCAGTCTCTTCCCTTATCTCTTGAAAAAGAGAACACTCACAAAAAAAAACAAAACAAACAACACCAAACCCAAAAACAAGAACAACAACAACAAAAAATACCACCAAGAAAGAAAATCTCCCAAACAAACCATCCTTAAATGTGGCAGCTTTAGCAGCCAAAATTAGACATTTATCTATTTTCATCACCTTGGGAAGAAGGAAGGGGAAACAGGGAAGAGAAGCAATGCTCATAAGCAAGAAGAGAGCAGTCAATCAGTTACAAAATGACTCCCTGCAGGCTGCAGCAGTTTGGTTTTGCCAAAAAGTCATCACCAAAAAAGCATCCTGGGAGAGGAAAATTCCTCTAAGTGGCCAGCTTTTCGCTGAGGAGAGATATTATGAACCATAAAAATTATGTGCTGCTTCTGTTTCATGAACATTACATAATGGCAGGACTAAATAGCCAGAATAAACAGAGAACAGGCATTTTTACTAGGCTTCAGAAGAGTAAAGCCATAAAGAAAATAACTCCATGAAATTTACAGGAGAGACCCATTTCAGACCATATGTTGGGAAGGAGCTTCATCCAAATGTGTGAGTCAATGTGCTGGAGAAGTGTTGCATGTGGAGTTCATGGGCTTGGGAATGTGGAGGTTTGGGTTTCTCAGTGTTTTCATGCTGATCTGCTTTTATCCTCCAAAACATGACACATCCACTTGTCTTTCTGCAGCAGGAATTTTTCCCCACTCTGCACTGTGGGTCTGAAGAGAGGAGAAAAATTAAAAGTATTTAACTTGCCCATGGTATGGACATTTCAGCATGAGTGTAATTCTTTTTTCAGCTCCAGAGTCTTAACTGGTTGATTTAGGCTTGACAGGCATGACAGGCTGAGAAAGTTGGGGTTGCTCAGCCTGGAGAAGGTTGCATGGAGATCTCACAGCACCTTCCAGTATCTGAGGGGGTTACAAGGAAGCTGGAGAGGGACTGTGCACCAGGAACAGTAGTGACAGGAAAAGGAGTAATGGGTACAAATTGGAAGAGGGGAAATTTGGGTTAGGTACAGGAGAAATTCTTCCTCTTGAGGGTGGGGGGGCCCTGGCACAGCTTGCCCAGAGGAGCTGTGGCTGCCCCATCCCTGGAAGTGTCCAAGGCCAGGTTGGACAGGGCTTGGAGCAACCTGAGCTAGTGGAAGGTGTCCCTGCCCATGGCAGGGGGTTGGAACTGAGTGAGATTTAAGGTCCCTGCCAACCCAAAGCATTCTATGGTTCTATTTTGCAATCCTGTAAGTATGTAGCACAGTTATAGTCAGGGCTGACTGCAGTCTGAGTCTATCCAGGTATTCTGTAATCCAGATGCCTAACTTTTTTTCTCTGTTGTTTTCTGACTAGACACTTGTCTCTTCATTTATTTTTATGGTGTGATTTATACACCGTATAAAAATATTATTTCAAACCTGCCTGTAAGCAACAGCTGTATGACTGTATAATTACCACTAAAAGATGGCAATGCTAGGAGAAGATACTCTCACACAAAAAACCTCATCTGGCATAATCAGCCATTTATTTGTTTAATAGATGAAATTAGTGAGAGAACAGAACACGGACAATAATGAGGATGTTACAGACTTTGCCAAGTGCTGCCCCCCAGCTCAGCATCCCCCAACTTGAACAGAAACTGCCAAGTACAGCTGGCCCAAAAATGACTGTTCTGTTTTACAAGCTAAAATCTGCTTTTCTTCCATACTGAATAGTGGAACTTTTCAGATATATTCTTTTGTGAAACAGTAAATGCAGGAATGTTCATTAGATATGGAGAAAGAAACACTGTCAGGGGGTTGATTTGGGAAACGTTTCTTTCAGCAATTTAAAATCTAGGATAAACCTCCAAACCTCATCATTAAATTGGGAGCTGGGGGGTAAAGGATGAGCTCACTTGGGTTATGTGGTCATTGATAGCAGTCACTTAAGTGCCCTCTCACACCACTGGTGGCTCCTGCCACCAAATCATTGGTGTCCTCACAGGAGCTGTGAGTCCAACCACTGGAGCTCAGATGGCCAGAGAAGGCTGAGGGCCAGAGGTACCAAGAGGGCAAAGATGACCTGGAGGCAGCAAGGTCTGTCCCTTCATTGAATGCACCAAACGTGGTTAAAGGGAGCACATTACACTGAGAACAGTCCCACAGCTCATCCCACTGCCCCAACCAGAAATACAGATTTTTTTTCTACCTTTCCCAGCATCCTATGGGATGTTTCAGGTGCCATTTCCAGCTGCCCTCCACTCTTTGAGGTTGGCTGATTCTGTGGCTGGAAAAGTGGGCTCTAGTTTTTCTATTTGCACAGAAAGGCAAGTTTTTAATAAATAATAACTCAAAAATGTGTGCACTTGTTCTATAGCTTGTGTGACTAAATGCTGAGGATGACAGACATAAGCAGAGTACTTGACTTGCCTAATTTGGGCATTAAGCCTTTTATCTCAAAACTGAGTATCAAGAGAAAGAGAAAACACTCAGTCTTGTTTTCTAATGTGAAGTCATTTCACTGACAAATAATTCCAGCTTTGTCTGTGTCTCTGTTTCAGCTCCTTGAAATCCTTACATTCAGTCTGGATTAAGGGAATTTTATTTGCAAAACTGAAAATACCACTTGAAACATCCTAACATGTTTTCCATCCACACTTACCAACAGAAAGCAAGTAAAACCTTCCTTACAATGGACCAAAAGCTTCCTGAAGCCACTGCACATCAGGTGACTGTGGTAGTTAACTAATGGGGGCTTTTCCAAATTATTTTGACTGTTGCAAATATTCACAGCATCAATGACAAAAACACCCCAAAGTGTTACTTGGAAGCCAAGCTTTTACTGACAAGGTAGAGCACAGGATCTGGCAAATATGCTGAGGAAGAAAACATGCCAGAATCACAGTCCCCTCCTGCCTGTGTGGCTCCAAGCTCTGGTTCACTCCATCAATATTGTGCTCCCTCCTGTTAATTACTTCTCGGGTTAACAAGCCAGGTACTGAGCTGGAAGAGACAGATTCATCTCCCAGCACCTGAATTAGAAACACAAGGGTTTACCCACCTGAAACTTAGACAGGTGGATATGAAAGAATTATTCAGGACTGACATTGCATGAAGGTGGAAAGGCTGCAAAGGAAATGATGGGAAGGGCTGACCAGAGCTGTTCAAATCCCCAGCAAAGAGCTCCTGTAGTGGCCCTGGGACTTAAATAAGTCACTCAGCATCTGATGATACGGGGATATTTTTAATTCTAACCCAAAAAGTAAAGGAAAGATTCACTTGCTGAAAGGAATGGTGAGAGCCAATGTTTGCCAGCTGCCCCTGCTGGCCCAGGAGAGGGACTGTGGACTGGAGGAGAGTGTGGCAAGAGGAAACCTGGGCAGGGCTGAGGTGGTGCAGGCAGGGAAGGAAGGATGCACGGGGCCCTCAGGCAGAAAGGGTGTCAAACACTGGATCCTCGGGTCCAGCAGCACTTTCCAGATTGGTGTTTTCAGATCTGCTCAGAATTAATGAATTAGCAACCAAAGCACATCACCTGGCCCACACATCCTACCTTTCCAAAATGCTGCTATCACCTCCAAGTGGGACACTGCTTATTGTGGTTCCCAATATAGTTCCACTGATCTACTCCATTCAAAAAAAAAAAAAACAAAACAAAACAAAGAAAACAAAGCCAGCCAGACCCGGAACTCAGCTTTTTCTCCCACTCAGACTGCTCTCAAAGCAGTGTTACTGCTCTCAAAGAGCAGTTCTTGCAACCATGACTTCCACAGTGCTTCAGTTTGAGCCATGCCAGGCTGTACCTGTGGGACAGGTGTTCTACTTCCTCCTGACAAAATGTGCTTTATGGCAAGTCATCCCAATCAAGATAAAATCTTATGCCTGGAGGGTGCTGTTGGATCAGTCATTACTGAAGCACATCCAGAAATGACAATACATCTTGTCAAAGGAAGTGCCCTTTCCTAAATGGGTGGAAAAGTTTCTGTTCAGAAATAAGATGAATGTTTGCTCTTCAAACTCACATTTCAGAATTTGTGAGAGTTCAGGAATATTTTTTTTTCTCAGAAAGGGCATTGCTTATCTCATCTTTCTTGTTTTTAAGGTTTTGCTTCAGCAGGCTTCAAGGCAAAAAAAGAAAAAAAAAAAAGTATTGGAAACAGTACTGCAAGAAAACAATAAACATGAATAAAGCACTACTCCTTCAAAGAAGGACATGTGTGGTTTATCTAACCTGAATACTGAGTCAATCTGGAGCCTGGCAGCTGAAAGAAAATATAGGAAGCAAAAGGGAAAATCCAGCAGGAGAAAATAAGAAATATATTTGGGGCACTTAGTCCCTGATGTCAGATGTGTGACACAGTTACGTTTTATTCCAAGCAAAAATTCACATCTGTGAAGTTCTTAGAGCGACAGAAAGTGCCGTGAAAAGCAGAGTAAACTCAATTCCTGCCCGCCCTCGTCTCCTCACAGCTGCACGTGGTGAGATCAATGCTCTGCTCTCTGCTGGGGCAGGAAACCAAGGGAAGTTTCCTGGATCCCCAGCAGAGCCAGGAGCCCCTGGCTGGGGAAGCTGCAGGAGCCAGGCAAGTTTGCACCTGCCTGTGGAACCTGAAATCAGGAACCATCCCGGGATCTGTGAGCACAAAACACTGCAGGTGTTTTCCAGGACAGCATCCATGGAAGGCAAAGTGCAATGCCTGCTATCCCATGAGCTGGGGCCACTCTCCTGCCTTGGAGGGACCCAATCCTTGAAAAAGTTCCATGCTGAGGCAGGTCTCACATACTCTTATCGACTTAAACAGGTTGTTCTTTTTCTATAGCAAGCATAATGCCACAGTTGTGCTATATTTTGCCATTTTTGTCCATTTTCAGTTCTTTTTTTAACCTTTAACTTAATGACACAGTGTGTGTTACCACACACGTAGCACTGTGGGAGATAAAAGGGTCTTTTGTTTGTTTCTAGTTTGCCTTAATCCAATTTATAGGCAAAAATCAGCAGATAAATGTTCTGTTAAATCCCCCCTCATCTGTGCTAAAGTTGAACTTGTGAACATGACAAAATAAAAGCAATTTCTAAATTTGTGCATTCATACACTGCGGTAGTTTTAAATAGCACGATCTTTATCGTATTTGATACAAGTCTACAGTTTGTGGGATTTTTCTTTCATTTTTAACATTGGGGGAAATTCACGTTTATGTTCCTGAATGGCTTGAAATGTCTCAGTGTTTTCAGAATCTCTGCTGCCCAGGGAAAAAAAAATATCTGCAAGCATTTGGTGCTATTTCCTTTTGAAAGGGCATAACACTGAGTGCCCTTCTGGCAGAAGGATGGGGTGTGTACCAGCACTCAGTTACCTTCATGAATGATTGAGAGAGGAGCACAAACTTGGGCAACAGTGACCAAGGAAAACAAATTAAGTAGCAGCAACATTACATAGCAAACGATAGGAGAGACAGAAAACCTTTCCTGCCTCCCTGAGACAAGTGTAAATTAAGATTGTGTGGAAAACATGGCAAATAGACAAATTGCCCATTCTCAAGGCACCACCAGGCTTGGCCCACGGTCCAGTACAACAAACCCTGAAGGCAGCAGATACAAACAGTTTTCCCAGCAAGCCTGACACGCAGTCTATCCATCATCCATAGCACCTTGTTTCCCAGGGAAAGCTGCTGATGAAGAAACCCCACCTTTAAGTAAGGAGAAAGGGCAGAATTAATTGCTGCTGCTGCTGCAAACCCCTCTGTACAGATCACAGGGGGTGTTCTGCAACCTCAGGGCCTGGATCACCACACAGGGTGGTGATCAAAGGACAGGACCTCAGCTGCATGAATTACAACTATCAATGTACAGTTTCTATACATTTCTCACCAGTCAACTACTATTCTACAAGGGATTTTGGTCATGATTTCTCTGGGGGCAACAGCAAGACTCGTGGTACCAGGAAAAACAAAACTTTGACAAAAATCAGCCAGGAATGTTGTTTGCAGTCTGTCACTAAATAACTGGTTCAGTAGGTGGAGTATTTGCTGTATGGAAATGGATCCAAGTTTGTTTCTTTGAGTCAATAATTAAGGCTTTTTTGAGATGTATTTTGTTGGGTTTTTTTTACCTTCTTCCCTCCTCTCCCCTCTGATCCACTGTCCTCTGGACTAATGGATATTTTTGAGAGAGAAGAGTGGATTTTGGATCTGTTACTTCATGGCAGATGGTATAAAGGACTACCAGCAAGGAGCACTCCTTACTTAGAGGTCAGAGGACACCTTCCCATCCCTTTAAATGGCTTAACAGCTCTGTAAGAATAACAAATCTGCTTAAAATAGGAAATCAGAAGGAAATAAAGCTGTGTCAGGCAACATTAACACTCCCATGAGCAATTTGACCTTGGACAGCTCGTCAGATCTCTTGTTCAGCTCATTCATCATTATTCTGAGCTGTCACCATGAACACCCTTGCTCATTAATTATACATTAACCTCATTCATGACTTTTAATCTATAATGGGTCAGGATGTTTAAAAATAATTAAATAAGAACGTGCAAAGGTAATACAGATAATACCTGTGCTGGAGTTTAGGACATCTGACTGCAAATCAAAAATAGGTGATGCTGAACAATTAAGTGGGAAATGAAACTAAAACAAGAAAGGAGAGAGGTCTCCAAATCTCCAACCTTGCATTTAGAACAGTATTAGTGTTAAAAGACTCCTGAAATATTCAGCTTGTGGACTTAGGGCAATTTTTTTAACTTAAAAAACGAGCATAAATTTTCAAAGTAAGGAAATAGGATCTGCTGTAAGCAGATTAGTGGATCAAACTGTTAGGCACCAGCTCAGATAAAACAGGGGTGTGCTCTTGACAATATTCAGGCCCTCTCCTGCTGCTGAAGTGCCCACCCTCCCAGGGGTGGGTGCCTGCACTGGGTGGGGTGTTCTGGCTGCAGGAGGTGACATTGTTTTCAGAGCACACTGTGTTCCCACAGGCTGACACATCCTCCATCTCCTGGAGGTCGAGCCAGTTCTCAGTGGGTCTTCTAACCTATGCAGTGGCCTGATTTCCCAGCAACCTGGGATTAGAGCAATCCTCTGAATCTGTCAGTCACTCCTCTGCTCTGAATATTGGATTCAACAGAGGATTTACCTCTGTGTTTCCAGCACTGATAATGCTTTAATTCTGAAATTATCATATATTGTTCCTTCCTGTAATTAAATGAGTTTTCACATCACACAGCACTGGGGCACCTTGCTTTCCAATATCACAAAGGACTTTTCATCCTGTGGCAGTTGACTGCAGCAAGCTGAGAGTGCCAAGGTTTCCAAAACAGGCTTGAAGCAGAAATAAAATTTTATACCCAAGGAAGAATTACTACATGCCACACAACACAACATTTCAAGCTAAAATAATGTTTCATCAAAGATTTAGGGAACAAGGATTAGTTTTTTAAACCTGGCTAAGTCAATGAATCTTGTATCCCATATACTGCTATACATTATGTTCTGGAGAGATTTCATGATGCAGCTCGAGGCTGTTCTAGTGAGGTTGATTCAAAGAAAAAAAACCTCTACAGAGAGGACATTTCACTGACCTAGTTTAAAAGAACTTGTGAAACCCACCAGCACAAGGATATCCAAAAAAGTGGTCACAGAATATTACACTGCCTGTGAAGCACTTAGTGAATTGTAGGATGGTAATTTATTGAGGTCACAAATGATAAATTATGGAGCCTGAAATATATACAGAAAGGTTTACCTTAAAGAAAAAACATGTCCCAGTTCTAAGTGGATGCCATTTGAAGTATCCAGTCTACGCTTTTTTATTTCCTGAAAATCTAAAAGGGTTTTATAAATGAGTTTTTACCAGATTCAGGATTTTCAAAGGACTACAAAAAAGTTAGGGCTGGTGTCTGGTGAGCTTCAACAGAGGCTGGGTACCTGACTACCTTGGGGTGCCAGGAAAATCCCTGTCTCTTTGAACAGCTGGATTCTGCTCAGCTCCAGCAAAATACATGTATTTCATATATTTTCCGTAGGATTTTAACCTTAAAAATGTCGAAGTGGAAGGGTAGGTGCTTAGTCTGATTGCCTGCTGAGGACTCTGCAGGACTCTGCCTATGGCATTAATTAGCAACACCTTTGTGTGGTTCACTGGTTCCAGGTCCCTGTTGTGTGACATCCCCGGGAGTGTGTGTGGGTGTTAAAACCCACCCCCACAGCCCTGCCCTTCTCCCTCCACTGCAGCAGCTCAGGCTTTTGACTCCAGCCATCTCCAGGGCAGGTTAGCCAAGGCAGTCATCATCAGTATTTACACCTACAAACTACCTTTTCCTGACGGTCTCAAAGCACTTCACATCCTTTAATTAAACTCTAAGGGCTGGGTATTAGGTTGAGATGAATATTTTCTGCTGTCCCTCAGGTAAAAGAGCTGTTTCACTTAAACATGAGCAGCAATTGGCTTTAAACCTAGAGAATCTGTTTTTATGAGCAATCACTGATTTGGATGTAGTAAAAGGTATGATTAGGTGGGATAGACTGTTTGTGCTGAAATGGGAAAGGAGATTACTTTTCCATTCAAATTACCCTTATGCTAACGTATTTCTTTCTTAAAATGAAGTGAGCATATTGGGCTATTTATTCTCAAATGGAATTCCAGCAATTGAGGTTACTGAGGATTCAGTCCCTGAATTTTATTTTTAACTTATATCTGTTTCAGAAAATCCTATTCCATGTATGATCAGAATCACAGTTAAAGGGCTTGTGAGTATATGTAATACATCCAAGTTGACACTTCAATGTAAAATCAATCCAATACCAGCAAAGCAACAGGAGTATTTTTTTTTAAGGGATATTCCTTTCCTATCCCAAGCCCACACTCAGACCAGCTGTGACCTGTTGAGCACGACCAGTGTAGCCATGGTCAGCATTTCACCTTCTCTGGGTTTACTTCTTCTGTTTGAACACAGAGTGTTTTTTCTTAATTATTTCTGGCTTATCATGCAGCATGCTATAAGCTCCTTATGAAGCAGAGAAAATAAATAATTCAACTTCCACTTATTCCAGGAGGAGCCTGGCTGTTCTAATCTACCCTTGGAGAACAAACAAGCTGGCTGTTCACACACAGCTTGTTAGAGCACGACAAACAAACATGTGCACGATACCGCAATGAAAAAAAGGATGGGGAACACCACAACTGCATTTTGGGCTGGAAGTCTGAGGCTGGGACCATTTCCAGTTCTCTCCCTGGGGCTTGGAAGTTTGGTTACACTTTTGCCTGTAGCTGCAAGCCAGAGACTGGGAACAACTGTCAGTGCAATAAGGAGTGAGGAGGGAAGGACGGAGCCAGGGAGGGTGTCAGAGTGTGGATTAATTCCCCATCATGAGCATGCTCTGGGCTGTGAGCAGTGTTTGGGGAGAGCTCTCCAATGAGCTGCAAGTCTGAGGGAGAAATACGGTTCCCTGGCCACCCAGGAGCAAGACTGTCTGGTTGGAGTTTAGAGGAGTCTGTTGGAAATATTAATGTGTTAGGGCAGCACCTGGGAAAGCTGCACCTGCTTTAGAGAAACCTTTCAAAGCACATATTACTTGCTGCCTCCAGGAATGTTCCTGTTTTACTTGGAAAAAGCGTGGGATGAAACACTTGCAGCAGTTTGGAACCAAAATCTAAGTTTTCCCCCTTTCCTAGGGATGGGGTCTCCGAATCTTTCATGCTTTCTGTCTGGCCTTATGAATCCTGAATTTCAGGATCCTTGCTGAAGGATGATCCTGGAGGAGCCCACAGGCTGATGGATCAGGTGAAAGACAAGAAATGAGCTTGCACCCCTTGAATCCCAAGTAAGAGGACTCATATCTAAGCCCTGGCACACCGACTACAGTGGAACAACACAGAATAACTTCCCTGGCAAAGTCTCCCTGAGGGTTCACTGCACCAGCACCTGGCTGGTGCCTCAGGAGCCTGGCAGAGCTGTGGAGCATCAGCCTTGCAAGGAGGCTGGGTTTGGCACTGAAGGCTGCAGCTCACCTACACCACCACCAGAACAACTGGGGCCATTGTCCTAATTTGAAAACGGTTCAGTAAAACATAAAACCTTTGTATTCTTTCCCCTGAAACAGTAAAATCTGCAGTTGGGTTGGAGTTGACTTTGTCCACAGGAGGTATCTGACAATCTTACTCGATGAGAGAGTTGCATGTGTCACCAGACAGAAAGATTGAATGTCTGAAGAAGAGGAAACCATCCATCTTGCCACCCTGACCTTTCTGATAGCCAGCTGGTAGAATGGGCTGAGCTCCACCGATCACTTCAGAGTTTATTGTTCTGTTACTCCTCTCTGACTGACAGGCAACCTAATGGATAATAAATTACTTCCCTCCACTTGGACTGGGGGCTGCCTGCATGTTGCTAACGCTGGTGTTTCAGAACCTACTATCACTCACTCTCTCTGCTTGTGCCATTTAAAGGGATGCAAGTTCAGAGACAATAAATAAATACAGAGGGCTGGGATCTCGAGGGTACGTGTGGGGAATTAACAGCACGGTGCCCTCTGAATTTCAGTGTGACACAGGCTCCCACATCCCTTGGGTCCTTTTAAAAACCTTGCAGCTTTACTTCTGTGCCTGCTGCAAACCCAGAGTCCTCTCCCCCAGGCACCTGGGGGTGGGAGAGCAAAGCCACTTTCCTTGGCTTCTCCACAGATCCCTATAGCCACCATTGGATTTCTTAGTTCTTCACCCACAAATCTGTCAATTTTTGGAAGGGATGTTTTTCCTTGCTTTTGTGAATATTTGCATCTCAGAAAATGTGGCCCAGTGGGGTTTGGTGCCTGTCTGCATCTCCAGCCCCTGCAACACTGCACATACTCAGAGCTTTCATTACATGCTCTCCTTTTCCCTCTCGGCTGAGGGAACAGTCAGATTTCCAGAACATGCTTATTTATGAAATCTGTGTTACTGGCTCCTATAACATTTATTTTTCTCTCTTTTTGGAAAGGACAGAAGTTCAACACAGGCCCTTAGAAATGCAGCTGCTGTTTCTTTTCAGCTGGGTGCTGCTATGTGGAGAGCATCTGAAAAAAGAGGCTGGAATGGAGGAAATTAGAAGCAAGTTTACATCACTTTGGAGAACAATACATGAAAGACTGTAGATTTTAATCCAAGATTTTTAATATGAATCTTTCATCCTGCAGCCTTTACAGTTGAATAGAGGTTTGGAAAAGTCTGTTTATGTACAGATCCATGGAGGAGAAGACAGTATTTACTCTTCTGATGGAAAGTCTGGCGGGTTACACAACAGCCCAACTTTATTTCCTCAGTTTAGGAATGTGCTGCGGCTGTTCATGAGGGCATTTATGTACCCCAGTGAACTCTAAGTGTAAGCCCAATGTTTAGCACATATTTCAGTGCTATTTTCACAGCAGGGTCTATAGGCAATGTGTTCCTTTTACCCATCCTTCTTACAATTCTGCATCCTTATATTACAGCTTATGGCTTAAAGAGAAGGCAACTATCTTGCTTTGTTTGCCAGTATCAAATATTTTTACTGAGAATAATTGTTTATCCAGGGTTTGCTTTTGTAAGAATTAAACACGGTATTCCATTAAAATTATTAAAAGTATCTTTCTATAGCTCTGCTCTCTCTGCTTCTCTTCTAATGTTCAGAATCACATAAAATAGTAATGAGCGTACATAGCCTTCTGCTGTTTTCATAGACAAGGCAGTAAAAGAGACAGTTGCTGTTCCCTTGAGTGCCAGCCCACGAATCAGAAAGTCTAATCAGCCACAGAGTCTGACACACTAGATAGTCCCTGTATTTCATTACTGCTATATTAAAATCTTTCCTATCTGAATTCGCTATTCTCTATTAAAAGAAGAGAGAAATAGAAGAGATAATCAAAAGAGGGCAATAAGAGAGGACTTAAAGAAAAGTAACTCTCTCTTAACTCTCTCAGCCTGATGCTTTGGAATTCTGCTTCCAGTGCAAGAGCTGGTCTGAAAAATACCTGGAGCAAGCACCTGGCATGCTGTGGCCCTAATATACCCCTGGGGCTGGCTTGTGAGGGTTCAGGTGTGGGTAGGACCCAGTGCTGGCTTGTGGCTGTGCCTTGCAGCAGCTGCTCAGTGAAGTCAAGGAGCAATGGGGTGTTCCCTGCTTGCCCTCCCCTCTTTCCCACTGTGCCTGTCCCTGCAACTCAATATTCGGGGTTCCCTTGGTTTGGCCTGAGCATGGCAGGGGGCAGATGTTCTGCACTGTGGGGCAAGGCAGAGGCAGTTTTCCTGGGAGAATCCACTGCTGGGCACTGCCAGCCTCTGGCTGTGCCCAGGGTGGGAGATGAGCATGGCTGCAGCCTCACCAGCAGCGTGGCTGGTGTGCAGGTGACATAAAAACAACATCTGCCAACACTCTGAAACAGGAGACACCTCTCTCTGTGCATCAGTCCACACTAATCTGTAAATTAGGCTGTGACAAAACAAATTAGATTTAATTTTGCATAGCTGTCCAATGGCATTACTACACGTGTCATTACCTAATTCTTTGAATCAATGATTTGACTTTGCCTGCTTGCACCTTATGAAACTGAGAAAGATGGTTCAATACCTGCAGGCAGTTGCTAAGAGTGGCACAGATGTTTATAATATCAAACAATAGATGTCACTGTTATGCCAATAAAAATGGGTTATATTTACAGTTATTGGTAGTTTCAACCTCCATTGCACAAAGCTGCTAAGTCAAAAGAGTAAAGCCAGGGCACTCACTGACACACAGTGCTTTTCTAAACATGAATTCTGCACCTCCTTGTGTTTTTTTCACCTATCATATTACACACAAAAATACTAAAATATTTTAAAAGCCAGTTTAAATAAAACAAAAAATATATTTCCCTATGCCTTTATGCAAATTGGTCACGCAAGAATAGCACCACTGCCCATAGGGTGCCATGAGTGGGAGAAAAAGGAAAAGGGATGTGGGAAGCTTAGAGGAGGAAACACAGAGTTGGAAACAGTTCTGCTTAGACTCCTTTCTTTCAAAAAAGGTGGGTGGTGTGTTTACTGTCCTCTCTTTGGAATGAGGATGGCACATAGGAGCTCTCCCAAAGGGAAGGACCAGGTTATAAGCAGTGATTTGCTGAGAGACAAGAAATGAGGGAGAGGCATCACAGGCAACATCCCACAGCAGCAGAAGACAGGGACAGTCTGCAGGAGGAGGGAATAAGTACCCAAGCAAAGTTTGGGCTCTAATGTCCTATTTCAAGAGGTCCCTAATAATGCTTGAATTTACATAAAAATATGAAAATTAGACTGTGGGCAATATAAGAAGCTCCAGACCAGCCTGGCACCCTTTTGCTCAGCTGTACAAGACCTGTGCAGAGTCAGCTCTCGGGTGATGAACAAAACCAGTGAAGTCTAACAAATGAGAATGAATTTAAACATCAACCTCAGGATGAGACACAGAGGAAACCAGACAGGTTATTACACAGCAGCTGTTCACCAGCCACCGTTCTACTCCTTAATATCAAGAACACAGCTCGTGGAGAGAAAATGTCTGTGCTCAGTAGTAGGAGCTCATTTGTAGCCACAGCAGAAGAAACAAAAATGCTTTTTTGTGATGAGCTGATTCAGGCAGAAAAGGTGGACAAGCATTTTGATGCATGGTCCTGTCACCAGCCAGTCCCCAGGAGGAGCAGGAGGTTTCTGATGTTTTGCTTCTAACTGTGAGTTTGGGAAACAGAAATTAATTCAAGCAAAACTGAAGTCTATTAAAAAAAAAAAAAAAAGAAAAAAGCCATATGGTAGTTTTTCATTAAACCTCTTTCCTCCAAAATGTGAGAGAGACCAATTATCATTTCTGGATAGAGCACCTGAACTGCACACACAAATGTGTGTTATTTCAAACAAACCCACTGATGTTCTGGACATAAATGCCAAATGTTTACCATGCAGATTTGATCACACCTACTCTGTAAAAACCCCATGAAGAGGGCAGCTCCTTCCCTCCAGTGTCTGAGGGAATCACCAGGAATTTTCTAGGCTACAGACAAGATTGTGCTTGCTATGTGGATAATACTACAATGCACATTTAAACATTTCTGTGCTTATTTAGCCAAGAACAGCAAGTTTAGCATGTAACCAGGTTCCTCACATCTAAGATTTTGTTTTTACTTGAAATCATGTCTTTCAATGTCACCTTCCAGGCTGTGGCTGAGGAAATGATTAGGAGGTCACAAGAAGAATAACTCAATAAAAAAAGTAGAAACAAGAGGAAACTTCAAGGAATAATCTGAGGAATAAGAGCATTGCCTTGTCACACATTTCTTCTAGTGCTGAAGGAGTGAGAGAGGCAGAAGAGCAGGTGAATTTACTACAAAACATAAAGTCTTTCAACATACCCTGTGAGGTATTGCCTGCTTCTGTAGAAAAATAAAAGGAAAATGATACAAATACCTCATAAATCATAGCTGAGGTGCATATTTCAAAGATTCAGGGGATTCTGGTACAAAGTGGGAAATGGGATGGTTTGCAATGTGACACTGCCTGATAGCACAGAGGAATCTCAGCCACTGGGAAAGGTAGGTATGAAAATCCAGTATTTTCCATGTACTTTTAAAGCACTGAGATAAAGCATGCTCGTGGACACAATGACATCGAGAATGCAGAATCTTAGCATCTGTGAAAGCACAGATATTGATGTGCATCACTAAACATATGCTGCTGACTGAAGCTATTATTAGTGACAAGTCATTCTCTACGCTGGAAAATCCCAGTTGCCTTGGGCTTTGTCTGAGCAGAAACCAGAGAAAAAATCTGAATAAAACCTTGTTAGCTAGCCTCGTGTTAACAGGCTGGGCTGTAATAGTCAGACAGTAATAAAGCCAAAAATACAGGGCTAAATTCAGCCATACTTGATGCTAAATTGAGCAAACTGCACAGTGCCTGCCGCAGAGGCACGACCAGAAGGTGTCTTGTTCTCCCAGATTGTCTTTGCAGGGTACAGATTATTTTGATCTGTTCATCACAGCTCCCATTTTGACTGACACCTCAGAAACTCCTGATGCTGCAGTTTGGGAAGTTGGGGGCTTTCTCATGGGTTGAACCTCACTTATTTCAGCTGCCTGTGGCACCCAGCTCTGCCCTTCCACCCTCCTGCAGCATCGTGGGCCCACCTCCCATCCCAGCTGCTTTGTGCCCCAGGTGAGCTCTTACACCACATCAAGATGTGGGTTTTCTGGGCCCTGAGCCCAGAAATATGTTGTTCTGTTGGACTTTCACAGAAACAGAGCCAAATAATGTCTTCAAACAGTCACCAAACTTCCTGGTTATCAGAGATATGAGGAAAGGGGTTATCCCTGCACAGGCTTGATCACAAGTGCCTGGGACAGCAAGGTTTAAGCAGAGTTGTACTGCCAAAGTCAAGCTTCTAAATGTCCTATTTCTGCTGCTAAAATTCACAAGACTGACTTTTTGTAAATATTTTTTCCACACCTAAATATTTCTTACAAGCTTTTAAATTGTATCTTTCCAAGTTTTTCTTCTGCTACCAGGAAGTCTAAAAGATTAATCAACCCCCACGCCTAAAAGTATGATTCTGACAACTGAATAATTCTAGAAGGTACAGTGGGAATGAAAAATCTTGTATTTTGCGAGACATGAGAGCTGGCAATGCTGGGAGAAATTTTGAAATGAAAGATTCTAAGATACATGGAACAATATTGCTGCTGATTGTCTGGTGTTGAGAGTCACAGCCAGAAAGGCAGTTTGAATGGGAGCAGAAGATGGGAAGGCAAATGGATGTGAGAGCAGAGGGTAAAGCCATTAAAAGCTTCAAAAATCTGGTGGATGAATCAATTTTTCTTTTTCAGCTGACACACATGTTATGGGTTGAACTGTCCTTCAGTTCAACCTTTGAGGACTGCATGAGGAGAACATGCAAGAGCTGGAACCAGTGATGAGGAAACCTAACCAGGATTTCAGCAGAGCCTGAATCAGGCTATGGAAGCACTGCAGACTGCTCTGGCAAAATTAAGTGGCAAAAGCTAGAGAATTGTGGAAAATAAGAATATATTTTACAGTCAAAGCTGTTCCCAGGTCAGAACTAGGAATTAGACCCACATATATTTGTCTGTCTGTCTGTCTATATATATAGTTGTTATGACTTGTTGGCAGAGAAGGTTCTGTGTTCAGGTCTTATGAAACACTGAAGTCAAGGAGAGGCATGTGAAGTAGGGGGGTTGTAGAACTCCTAAGTATAATGTCTCACTAGCAATAAAATCTTCCCTAGAAATGACACAGGCAGGAAGAGAATGGAGTATAACAGAACAGCAGTATTTATGGTTAATTATCAGGCATTAAATGATTAGATTAACCAGGTTCTATTTATACCATGGTTGCTTCTCTCGTTCATTCAGCTCCTTTGAGTTAGAAACAAAAACACATCCCATAAAAGTGCTTCAGTTGTTTAACAGGCTAAGTGAATGACCTCACTATAATTAATTAGGGATCTTTACCTAACTGAATATTTATGTGATGCAAACCTATACCCCAGTACCCTTCTCTGATGCTGGTTTCATTCCAAGGGCAAGCCTTGGCCACTAAAAATTAGAAGGAATTTTGATTGAATCTGTGAACCTTTATGGGTTGGGCCCTGTGGACACAAGTAAACTGCATTTTCAAACCCAAAATACAAGGGGGTATTCTGTGTCTACAGACTGGTGGAAACCGGGCAGAAATTGTTCTTAAAGTCCAGGTAAGGGAAAAAAATCCTCTCTACATACATAGGATATATGTTTAGAAAGCAAAGAAAAATCTGTAAATGCAGTTAATCAAAGAAGGAAAAGAGGTTAATCAACACTACATGTAACCACAAAAATCGGGGAGGGGGGGAAAGCTAATTTAATTAATTCCTTTTGCATGTGCTGTAAGAAGCAGTAGGGTGTGCTCATGAGTCACCTTCGGAGCTCAGTTGCAAGCAGGCTCCTGGATGTGTGACTGTGAACAAGGAGAGAATAAAATCCATTTTCCTACTCACTGCAAACCATCCCACCCTGGTATGACTTTGTTCCAGCTCATTAAAACTGTGTTTCTAGAGCTGTGCCCAACTCAATTAATTCATAGCCCCTTTTTGCCAAAGCAGTTCATGCCCATGATTTATAGCTAAGGCATGGCAACAGTGAGAACTTAGACCTGGAGTAAGGACCAGATCATGGGCAGCCAAAGGAGTGGAAAACACTTCCTACACCCAGATAAAAGGGTGTTGGCTTGGTAATCCCAGGCAAGGGATGATGGAGCCCATGTGGTTCTACTGTACCCCATGGTGGGGTACCAGGGCTTTACAACCTGCTGCCCTGTTACATCCAGCACCTCAAACACAAGAAGCCAAGAGAAATGCTAAGGAAGGAACTTCAAAGGGGGTTGTTTTCAGAAAGGAGAAAACCCTTTCACGGTAAATCCCCTGCTGGAAGCAACACATTTTTATCTTAATCTGGCAAGTGGCACCTGTGTCTCATTGCTGCTCCGAACACTCGGAGCTGCTGAAGCGAGGAGAACACCAAAGCAAGCAAGATGCCAATAAATGAATGCCTGTAAAGTGCACTGGAGCTGAAAAGCACAGCATATTATTACTAGGAGATGACCAACATTTAAACAGTATTTGGTGTCCCATAATTTCATCACTGAAAACAGATCTCTGGTTTGGTTCAAAGGCCGCTGAAGGTCTATCATTGGTTTCATCAGACTTCAGATGAGATATTTAAAATGTTTGCTGGCATAAACTGGTGACTGGGGCCAACAGCCAGAGTGAGCTCAGACAGCATGAGGAAATGGAGGGAGATTAGAATCAGTTAATTAGATATGATTTATACAGTTTAATTTCTTCCACTTCTTTGTTATCCTTTCTATGTTTTATACTAATTAATTTCCAAATGGAATAATAATCATAAATATGTGCCTGATGCTTTGACCTCACTGCTCAGAGCAGTTTTTGCAGGGTTTCCCATCAGGGATGATGCACCAGCCTGGGCAGTGCTGCTCTCACATGGATTCACGCTATCAGATGGTGCTTTGTTGGATGCAGCTTTTCTGACCCTTTGATCTGACAAATCTCCTCTCATCAGGCCTCTGATACAGGGCACTGACTCCCCTGCTTCCCTCAGCAAACCATGCAGGCACATCCTCTCCCCACTGGCCAGGCAATTGCCATCATCTCTAGTCTCATTTTTCTAAAGACAGGTTCCAGCATCCTTTAATGTTTCATAAGAAAATAGTTAAGACAGAAAGATAGCGAAGGAGAGATGGAATAACGTGAGCTGATGCTGTAAAAAACCCACTGCTTATGCTATGGCAAAATAACCCTCATTTCTCAAATGTATCCTGCTCTGAGATGACAGTGCTTTGCACTCTAACACCTTCTTAAATCACTCCAAATGCCTCCTGCCCTGAGAATAGCTTTGATTTCGGTGCAGTTTGACACAACCCTGGAGCAGGACCTGTCTGGGGAGCTTTGGGGGGAGTGGGGGTGTGTGCATCTTACAGGCAAGGGGAGGAAACCTGCTTAGATCAGGTGAGATACATTTTCTGTAAATTCTTGCCTTTTCCTGCAAGTTAGATCCTCACAACAGCCCAATTTTACTTTCTGCAGTGAAAAAATAACTGGAAACAACACTGTGCTATTTTCCTACATGTCTAACCTACTCCTTTCAAGTGCCAAGAAGGTTTTATTAATACCAGGCCCCTCCAGCCTGGTTTGCCTGTCTGCAGTGGAGATGTCAGTGCCTTGCTCATTCCCAGCCAAATCAATCATGGAAAACTTGGATACAAAATGCCCTCTCTTCTTGAGTATGGTCATGGCATAGCTCTGGGAGAACTGATTGTTGGCAGAGAGGTCTTGCCTGACATGTGACACTTACTACCCATTTCAATTAGCTTGATGACACCTTCCACACTGGTGACTTCTTTCTCCTGCAGCCCCACCACTTTGATCTGCTGTTTATCACCTTCAAGCACTCTCATCTGCTTCTTCCATTCCAGAGGGTCATACACTTCACTCCCATAAGTCTTGGTCATCAAAAGCATGGTCAAAGTGGAAGATCTGGTTGTCCAGGTACCACGTGAGGTCCATGTACCATCACTGTGTCCTTGCCAGGGCACTGTCACTGCATCCGAGTGGCTCTGATGCTGGTCATGGATGTGCTCTTTGGGGCCAGGTGAGGACTGAGGGCAAAGGCAAGCTGCACATCCACCTGTTTGCTCCTGTTGGCCCCTTTCTCAAGCCGCTCCACAGTGATGCTGGAAGTGCTTCCATGGGGCTCCACCACCAGTGCCAGGATGAGCCATCACTGTCTGATCTCCATGTAGGTGTCCAACTGGATGCCCCCAAACCGCCCAGCCAGGCTATCCCTGTGCCCTGCCCACAGATGTGGGGTGGAAGAGACCCCCTGGCTGAGGCAGGCAGGGCTGGAGCTTGCCCCTGGAGCAGTGGGCATCCCATGGGGCTCAGCACTGCCTATGCCCAGCACTGCCTGTGCCCAGCACTGTGTCACCGTGGGTCCCCGGGGGGCTGTGGAAAGAGTTCAGCTTCAAGGTTGAACACAGATGTGTTTTTAATCAGCTGCTGTGGGTGGAAGGAACACATAAAGCTGCCATCACCTGAAAAGGCCTCTCCAAGCTCCCAGACTGGCGTGCAGCTGCTGTGACACATCGTGTCTAATTAGATCAGTCACGTTGTGTTAAGCTAATGCTGGTGACACAAGAATTTATAGCAGTGACACAAGCACAGAGACTCAAGAGAGCCTCTTTGTCCTGCAGTGACCACACAAAAATGCCAAAAACACCACGTTGTTTTCACTTAGTTTGAACATAAGTTTGAAGTCTTTTAAAGGGTTTTTCATGCCTTGAAATTCTGCTTGGGAGAAAAGGGGCACAATAGAAAATGAATGAAAAATTCAGTTGCAGTGGGTACATCTGCATCCACGAGGAAGAACTTAATATCACTTTGATAACTGGAACAGCTGATGACATTTTTAATCCATTTCTGGAATGCTCTTCAGTCATCTGGCTCTCTGAATAGAGAATTTCAAAGTTCTGGCTACAGGAAATTTTATTTTAATATCTTGGCTTCCATAAGATTTTTGGTTCATTTTGGCAGGTAGATTTAGACCTCCAGGGATGAGGACTGCTATTTACAAAAATATTTAAGTGCTACAATAGCCCTAAGAATGCTTGCAGAAATCATGGTGAACTTACATAAACTTGAAGAAAATAAAACCAACTTAGAAGGTTTTTTTAGAAGATAATTAATTATCTCCATTTGCCTTTTGAATGCTAACTTCAGATGATGAGTTCACACAGTCTGAGACCACCAAAACTTAAAAATACAGAGAATCTTGGATGTCCTTATTTACCAACCCTCCTGTGGAGCCAAAACACTAATTAAGGTGTGTTATAATTTCCTGAAGGAGAGCAATTAATATTCACATTTTCTGTCTGGTGGTGAAGACATCATGACTACTCTTGCTTTCAACTATTTGTGCTTGAGTAAGTCCTCATGTGTTTGAATGAGCATTAAACGTAATTTCAAACATTTTTATATGGAGAAATTATGCCAGCAGAGAGATAGAGAGATCTAGTTCTTGGGTCCCCATCTGAAAATGCCAGCCAGATGAAGGATGCAGAGCAGTAAAACAGCATCTTGCTGGGCAGCTTTTGGAGCTAAAGGCCTGCCATGCACGCTGCTGGATAAGCTTGAAGAAATACAGAGGGCCAGGGATGCAGGATAGAGCAAAGCTGTGATTGCAAAAGCTTGTTCAGCTTTCCATGGCAACACTGTCAGTACAAGCCTTTGCTTGAATTCTTTCTTCAGATCCAGAGGTCAGGACACCTCAGAGTAGCAGGATGAGGCCGCGTCCCCGACCTGAAATCAATCCTCGTGGCAAACTGCCTCTTCTGCTCAACGTTTGGAGGCCTTTTTAGACTCTCAGGTGGGCACCACAGATCGGTCAAGCTCTTGCTTGAGGAATTTGACATTTGCTCTTGGGCAGCCTTGCAGCTTCTCTTCCTCTGCTGTTCCTGGAGGACACATATGCTGCAGCATGTGCTCGAGGAACCCCGCAGCCGTAGCCACCAAGCTGTGGAAGCAGTTGCTCATCTTGGTTTTAATTAGCGATATCGTCGGAAAAGATGACTCAATTTCATAAAAGTATTGAAATAGACCCAAATAACTGTAACAGAAACCTAATTTGGGGCTTGTAACTGGGCTTATTACAGCACTGCTCGGGGAAGGATGGCTTTTTAAAGGAGCTGGAGGGGTTGGGGGTTGCCACTGAATTTCAGTTACATGGAGATAATTTTTCCAGTGCTCTTAGAATAGACATTTTCAGCCCAAATAAATACTGAATTAAAACAAGGGACTTCCAAATACTGTCTGTTGTACATTTCCTATATAGAATGACAGAATGGTTTGGGTTGGAAGGGACCCTAAAGATCATCTAGTTCCAAACCCCCCGCAATGAGCAGGGACACCTTCCACTAGACCAGGTTGCTCTGAGTCCCATCCAAGCTCCCCTTGAACACTCCCAGGGATGGGGCAGCCACAGCTTCTCTGGGCAACCTGTGGCAATGTCTCATCACCATTACAGTAAAGAACTTCTTGCTAACATCTAACCTAAACCTACTCTCTTTCAGTGTGAAGCCATTCCCTCCTGTCCTGTCACTACAATTCCTGATAACAGTCCCTCTCCAGCTTCCTTCTAGGCCCCTTCAGAAACTGGAAGGTTGCTACGAGATCTCCACACAACCTTCTCTTCTCCAGGCTGAAGAATTCCAACTTCCTCAGCCTGAAAATGTAATATAACCCCAGTGTGGGGCTGGGGTCATTTTGGATCTATGATAATATACCTAGTAAAGAAGACAACCACATTTCAATCCCTCTGATCCAAAAAGGAGCCAAAGATGCCAGTATTTCCCATGGCTGGACCATATGCTAAGTAAACAAAAAGACAAAATTGTTACATATTGGTTTATTTACAAAACCTGCAAGTTGCCAATGGTGTAACTTGCCAAAAAATAAACTCAGAAAACAGGCACAATTTTTTGACCTTCTTAAGAGAAACAGTCTGGAGAACATAAATATCCAAATATGTGTTTTAAATATGACTCTCCCATGAGACAAAACATCAAATCGGCTTTTTTACAGCATTGTTGCAAACTGACACCCAGCAGCTGTTGAGCTCATTAGATCACACCGGGCTGCTCTGCTTGCCTGACAAAACCCGAAATCTGATTTAGTTCTTGGTGAGCTCAGCCTACACCCCAGCCCCTCTTTCACAGGAAGCACTCATCAATTCTCCTTTCTTAAACAAACCACTCTTTACGGAGAGCCCATCTGTTGAATTTGGGTATTTTTATAACAA
This sequence comes from Lepidothrix coronata, assembly GCF_001604755.1. Taxonomy (NCBI): domain Eukaryota; kingdom Metazoa; phylum Chordata; class Aves; order Passeriformes; family Pipridae; genus Lepidothrix; species Lepidothrix coronata. The sequence continues at coordinate 4,589,986 of NW_016690214.1, forward strand.
TAAGAATGTACTTGCATCTATCAGCATGTTTGTTTTTAGAGGGCATGGCTTCGATTTTCAGGTTGTAGATGTACTGATAATGGCTGAGCTGCCCTTAGCCCACAGATTTAACATTTCAACTGGAAATGGAGCAGTCTGATTTTTGGAGGCTACAGAGAGTTGGAGATCTCAGTGGGTTCTGCTTCAGGTACAGATATAAACTCATCACAGTGAGTATTAATGGCAGATACTCAGAACTAGAGCACACCTTTCAAAACAGGAATGCTGTGCATCTGCTTCAGTCCTTTGCAGAATGGATTAATCCTTGTGAGAAACCTCCTAAAGCGTGGATGATCAGAAGCTTATTTTTTACGGGGACTTTGGCTGCCTCTGCACTGGACAGAGGAGAAAAGTGAACAGGGGCATTCTGCAGAGATTGTAGCAGGCAAATGCAGTGCCTGACTGACAAAGCAAGTAGGAACAAACATTTCAAATGCACTTATATTTAATTATTTTAACCAATTAAAAATAACCCATTTCTCCCCTTTATTTTTCTGATGCAATACCTCGTTGCCGTTTAAGACTTTGGGACCCTCAGATAAGGTGTGGGCTCAGGTCTGATTACTTTGTAGAAAACATTTGCACAGGGCTATTATATAATTCTAATAAGACACATGAGCCTGTGAATTATAGTGCAGCAATTCACACCTGCTGCATTTCACAGCTCTCAGCCCTCAGCCTTGCTCCAACAGCACCATCTCAAGAAGTATTTCACTGTAAGTCACCCCCAGGAGTGCCTTGCTGCTCACTCTTCATGTGGGCATCTAATTCCTGCAGTAATCATGTGTGATTCTGTACACAGGAGGCCTGATATTTATGGCAGTGCCTCTTTTATAAATAATATGCTTTTGAAAAGAGACAAGGCTGTACTTGACTTGAGATTACATGGTTTTAAACTCTGACAATATTAATAGTTTTGAGGGGTGTGCATTTACAAGCAGCTTTTATCACACGACATGGGTGGGGAAAATGAGACATTAAATGAGCACTATGATCAATTAACCTGTAATTTAAAAGGGAAGGGTGAGAAATCCTCTTCATAAAGGACAAGGTGCCTGTGTGCATGTTACCTCAGGGAGGTGCTTAAGTCCTTGACAAATGTTGGGTTTAAGAAAAATTCCTGTCCATGGGTAATTTTAGGGATGGTTATTTATTGACCAGCATAAATTTGGCACCTAAAAATGTTATGTTAAAATCAGGACTCTGTTGTGCTAAACACATGTAAATATTTCTAGAACAAGACAGTTTTTCTTGGGTGAGTTTTCTGCTTGGGTTATAGACAGCAATTATAGACTGGAGAGGAGAGGAAAGGGGATGAAAGTGCCTCCAGAGAAGTACAGGGCCAATCTTTTTCCAGAGTCTTTAAAGCTTTTGTTTATCCACAAAGAAATCCTAAACCAAACTCTAAAATATACAATGCAAGAGGCTAAAACCTTGCAACTTATTCAAACCCCCTTCAAATAATTTTTTTGTTTGCACTTTTAAACATACCACCATATCAAGGAAGAAAGTAAAGGATTTGCCATCAAGCCATGAGTCATCAGAGAATAAATGCAACGTGCAGCAGCAAAGATATAACACATGGTCTGCTAAAAGAAGATGCTTTACTATTACAGGATGTTAAAAAAAATAAATAAATAAAAAATTAAAAATCCCACATTTCTTCTGTTGCTTTTCCACTGCTACCCAGCCAACTGCCAGCTCACCCTACAAAAAGCTGTGGTTGCAACCCACAACATTAATAGAGACAACCAGTCCCTCCTGCCAAAAACTGGGATGTGGTGAGGCAAAGAGCAGTTTGCATTTCACACTTCATGGGAGCTGTGTGGATGCACAGCTCTGCCCACACACGAGCTCCTTGCAAGACCAAGATCCCCGATCACAGTTTGTGAAAATAAAAATAAAGGAAAAAAAAAACAAACCACAAAAAACCAAACACAACATAAACCCCCCCCCCCAAACAAAGCACATGCTCGGATAAGGGAAACAACTGCTGTTGTGTAAGTAGGAATGCACAGATGGGTTCTCCCATACTGAGGGGTCGACAGGACTTGTGCAATGTGGAGAGAAGTGGGACCATTGCCAACTCCACAGACATCTATTAGAGCTAAACTGTGCTTCTCTAGGCAGTGGAAACAACTCTCGTTCCTATTATGAAGCAATAAAAAAAACCAAAGCAAAATAATTATGGGTGCTGTTATGAAAGAGGATAAATCCCAGCAAACTCAGTGATAAGTTGTGGATTACAACGAGTTACCAAAAAAAAATAAATTAAAAAATGCAAAAAGTAAATTCATTTCTCAGTGTTTTAATGAAACACGGCCAATTTTTATTATTATGTATTTACTAGTCTCTTCCTGGCAAAAAGCAGTATTTAAAATTAATGTAACTAATCTGGAAATCAGAGAGTGAATACTGCTAATTCCTACAACGGTTTAGTTAGGTCTAATTCATTTCATAGTTAGAAACATTCTGTTAATGTTTAATACATGGAGAAGCTTTTAGTAACAAACCCTTTCTAATTATGGAGTCTTTCCTACTATCCTCTTCTGGCTGAACGTGTAAATAGAACTGTTCTCTAAATGCTCCAAGATCCCTTTTACAAGACTTTGATTATCAAAATTACGGAGCTGTGCAGTCACATAATTGTTTTAAGCCTTAACACATTTCAAAGGACATTACAAATGTTAATTAAAATCTGATCCTACTCATAGAGCCATGAAGATATCGCTGGTTTTAACCAGGAACTACAACTCTGAAACCTCTCCTTGCACTCAGGTGCCCAACAACCAGTGTCCAGCTCCAGCACCCCACCTTTCCAGGCCCTTCTACTAAGTATTGGATAACCCTCATGATCTTTGAAGTGGTGGAGAATGCAGGCTTTTTGCAGTTCTGAAAGTCGAGCTGCCTGTCTGACTGCTCACACGTGGATTTTAGGTGACTCAATTTAGATTTGGAAATTTGAAACCCGAGACAGAGAATAATTTGTGTTAAAAAAAAACAACCCAACCCCAACCTGTTGAAGGCTATTATCCTCTCCTGGTCTGCACAAGCAGGAGCTTGTTTCCCAATTACCTGTCTGCCACTATGATGATTGATTTCAGTGCTTTATGAACAGCATATGCAGCTCTTCTATGTTTAGATAAGAGATTATAAGGACTATCAATCCTCATGCTCTTGTGTACAATATTAACACTGTCTAGAATTAATCTACTTCTACCATGGACTAGCATTTTGTAAGTATATCAGTGGTAATTCCAACCTGCAGAAGGGATGAAGCACTGGGAGGGATCCAGCCTGCCTGCTATGGTTTAGAAATGTTTGTGGCTGGTTAAGTTTATTTCTCCTGCCACGTTAAGGATGTAACATTTGAGGATAAAGAGTCACAGGAACCTATTGGGACCTGAATGAGACCTCACACAAGACACTGTTCAGTTCTTTCTTTGTTAGGAGGGGCAGCATGGTCTGGAAACATGAATTTTGGGAAAGGAGTAATATTCTGAGTTCTGTATTTAACCCTGCCAAAGGGAATCAGTGAGAGGTATTTGATGTCTCTACCTATCTTATTCAAATCATAGAAAAATATCCTGTCATAGCCTTCATAAGACTTAAATTTTATAAAGTTTGTAAAATTTGTGCTCAGTATTACAACAGTCTTATGTGAAGGAGTGGACTGTAAGTATCAGGTGATGTTAGGTGTTAAAGCATACTCTAAAAATATTATAGATATTTAGGCTACATCATGTGCTATGAGACATACTCCTGCCTGGAGAAGCAGCTTTGCTATCTTGCATTGTGCTGGCTGTCGGGTCCCTTTCATTCTCTTCCATGAAATATGTCTCTGACTCCTGTGCCATGGCAGTGCTCAGTAGTTAACTTGTTTCAGAACTAACAAACAACAACGTGCCCGTGTTCACACAGTCTCCCTGGAAAATCACAGATATTGCCATTGGATTTCAAATCCAGACACAGAATGTCTAAATATTAGCTCTGGTTTGCAATGTGCCTGTCCCTCCTTTTGCTCTCCATGACAGCTCATCCAGGAAAACTGTAATGACCTTCAGTTCTGCAGAGCATTTGGGAGATTAAAAGAAATAGGAATGAACCCTTCCAAGTTAGGTGATACTCTGAAAGCCAAGGGACTGCACTGACAGAATGCCAGTGTCTTGTGGTCAACACAGTGGTGATTCCCAGCTACGTGGGTGCCAAGTTCCAAGGCAGCAACCTAACTAGTCATAAAGAGCCAAATTCTGACACCTTTCCTGCTTGAAGTGGTAATTTATTCTGATTAGTCCTCTTGCAGTGCCAGACTGAAGCTCTGTGCTCTCCCCTGGGTGAGCCATGACTTCCATCGGCCCTTCCCCTCCCATGGACACCACCCCGGGAATGAGCTGCTGGAACGCAGCCCCACCGGGCCAGCTCAGTGGAATGTGCAGCCAGCCCGGGAGAATCCAGCTCTGCCAGGTGTTCCCATCTCCTGTGAGTGCCCACAGACAGAACAGCACAGTCATTTGACTACCTAGAGGGTGGCTCAGTAGGATTTGCCAATAAATCCCTGAGCAGAGCGTTCCCTAATGCCTGTTGGAAATCAATGCCTGGTGGGGGATTTTTAGACATTTGGCATTTCTTACTCACTACACCTACATCTTAACAGTTTGAACAGCAGGCTTACAAATGGGCTTAGTGCCTAAATTCCCCTTAAAGCAATGAGAAATGGAAGAGCATAGCTCTTTTTTTTAGGATGTGACCCCACGTTTTCAGTGCAGGCTGTTGGGATTGTTGTTGTCCTATAGCAGCAGTGTAGTAGCTATAAACTAATTCCAACAGAAGGAGGAGTTGCTTCACGGTAAAGCTACCATGTTCTCTGCTAAGAATGCAGTAAATAACCCATTTCGGAACTGCAGTTCCAAAATATTTGCACACGAGCGTTTAAAAGTTTTCTAAATTATTCCTAACAGTTGTAGATTGGACAGCACACGAACCTGCTTTCTTGTGTTTTTCTTCCCTCCCCCCTTTTGTGTTTATGGCTCCGCTGGCAAAACCACCTCATACATAATGCAGTGCAATAAATGGCACATGGAGCAGCTGTGCAGCCTTGCCCACGTGTAAATAGCAGGAGAATCCATTACTCACAATGTATCCTTCAAACACAATTCAAGCCTGACAAATATTAAACAATCTGAGCCCGCTGCAGCACGCGGTGCTTCCTTTGAGTGCCTTTTAGGAAGCTCATCATCACGCCATTCCTCAAAAACGCTGGGCAGAATTAATGATTTCCGTTAGGTAAATGACTGTGTGCTGGAACAATGCTGAGGTGCACCATTAAGCATTGTCTTTGCTAAGAGGGAATGTTGTTTCCCAGCTCCGGCGTTTGTCTTCTTGGCTTGTTTTAAAACTCTCCCTCTTTGTGCTGTGAGGGTGCACCTGGCTGGGTGTGTTATCTGGCACACGTCACCCTTTGATTAGAATTTAAAACACAGCTTTTCCTTCCGTGAGGTAGCACAGCCTCATTTGTTTGTGCTTCATTTACATAACTGCAGAGCAAGTCCATTTGCTGTTAAAATAGATGTCTTCTTTGGAGCATTTAAAACAATCAGCACCAGATCACAGTATGCCTAATGCAAAGCATTTTTCTCCCCCCACACAGCATAGGTCACTGTATTAAAACCAGGCTATGTCCAGATAAAGTTAATTTAGAAACAGGATCACTACATTTAAATAAAATCTTCCCTCCATTTCCATTGACTAAAGAGTAGACACTGCACAGGAAAAAGTGATTCATGTTCTAGCCTACCACAATTTAAGTAGTTTGCAGGAGTAAGACATGAATTACACTACTTTTGAGACACTGCATGATGAGCACAGGGTATTTTTCCCTTTAGCTGTGATTAGTCCCATGAATGCTGCTCTGCAGATTTACACTGATATAGTAGTACAAATGGAACTTTATCCCCTTGGCAGTCCCAGTCAAGGTCCTGCTGTTGGGAACTCCAATGAGTTCATGTGGCTCAGAGTAGTGGAGATTCCAGCAAGAGATCCTGAATACTGGCTTTCCTTTTTTAATTTGGAATATGGAAAATTTGCCCTCAAACTTAAAACACCTCATATAGTTCTACACAGTGCTGAGCAAGGGGTGTTTCCCAAAAGTGCTGCTCTGGGCCCCAGAGCTGTGAGGACACATCCTCTGACAAACACACCCCACTGCCCATGGTGAGGTTGATGGCATTTCAGAGAGATTCTCATAGTTCCTACACAACAGGCTACAAAAGGCCAGCTGGAGATGTTCTTTAGAAAGAGCCAAAGACTGTCTCACAATGCCCCAAGTACCAGTCAGTCCACAGAGAGGCAGGTGGGTCTAGATGGGGCAGAGGAGATGAAACCAGAGAAGGAAGAAACATTACTGGGCTGAAGAGGTGAGATTAATTCTGCTTTCTGCTTGCATTTAGCTGTGAATATGTTGATCTGTGCTAGGGATCAAACCTCCCACTGCTTGTGCATGGTGGGAGCATCTCTCAGGTAGCACAGAGGAGACACATCATAAAGTGCTTTATGGAGTACAAAGCCTGGCATTCTAGTAAAGGGATCTCTAGTAAATGACAAATAAAGGATTAACTCCCTGGAGCACTAGCCCCTCTACCTCAATATTTATAGCTTTTCAAGTTATTAGCTTTTTAATTAACACTGAAAGATTTGAAAGCACCTAACTGTATTGCATGGTAATTATATTAACAAATTACAGACACGAAAATTAAAATTCAGTTGCTTCAACATTCTATTTAGAAATGTGCAAACAGAGTTGATATTTTGCTAATAAATGCTCCTCAGATGTTATGTTTCTAAATGAAAAGAGAAAATGTACCTTTATAGTATTCCTTTAAGTGCTTCTGCCCTCATTAGGAATTAATTGGCAAATACAAACAGCACTCCAAGCTTTGGAAATATCCCTTCTTTAACCTCACTCCCATTATAACAGTTCCCTAAATTACAAACTACATACATATTCACATAGCAGTTTTACACCAGTGTTCTGGATGGAGTCAGCTCCATTTCCTCTCTCTTTCTCTCCCTGTCTGTGTTGATATGTGCTGTACCCACACATGCACAAGGAGGAGGCTGAAAGTCTGTATAACACTAATGGAGCTTCAGTTATACACATATTAAGAAATGAGTGTTTTCTCTTTCTAGCCGGCCAAATACGCAAATTTGCTTTCTCACACAAAAAAATCTATCCAAGGCAAGCAGGAATGGCATTTGACAATCCCTGAGAATAAGATGCCAAAGCACATGTACCCCATTTCCCAACAGGACCTACCAAGCTTCCCCAGTTTTGCCAGTGGGGCAGTTCAGGATCTGCAGGAAGGGGGAACAAAGAGAAGAGCCTGTGCTGGATGGAAACAAAAACTCCAGGTGAGACACTGGAGAAGGGGTGCTGGGAGAGCTCCACATAGGGAGCTACTTGATTTAATACCAACTTGATGATTGGTGATAAGTGAGTGGGAAATGTATGGTGTCCAACCACCTCATGGAACTTGCCATTAACAGTTTTGCAGCGGCCCAGAAAAGGCTCATCTATCATTTATATCAAAATAAGGACAGCCCTGCTGATTAATGAGCTGCTGTTTAAAGTTTCCAAGACCTATTCTCTGCCTGAGGTAACCACAAAGAGCTCAATATTAGCATTTATTTAGTTTCACCACCTACGTGATGATACTTAGCTATGTGAGAAGATTAAGGAGATTATATATAAAGTCTCATAACTTCATTAAAGTTATCATTAGGTTACTTCAGTGCAACAGCAAAAGCAGACACAGACACATATTCTGTCATATAATGCAGATTTCCTGCTAAATCTTTCCATATTGAAGTGGCTGAAAACCCCCACACAGCCAAAACTGTTTCAGGAGTCTCCAAATCGTCTGTTCATTTGTTGTATCTCACACATAGTGGAAGTAACAGTATGAAGATTATGCTGTAACCAGATTACTTGAAGATTTATTATTAAGTACTGCATAAAGAGACAGTGGTATGTGTGGGGCTGAATAAAGCACAGTGGGGAGAGGTAATCCTGCCTGAAGTATTTTATACTATAAATACATCAGCAGTGTAACTGGCATAAGGGCCCACCAAGGAGAGCTTCTGTTTTAGAGATTACACTATGTGTTGTCCCCTATTCCCTGTTCCTAAAACCCATGGCTGGCCCTATTTCTAACCCTTACTATAGCTGTATGGCATATTCTAGTGACCATTGTCCAGAAATATTTTACTCTTCTCCTGTTTCTTCAGGTCTAAGACGATAAAGGAATAAATGGAGCCCTTGAGTTACTACCACATCAAAATTTTAGCTTGCCCAGAAGCTGTTAGACCACTGACCTCCATCTATCCTGGAAAAAACTGAAGACATTCACCTGCAACAGTCTTAATCTGCATTTAAGATACTTTAACAATCCTCTCTGAAAAGCGTGGCTGCGAATGAATATGAATTATGTCGACTGAGATCTTGGTATTTAGAATATCACATCAGCACTTCCCTTCCCTTATGGAATCAGTAGATTCATTACAGGGGTTTTATGTCCTCTTTAAATGGCTGGAATTAGTCATTGATGTAGGCATGATACCAGACTTCCTGGGTTTATGTTCTCATTAGGAACAGTCAATCCTGATCATTCCACTGGGAAGGTGATCCACGTGGTGAGCAGCATGCAAACTGCAGAGCCACTTCCTGAGAACCTGATCAAGACTGTTTCAATCCCTCTGCTTTTCCCAGCTCCTTCTTTCAACCCACATCTTTCAGTTTACTGGCAGACTCATAAACTGCATCCTCAAATAAAGCTCAGCTGGCTGCTACTGAGAGCCATTAGTGCCCATTTAGAATCCAGACGGCTGGTAAGTAACAGGCACAAGATGAAGACCTTAAATCTTAACAAATGAAATTCAAGCACAACTGACTGAAAAATAAAAACCAAGGTAAAAAGACAGCTGTGAACTCTGCTCAAGAGCCCATCCACCCCCAAACACACCACCAGCAGTGGCTGAAATGAGTTTTGAAATTTTTCCCTTTGGATCTGAATGCTACTGTAGCTGCTTTTAATTATTACAGTTAAATGTAGAAAAGTTCTAACTGTAAGCTTTAAACATCTTTTTAGAGATAACTTGAGGGAGTTGAGATCAGGAAAAGAAAGAATTAAATAAGCTTTCTGTCTTTTCCAATCTGCATTGCTTTTCCACCCAGTGCCCTGGCCTTTCATCCTCCTCTGTGACTGTTCAAGAGGGTTCATTAACAAGCATCTTCAGAAAGAATAAGAAAAAAGGACAGAGCTCATGATTGCTGGCAGACTGAAATGCATTTCAGGCTGGCCTGGCATGCAGCAGAAAAGGGATTCTGGCAAACTTGGGATTTCTATGTTGTTCATGAAGAATAACTATTCTGAAGGTGTTTTGTTTGTATTTCATTAAAGAGCCAACATAGAGATATATTCAGGATATTCTCTTTGATAACTATGGGAAAGAACTTTGCAAAACTGTGCTGGCATTTGCCTTCCTGATGAGAAGGTTCCCAAATGATACACAAATATATGGAGGAGTGAGTCAGGCATGGGTTTCCATAAACTCTGGAAGATCCTCCATGTGGATACACGTGGAACTCAATCCACAGGCTGCACTGTAAATCAGTTAAAACAAATGGTGTCACTACACCTAAAGATCTGTACAGGTTTATGCCAATGAATCAGTCTTTTAATTTCCTTTCTTTGCATTTTTTCTGACGTTAAAAAAAGAAAAGGGGAAAATAAAATAAAAGAAAGAAAATCTGCAGCTCTGCCCTCTCAGCAATGACACTCAGCTCTACAGGCACTGCCTGAGCCCTTCTGTGCATCCTTCTCCTCCAGCATGTCCAGTATTTCATTCTGTGGATCCATTTTTCCGTGGCAGGCTTTCTCAGGTGAGCCTTAGGGAAGGCCATTATTTCCTCCCTTAACTTTTCCAGCGTGTGCAGCAGGAGAAGCTGAAAGCAGCCTTGTAATCCCCCAGGCTGGCCCTGTTCCCCTGCTTTATCCTTCAGCCAAACTAAGAATCCAGGAGTGAACGTGGCACCACAGTGGGGCAGGAGAGGAGGGACACACAACCAGTCAGAAAATCAATATTGGACATATACACGGCCACATGTGAAAAAAGTCAATATATTATCAACTGCAAAAAGTCTGTCATTGAGGACTTGCCATTTTCATTCCTTTTGCATAGTCCCAGACCAGAAATTCCCATGTCTGTCTTCAAAGGATGCCATTACAGATCTGCCAGGTGGTAGTCAGCATACACCCCTGAGCCATGAAGGAGTAAGAATATTATGAAAGATTTAACCAAAGTCATCAAAACTTTAACTGACATTTCTGTTGGTAGAAGGTTTCCAAATGACAGCATCCACTGAATATTGCAAATGGGCCTATTGTTCTGGGAAAAGGAATATATTAGCAGGCATGTGGGTTAGCATTTGGATTACCATTCTGCCATCCATTAGTGAAGCCAGAAATATTGAGAAGAGTTTAAGCTATTACATGTTCAGGGGACATAAACATTCTAAAGAATCCAGCTTGCACTGCAATCATTAGGATTGTAATATTTTTAGCAAAACAACTGTGTTTTCACCTAAATAGCAAAGAAAGCAGCAGTAGGATATCTGCTTACCCTTCCAATTAGGGAGAAAATAGTTATGAGGTAGAAAATATTGTTTGGATCATACTCTGTCTGACTTTTTAAGGTTGCCCACATTCTTATTTGCAGCTTCTTGGCTTTACACAAATTAATATATTTATCTTTGCTAGAAAGATAAACAAAGCCAAATTCATAAATATAGATTTATTTTCCCTGGCTCCATCCGAAAGTGAAACATTTGCTGTTTCACTCATGTCACTTAATGCCTGTCTAACAAATGTATTTGCAGTAGGAAACACACACACACATAAATAAACAAAATTTAGTCCCTTGGGCACCTGTGTGGATCCTGATTTGGGACAACAATTTGTTGTGCTGAGCATGTTAAGAGACTGAGCACTGATAAAACCAGGTCAAGGGCCTCAAAAAATGTATTTGCCTTAGCAAAATTACAAAAGGGTCCTATAATTAGATTGAATTAGACTAAGTTAAAATTCTCAGTACAATGATCAGCAGTCACTCATGACCTCTCACTGCATCAAATTCCAGCTTTCTTTCAGTATATTCTTTTCATTCACCCCAGCCTTCTTAAATTATAAGCTCTTCTAGGCCCTCAGGAATTTCTAACCCAGCTTTCCTGGTAGCAGTAGTTATATGTTGGGAACCACATAACATTACCCAAACTCAAGGAAAGTGCCATCATCTCCATTCCACTGGAAACAGATTCTAAGCTGTCACTTCAGCAAATAATTTTTTTCTCAATGCTATAAGTGCACTAGACAGTATTTTTAGGTCAGTGGTGGAAAGGACAACAAAGATGACTCAGCATAACATTTTTTCCAATTTAGCTGCCAGAGAAGTGCATTCTCAACTGGGCTCTCACAGACTTCATCCAACTTTCATGCCTCACCAGGTGCTTGTACCAGAAATGAGTCTGTTCTTTGCCATTTTATACCAGCTCATCTACTCAGAATTTATAAGGCAGGGAGAAAAAAGTCTCACCTACCACAGTGGGGTCCTGTATCATTGCCAGGGATTCTTACGTGCCAGATAATGCACATTTAATAGGTATTAAACACACGGAAAAAAGAGAGCAGAGAAACTTAATTAACTCTACCTAAAGCAGTAGGGTGCCTGCTGCGTTTTAGGCCTCTAAGGTGCTACTAAAATAATAACTACACACAACTAGGGGAAAGAATTTAGGTGGGGAGGAACAAAAGAAGATGTACAGACGCAGGAAATAAGATACTTAATCACATGGTGAAATAGTGGCTTTATCATCACAGCTGCTGGAAGGATGGGAATGCCTTTACTGACATGCACCTGCCTCCTGTCATTTGTCCAGTTGCCTATTTTGCAATTGGTGATACCCATCAGGAAGGGGTCCTCAGGTCAATTCAGAGCTCCAGGGAAAGCCTGAGACTTGTTCCCAGTGAGGGTTGCCATGGGGAGCCAGAGCAGAAATCAGCCAAGGACACAGACACATCAGTGTCCCGTGTTCTACCGTGGGGACGCAATAAAACTAAACCAAGTATGTCTGTCACTGATGTGAGGAAGGAAACCATGTAATTACATGGTGTGATTCTTCAAGAAACTACACCTTTGTGGCTGTTTAAAGGCAAGACACATTTCTGAGACGTGCTGCAGGCAGCTGAAAATCCCAGTTGCCATTATTTCCCACCACAACAGGACAGGCATTGCCACGGTGCCTAAGTCATAATTTACAGCGTGGAGTTACTGAAAAGTCTAGGCTCAAGGTTGTCATGGCAAAACTTCATCCACACTTGAATCCTATTTTTTAAAGAGACAAATAAAATCTAAATACTGAGGATGAACTCTGAATCTGAGCTGTAAGACAGGCAAAGGGAAGAGGCTTTATGAGTTTTCACAGCATTTGTTATTAATGAGGTCTATGAGCTCCCAAGCAGTTGGATTTGAACTGATAAAACTCCAGGGTCTGATTCTCTCCATGGCAAGTCAGAGAACAGCACCATAGATTTACATATTCATTGCTAATGTAAAGATTCTTCATGGACCAAAGACCTGGGATGCCCTGAATTGCCACCAAAGGCTGCTGTGTGTGGCAATCCCAGCTCCCACATCCTTCTCCCACACTTGAGGAATCACACGTACTACACCTCGCGCTTGCTGCCTGAACAGAACAAGCACATGAGCTGGACTTGGAACAAAAAAATGACTAGGCATGAGATTTGTGAAGCACATTTGCAGGTAGGACCATTTGGGAACTCCCCACGCATTGAAAATAGGCACTGACTGGCTGCAGGCAAAGGCTCAGGCGCTCACTCCAGACCCACACACACGGTGTAATGTGGCCAATTAGTTTCAGATGGTTGTTTTGCAGCAAAATACACTTACAGACGGGAGTATATATCTGCTACCCTGGCTAGTGTGACTAAATCTGTGCCAACGGCTCTATCTCTGGCCACAGTTCTTTCTTCTTTTCACAATTCTTTTTGGTGTGTCCGCTTCTTTTTGATTAAAAGTATCACAAAAAAATACACTGCATTGTGGGTATTTTTACTCAGAGAGGTACAGTGAGTTAGAGGAAAACGTTATTCTCTGATATGTCGGTTGATAATTGATTTAAAACATTGTTAAATAATTCATTTCTAAACAACATTCAGGCATGCATAGCTGCAGTAGTAGAAAATTGAACCCGGAGAATTATTCAGAACCAGCTGTCTAAAGTCACAGCAGTTGTAATACATAAGGAATATATACAAAGACAGTAGTTTATTGGGGTTTTCAAACACTATATTTTTAACGATTTTTCAGCCTCGTGTTTTCCCTTAGCACAACTGCTGTGTTGCATTAGCTGCCACATATTCCAAATATGATAACAGATGTCTTATTTTAAATTGATAAGAGGTTGCTTAATGTGTTACTATGAATATGCAGAGAGACACCTCTTCCCAATGACACATGCTTTAATGGAAAGTCTGATTAGTCACCAAAAGCTATTAAAACTCACCAAAAGAATGGTGTAAGTAACAAAAGTAAAATTAATCAAACAATGAACTCAGCTTTATAATTTGAAATCCAAAATAATCTGATTTCTGTATGTTTATACCTAGGTTTCATAGCATAAAAATGCTCAGAGTATTTATTACTCCATCTTTTTTTTTCCTCGGGGAGACAATAAAATCCTAAAATATCAGAATTATAACAGGCAACAACAAAAAATCCAAGTATTAGTTTTCTGAAACAAAGGAGCTTTCTACAAAATTGAAAAATTCTGGAGGATATATCAATTTTGACAAATTTCATTTCAAGACAAAGCAATAAGACAGAAACATTTTGATTTTAAGAGTAAAATAAGTCCTCTGTGTCTCTAAATGATGTCTCCATTTGCTTTTTATGCTATTTATTGCATATCTTAATTTCAAAGCTAAAGGAGATGTTTCACTGTGAAACAATGGTTTTCAAAAGTAGCATTTTCTGGTTTGAGTGATGCTGACCAAACACTCTGTCACGTCCTACTACTCATCTGCCTGACTCTGCCTGTTGTCTCTTTTCTTGTAAACTTGTAGGCTTCTGGGTAGAGAAAAAATGACTCATTTCTTCTTTTACACATATAAAGTGCCTCTGATGAAGGGCCAGAGCTGGGAAATGAGTAACTGCCCCTGTACAAATAAACAAGTACACTTCTGCTTTCCAAACTGTTAGTGAATCTTGGCAAGCAGGTCTGCTAAGGAACCTGTTGCACAGTACAGTGATGATATAGATATCAGCTTAGTCCAAAAGAGAGTCCAAAATTCTCCCAGTACAGCAGGACTATGGCAGCACCTACAGAGGGATGTGGTTTCAGAAAACCCCTCATTATGTTGCTTCTGACGAGCTTTCTGCAAGAAGGATTCAGTGAGCTGTTTCACTCACCCCCTGCACTCCACAGGACATTGATTTCTGAAATACTCTGGCTTCTGGACCAGACTCCAAAGGGCCACACAACTTTTGGTAGGGAAATCTGTGTCTCTGCTGTCCTGTTTTAATTTTTGCACCCTTCACCCCTCTTCAGATAAGAATCTCATCCATTTACCTTATTTAACGGGATATGTTAAATATATTTAATACATTCTTTGGAGTGACAGATTTGCAAGATGGCCTTTCTTTTTTTTTCCTTCCTTGCTGTGGAATTAATTCTGTTTTTCTCTGTCAGAGCCACAGCACTAGGAGAGTATCTTAATGGGGTTTTAGAATGAACAGTGTTCATAAGCATCAAGCAGATTTGCACAAAAGGGAATATATGCCCCTTTCTCGTCAAACCCTTGAAGTGTGCTGCTTCAGAATCTTAAAGGATGAGAGAAAGGAAAGGAAAGCCACAACCACTGTGAACTTTGATGATGCACATTTGGTACCACAGCTTCTCTCAACTTGGCTTTAAAAACTGCACATTTTTAGAGAGGTTTTTTTTTTTTTCTTTCCCCATACATATCTGCATAGAATTTCACTGCAACTGTTACAGAAAGTTTTAGATTGTCCTGACTGGATGTAATCCCAGATGAGAAAACAAAGTTGTACATTAAAAAGGATCTGATAAAATATTCCCCGTGTCATGAAAGCAGCAGCAGTGTGCAATGGCTGGCTTCTGTTTCAAAAGCACACCATGAGCAGACTTATCAAAGCAGTCTCTTTGAGGGCTGGGGAAGATTATTCTGTGAGCATTTCGGGTGACCTATTCCTGCAGAGTTACAGGAATTGCAGAAATTAGAGCAAGTGTATTAAGAGATTCCCTGCAGAATTGATAGTCACTATAGAAAAACTACAGAGATGGTCTAATGTCATTCGTTTATCCAGCTAAAATTACTTTAATTTTAATAAAATACAACTCCAAATTCACCAGCAGGTGAAGTGGTTGAAACCCCAGCTGTTACTCAGCTGTTATTGTTTCACCACTGCCCAGACCTTGTTTGCAGTCTAGGGAACACCCAGTTCCTTAGAAGCTTCCAAAGTTAATAAGCTGGAAAACTCAAAAACTTAATTATGGACACAAACTGGTCACAGACACCATCCATTATCCACATGTGGTATCAGCCAGTATGCTGTCAAATCCAGCTTGGTTGTGGGCAGGCACTAAACACCTCGGTGCTGTACTGCCATTCCTCTACTGTGCATTTGATTTGTGAGGATCTACAGGGCAATTTACAGCTTCCAAAATCTTAATAACAAGCAGCACCTTTGGGAACAGCAATCCCAAAGCTGCACAGGCCGAGCTGAGAGAATCAGCCTTGGCTGACTGGGGAAAAACATCTGTGGTGGGGAAACAAAGTACCTCAAGGAGTGCAGAGCCAGGTCAGGCCCCCACCTGATTGATACCTTCCTAAATTCTGCAGTCATCTCTTGATAGTCTCAGTTCCTGGAGGACTCCACTATGAGAAACTCAGTGAAAAAAAGGATGGCAGGATCACTCTGTCACACACAACTAAAGTGTTAACTGCTTTTCTTTCCTAAAAATGATTTCATGGGTTTTTTTCCTTACTCATTTGATTAAAATCGTCACATTGATCAGAACAGAGCATTAACTACCAGCTGGTCTCAACAGGAACAAATATCTTTTGAAAACATCACTGATGTTAGGGCTTTGCACAACCGTCTGTCTGTCCTTGGTGTGTTTAACAAATGCTTATTCAGACTGATACTGACTTTATATTTCTGCTTTACTGCTGCTTTTGATTTGACAGTCGCTGGCAATTCTGCTGCTGGTTTATTTATCTGTTGTATCCCTGCTGTTTTTCCAAAAGCACTGCTTCCACAGCGTTCCAGGCTGTTCAATACAACCTGCCTCAATCAACTTTCCTATTTCCTTTTCTTCCTTTCAATAGTTCTTAAGTCCAAGGCACCCATTTTTCAACTTACAACATTCTTTCCAAGGGTAATATATATTATTTTTAAAGAACACTACCCTGCTTTACGTGTGCAGGAGAGTCAGGAGGGACAGGAGCTCGTGACACAGCCACTGCCCTTGCTCAGAAGGGAGGCAGAAGCAGCTCACGTGTGAGGACATTTGTTACTCTCTTCTACACCCTCATGTCTCTGCAGCCATTGATGTTCAGAGAAGGGAATACCAAAAATTCTGCCACTTAGAAACCCAAGCAAAGCAAGCAAACCCCAACCCAATCAAGTATTTATAGCAGGACTGTGGCATGACAACAGCTCATCTCTGCAGTGCCTTCACTCTCTCCTGCATATCCTAAAGCTGTTCAGAAGAACCACAGGAAAACAACAATATGGCTGCTCATGAGTTTCCACTAAAACAATTGGAAAAAAAAAAAAAAAGAAATTAGATTTTCACAGTAATCCACCACAGTGATTTCAGCATAATGGTAATTAAAATTGTACCATTTAGCTTGCACAAACAAAAGTTGCAGACTATCAGGGACTATTATCCCACAACAATATCCATTCATCTGAGACCAGTTTGTTTTTCCTGTTGTTTCTTACAAGATCAATGTTTTTTTTCAGCAAATGAGTAACAGTTTTACAGACAATAATTTCTACACTTGTGAGCTTTGACTTAATTCCTATTAAATCCATAAGATTTAAGAACAAGTTTAGGTCAAAGACCAAAAGAGGCATCCATGTGCACAAGTTCCTGTGAGAATGCAATTCTCAGTCTGTATATAAAGTGGGGCATTTTGGTACCCTGGGATTCAAAGCCATTTTAAGTCTTTTTTTTTTATGTTGATATGAATGTGACACGAATGTGGCACAGTGATATTCAGGGCTGCATAAGGATAAAATTCTTCTCCACAGTTGCATTCAGTCTGTCTTTTGCTGTCCTGGCCTTCTCTACCTGCAGGGACACTTTGGGTGTAAGACAGTTTGCTTGGGCTAAGTAAAATCATGAAAAAATAATACTTTAACCTATTTTCAGTACTGTGATACCACACTTGTTTTCAAGTTTAGAATCACAGAATCATCAAGATTTGGAAAGGCCTCCAAGATCATCAAGTCCAACCTTTGACCAAATATCACCTTGTAAACTAAACCATTAAACGTTACTCTGAGACATAAATGGCACGTTGAAAAAAACAGTCCCCAAAGTCCAGGGTGTCCTCAGCTGCAATTTGTTTTGTTCCCCAAGCCTGGATGCCTTTCTCTGCCCCAGGGCAGCAGGACACACACCGACTGCTCCAGCCCTCTCCACACTGTCAGCTGGAACAGCCACCTGGGGATGCATTTTTAATACAGACCCAATTCTTCCTGTTCCCCACAGCCAGGCCTTGAAAGCTCCAGCTCCATCATCCTTAATGGCTGCTGACAGTTCCATCAGCTGAACCTTAGGACCACGTACTTCATATGCACTGGGTATGTTTGCCACCAAATCCTACAGCTGATTATGTCCCATTTATCTGATTTACATGCATTTGCTCTAATTATATAATTACACCTAAACACAGCCATTGCCCAAAGGATAATCTGTCCTAAGCTATTACAGAGAAAACAAAGACCATCATAAAGCTGATCTGTTCTGGCTTGTGCTGTTTTAGAAATTAGGGACTGAAATCTGTTTTCGGAGGAATTGAAAGAAGCACGAGTGAGAGTTTTTCTGTACCCTGGTGGGCTTCAGTTCCAGGCTTTGTGTTTTCACTGTATGCACATGACAGAGCCATGGGACAACAGCAGAATGCCCAGCCCTCGGCAGTAAGGCAAAAATGCTGATTTCCACCAGTTGCTGATGCTCCCCCCAGCACCATCCTTGTGTCCACAGTGATCAAAATGACCCAGTTTCCACATTCCCAGATTTGGACCTTATAGTTTAGAAGTTCTGTTTTCACTACTGTTAGAAATTTCAGCCAATCATCTGAAAAATCCATTCAACCCTCCGAATATTATGTGACTTTTTTTTTTTCCTCTCTAAAGCAAAATGTAAAAATATTTCAAAATAACGAAAGGGTAGACAACTGCTCCCCCTGCCACCCTTTAAAAAGTGTTAAAGAACACTCTAATCTGCATATGAACAGGGGTAGAATCTCACACAACCAAAATGGTTCCACTTGACCCACGTGGTCCTCCTTCTAGAACTTGCTGAGAGGCAGCCTCAGCCTCTTGCCTTTAATGACACAAATCTCCATTCACAAGACACCAATTTTGCAGCAAGAAGTAGTGATGTTAAAGAGCTGCTACTCAACCCTGGTATTCTATAACGCTTAATCAAAATCACTGAAATCAAGAAGAAAAAAAAGCTCTATAAACTTTCTTGGTCTTTGGATCTATCACTTACACGATGAAGTATCAAACCTGATGAAAATAAATGAACATTTTGTTATGTGGCTGATTTTTTCTTTTTTTTTTTTCTTTTGCTCTCTCAAAGCCACACACATCTGACATTTCTATTAGGCTGCTGAATATTTGTGAAGTCAGAAGCATCAATTTTTCAGACTTGACAGTTCAGTATATGATATTTTTCAGTGTAAACAAATAGAAAATATTTTTATTGCCTCTTTATCCAGGCACCTCAAATACCACTCTGGTTCCAGTCATTTATCAGATACAGACTCTGGAAAGAGTGTTTGTCTGAGATCCAGAGTTTGACAATGAAAGCAGGATGCTCAGTTCCTCATTTCATGCCTACCAGGATTTCTGTGCAAAGACATATTGCTAATAAAAATCTGAATGTAGCCACTTTTCCCTTCAATCAATCCTGACTTGAGTAACACCTTCCTTGCAAAAATTTGCAAACATTTGCTAATTTGTTTGTTCACAAGATCACATGAAATAACTGAAAGGCAGAAATGGGGATTTCAGGGTAATTCACCCACATGGGCAATGTTTTGTTTGTTCAGCTTTGTAATGAACTCGCCAAAATTAAGCTGCAGATGAGCTTAATTAAAGCCAATGGAGCAAAGAGATTAAGCCCTTCAGTGTGCTATCTTTGTGGCTTACTAAGCTTGAATAAGTCAAATCATTAAACATTAATTTGCCTGAGATTATGCAACACTGGCGTGGAAATACTCGGGCCTCACCTCATCCTATCTGTGTATCAGATTTTTCAATCCCCCTACAGCACACTTTTATAGAACCTCCTTTTTACACCACCTCTCGCTGCCGTAAAAAGCTGCACAAAACAAAGTCCAAACTTCCAGAGGAAACATGGAGGCAGAGGATGGCACTGCAGGGATCCAGCCTCCCTGACTCTCCAGTGTCCTCTGCAGAGCATCAGTACAGAAATGCCAGTAACATTTCATTTGAGGCTCATATATTGTGCCAGAGCCTTAATTTTAGAAGGCATTTCAGTAATTTTCAGATCATTTGAAAATAAGATTGTCATTTTTGGTTCTTCCTGTGGCCTCCATCCAGTCTCCACCCAAACAGGGTGATCAGAGCTTGAGCCAGGGGCAGTTTATTCCCCACAAAGGCTGGAGGTTACTCTACCTGCCCTCACTCATGATGTGTACACACTGTGCACAGTCATTTTTCACTGCTGCAAGCCATGCTGGAGCATTTGGTCCTTGGTTTTGCCAGTGCTGTGCCTCCCGTTCTGCCTCACAGTGGTTATTTCAGTGCAGACACAGACAACCCCCTCCTTTTGCTGTGCTCTGGTGTGAGCAGGCACCTCCTCCTCTCCCAAAACAGCAAAATCCCGCCACGTTCAGTCCTGCCTGGGAGCAGCAGGCCATGGGGAAGGCTGCAAAGACTGTCCATGAGCTACAGCCTTCCCAGGAGGAAAGGCAGTTTGCTTCTGGGCAGGCTGTGTGCAAGAATTGCAGTGACAGCCCGTCTCTGGCCCAAAAGACCACACCTCATGCTCCGGCATTTCCATGACAACGGTTCCTCCCAAACCAGCCGCTGGATTTCAGCCTTGGACATTCTGCCAGACATCAGCTGGGATAAATGCAATACAAACTGGGATACCCACCAGTGACCCAGCCATTCAAAATGTGATCCCTACATGCTGCCAGTATCTTATATCCTGGCAAAAAGGATTATGGTTTAGTCCCGTTCTTTGTTAAAACTCACCCACCTTGCTCTGAGCTGGATTAATTTTCTCTAGGTTTTGCTTTTGTGCAGGTATTCCCCCCCACTTCCCTTTGCTGTTATTCGTTCAGGTTTCTGAAATGAGAGAAAGGAGCAGCCAATTTCACCGTGGTTCATTTCTAACCTTTTAAAACACTCCTGTTTAAAGTATTTATAGACTTTTATAGTTGCCAGCAACCTTCCGAGCGAGACTAAGAAGTATTATTTCTTCTTCGGAGGAAGTTGCTGAGCCTGGGAGCCCCAAAATTCATTTCATTACAGAGCATGTTGACAAAATTACTTCAAAATTTCCCCGGTGGTTTTGAGCAAAATTAACTGTATTTTATATGACAAAAACATATTGTGTTTGCAAACTTCATACGCAAAATATCACTCACTGATGAGATAAAAATTCTGCACTGTCATATCAAATCAACGGAGTCTCCAGAAGATTAGTTACTTTATGTCACACCTTGAAAGTTAATATTTCTACATTCAGGCCTCAAAATCATATTTGCTTAACACAGTTGGGTATTTTTATGTGCTGCTTTGAGAGACCAACACGAGTGCTATCGATCTCTGCGTTTTTGTTAAATTCTGACTTGGGTGTGAGTAGTCACATATCAGGTACCATAAAAAGCCTAAGACCATGGTGTTTTGAGTGAATGCAAGCACTGTTCTGATGTTCAACTAACCAGAAATACCCCCATCTACTTCCCTGAAAACTACATTAAGAACTTAGGGGAAAACTGTCCTTACTGCAGAGCCTCAATTTTAGCCGTTCCTTCATACACAATAAAAGACAATCTCCTTATATATCCTTACTGTTATTTCCATCTTCTACTGTAAGCAAGTAGTTCCAGCAAAAAGGAATTGGATTATAGCAAAAGAACTGGTTCAAAATATTAGGACAGTTTCTATTTGTGCAGGGTCTTTCATCCCAGAACTAAGAGCCTTTTTTTCAGATATGAGTTAATTCTCACAATATTCTTCTGAGACAAAAATTATTGTTAGTTGGTTCTACCAATATCCTGGATGTGACTGCAGAGATCCTCTTTTTATATATTCTCTATTTTTCTGTAGTTTTTCACTTAATTGGAAAATAAGCACTGGGGAAACTCCAGCCACACAGAGAACATACTATAGTGTTCCTTTTTAAGCAATCTAACATTCATTGCACATAACCTGTTTGTTTGCTGTAAAGAACTTGTTTCCTTAAATTAATGAATATGCAAAAATACCCATAAAAGGATCTTAATTTTTAGCTGCACATTTGGGCTTTGCTGCATGGAGACCCTAAGAAATCCCCTAATTCATGCTACAGGAACATTCCTGTAGAGACCAGTCAGGAACCTCCAGGGATGGGCTGAGCTTTCTCACCCCTTTTTAACTAAATTGAAATTGTAGCAGTGGGGGCTTCACAGGAGCCTCGAATTACCAAAACTCCAACATGTAGAGAAGTGTTTTGTTAAAGAGAGCTGGATCCAAATACATGCTTAAAACTCAGGGTGTGCACATGTACTGAACACAGGGAAAGGGCAATTAGCCCAGAGCTGACAACATTCCCACTGATTTAAGTCATGCTAGGCTTTCTTGCAGTGACCTCTTAGTTCTTCCTGGGGAATCCCTTCTCCCTGCTTCCCAGGTTTTAATTTAGTTGAATGCTGTTAGTGCCAGTTGAATTTTCCATTTGGTTCTCCTCTGCTTAGTCACAACTCACGAAAAAAAACCCCAAACCTACAGAGAGTCATTGAGTCCGTGAGGTTGTGACTCCCTGGAGGTGACACTGAGCCTTCCTGTGCTGACTCTGCTGCTTCACTGTGCCTGTGTCACTGCACAGTTGAAAGATCAGTGATGAAAACACAGTTTTGATCAGCACAAACATCCCACTTGTCTTGCTGGAGCCCAACTCCATGCTGTGGGATACCCCACCTTTGGCAACAGCAATACACTAAATACAACTTCTGACAACAGCACCCTTCACCCCATAGATTTACAGGAGCCAGTCACACTCGGGGGGGTGAGAATTCACACCCAGACTAAGAAAACGTGTGGAAGACTCTTGAAAAGAGCAGCAGAAGGTGAGTGTAGGAGAAATCTTTCCAGAGCCCAGCACAGAGGCAGTTCAGACAGCCATTTACAGGCTGTTCACCCACATGCCATGCATATTTATAACACCAAAGATCATTAACACCTAATCTCTTCAGATGACTAACGAGCTTCACAGAATCCCGACTCTCCCCCAGATGATGCCTCAGGCAAAGCTATTTACAACCCAAAGAAGCAGTTTTGCTACCTGAATGCTGCATCCTACCTGCTGTCTCTCCCAGATTTGGGTTCCTGGGAGCTCTCCTGCTCATCACCACTGTGACTGTACAGATAACCTCAGCTAAACAACCAACCCCAGCCACCCGAGAGAGGCACCAAGAGCTTTTTTCCTTAGTAGCAATAAAACTGCAGCTGAGTGACACCTGAGGGTGCCCT
The DNA here is from genome assembly GCF_001604755.1 of Lepidothrix coronata. NCBI lineage: Eukaryota > Metazoa > Chordata > Aves > Passeriformes > Pipridae > Lepidothrix > Lepidothrix coronata. The sequence continues at coordinate 4,613,128 of NW_016690214.1, forward strand.
GCACTGCAAATGTAGAAGCCACTGCCCAAAATGCAAAGCATTGCTTTGGTTCTCTCCAGCGTCAAAGTAGCACATTGCTGTGATTGCTTCTTCTACAAAATGGGCTGGGAATAGAAGTAAACCTAGTTGATAAATAGAAAGAAAACATGAGAAAACTCATGGTCCTGATCCTGACCTTGTTTACTCTGCTTTTCCATCAACATCACTCCATTGAATCTCCATTAACTCTTTACACCACTGCAAACTGGAGCCATAGGTAGTTCCAGGGACATGGAAGAGCACAGCTCAGTCCTGTCCCCATCCTGTTCCACAAATCACTGTGTGATTTCCATGCATCAGGACTTCCATACTGATGTTCTTGCTGGTCTCATGTTGCAGTGATTGCTTTTTATGAGAAAACAAATCCTTTCCATGAGATTTTTTTTTTTAATTCCTTATTCAAATATTAAATGGCAACTTGTTTCTATCAGTTTTATTTCCTAACATCTCTGATTAGCAAAAAATGAGTGTACCCTCACAGCAGATACTTTTCTAGAAGTAGGATCACAATTTAATTAACCACTCTGCTAACACATTCTGAGCAGAAACTAAGAGTGGTCCAGATTAATGATTCTGTATTCACCGCTCTGGGGATTTCTTATGCCCTGCTGGTTTTAACTTCAAGTTTGTTATTTAAAAACCTCAATCAGGAACTTGTATGGCACCTGATTAAGACTTTATTTAAATTGTCCTGCAGTAATTTCCGTCTGAAAAGGACATGGCCACACATCTCATGCACTTAACCCAAGGTTTGGAATCAAGTAAAGAGCTGCAATGTCAACAACCACAGCTGGAATCAGAATCAAACCTATACTAAGACAAATTTTCCTGCTTCCATTTATAATAGTTAAGTCTGGACTATCTCCCTTGAAGCTGCTCCAAATTAAAAGCTGTGCAAGTGAGAGCAGAATTCAATCTTTTGGTCATTCTATGAAGTTTGAGGAACACTCATCCTGCTGTGAAAATTAAAAGAGAAATTAAAACACATCTCTCTCTCTTTCAAATTTAGGTCACTGAAGATGGTATGAAGAAATAAATGAACCCCCTGTAAACTCCATCAGAAAAATGTCTTAGTTCTGCTGAAGATCTGAGATCACTCACATGCATCATATAAAGCTTTTCAGACACTTCTCTAAATCAGAATACTGGAAAAACAGGCAGGTTTCCCAATAAGCCCAAATGTTGCTGCTAAGAGATGCAAAAGCTGCATCTCTTTGATAAGAGATGTTTCCAAGTGTCCTAAAACTTCTTATTTTTTTAAACTATTCTACTTTAAAGCACCTTATAAATTGGCTATGGATCAATAAGGGAAAAAGTCTATTCAGCAAATACTACTTCATGCATTTACAACTTGGTTAGTTCTTTTTAAAGATATTAAAAATGAATGCTTTCCAACTTGACTTGAATCTCATTCAGCAGTGACTTCTAACATTAACCCTGAACTTAAATAATCTGTGCTCTCTGTGGGGCAGTGACAGAGAACACAGATCTTTTGAGTGGCTGATAATAGTTTGAAGCAATCTTGGTCAGAGCCTTTGTGCTAAGAAGCCAGAATGACAGACAAAATACCTGTGGTTATTCCAAGCTTTATAATAACCCAGCTAAATTTGGCTATTGCAAGGGCCAACTAATTACTTAAAAGGTAATTATAAACTGCCATGAACCCAGTAATTTTTGTGTCCATAGAAGATGAGTGTGTCATGGTGGTAAAAGGATACAGGGAAAAAAATTGTTAATGGATTTATTGGCCTAGATTTCCTTGGTGCTGGTGAAAGTGTGAAGCAGCTCTGCAGTGTGAACAGAAACTCAGCTGGGTTACTGCTGCTGCAGGTTTGTCTGAAATACAATTTACCTTATTTCTTCTGGGTAAACACAAGAATTGGTTAAAAAATTTCCTACAGATCTTTGTTCCATCAAGTAACACTGATTTCAAAAATCAAAACATATGATAACATATTGGATTTCTCAGTCTGCTGTATGGAAAGTTATCAATGCATTTCATTTCTACTATCCAATGAAAACACTGCAGTCGCTGAAGTGAAACAAAATTTGAGACTATGAAATCAAAATATCTCATTAAACTCTGCTTCCCTCAACTCTGTTACATTTGGTGTGGTTTCTAAATCAAAAGGATACACCCCGTGGGATGAAAACTCTATTTTCAATCTATTCTAGTAACTCTCAGATTTACCTGGAGTGAAAAAGGGCAGCATTTACTCTACCTGCTCTTTATTTTTACCTCTACTTGAACCAGAGTCTGGTCTGCTGTGCAAGAGGCAAGGAAAAGGAAATCACACAATGGAAGAGAAATAGCTAAGTCTGAAATAACGTGAAGAATTTCTATATGGACTTGTCACAGTAAACTGGGGGAAGAAAGGAGAACCACTAGATGAAATACAGAACTTTGGAAATTCATTAGATTAATCTAGTTCTCCCCACATTAATGTCCAGGGATAAGACAGAGCTTAGTGCAATTTTTACTACTCAACTAAACTGCTACCTGACTCAGTGCTCCATTTCATTCCTTGGTGGGAAAGATAAAAACAAAAAGATTTGGGTACTGGTCTGTGATGCAAATCTACATCATCTTTCTATTCATAGTGGAGAGGTTCTCAGATGTTGTTTTTATCTTTCCCCCTGCTCATGTTCAGCTCTGTGAAGCTCACTTTGACTTATCATGTCTCTCAGACAGCACAGTCTGAAGTGAAGGAGGCACACACAGAATGCCCATGAATACAATGTCCTTCACCTGGAAAACATAATTCACAGAGCTGAGGAAAGACCATGACAGGTCTAGATCAGCAGTTTTCCAGTTAGCCAATTTATGCAGCTGAAGCTGATGACTGGGGCATAAACCACAGAGGAATGTACACAAGTGGATTGCCTACTGACTGCAGTAAAGGAGGGGGACAATTAAACTACTGGCAACAGAGGAAGAAAATGATGAAATAATACCATATCAAAAATATATCTTTTTTTCTCCCCATTGTACCAATAAGTATAGGCAAGTCAAGGAAAGGTCCCATGATTTTATGAAATACCAGCACATATTTACTTCTTTTTTTTTTCAGATTCTGACTGAATCTGGCTCTCCAGACCAGACAAGAGACCCCCAAACAGCTTTTTCCTTCATGAGAGAAAAAGCAGACAAAACCACTACTTGTTTCAGCATTTAAACAGGAAGGTTGTCCAAAGGAAGGAAGGAGGGAACACTCAGCAGAAAGCCCAAGAGAGCAGTGACCTCACACAGCAAGGAAGGGTCAGAAAGGACCCTGTGTGTCCAACAGTGAGCAAGGAAGCCCCTCACAGATGTTGGGCTGGACCAAAACTGCTCTGCAGGAGATTTCTGCCACTTAATAAGATGTTTGGCAAATCTCTACGAAAAGGAAAACAGCCTGGAGGAGTTGTTGGCCTTTTTTTTCAGCTCTGCTTGTAAACCAACTGCTTGTAACAATACATATTTACTTGTAAGTTGGCCTGGCTTTGGCTGTCTGTGCCAGCTGATCCTGCATCAGCTTCCAACTCATGCCCCAGACCCCCCAGATTTAGTTTTCTGGGGAATGATGACTCCTTGGTTGTCTCAAGTTGGCTCATCAAAAACAGACTCACTGGCAATAAGTTTTTCAGGCACTTCTGACATTTTAGTCCATAATCCCTGGGCAATATCTGTCTCATGTAGGAATTCTTCAGTCCAATGCCTTTAGGGAAACACAAGAGCAAAAGGTCAATGTTTGCTAATGTGAATTTTGGTTTCAGGTGTCTCCATTTGTGGATGCTGAACTTTTGACACTCGGTGTTCAGTATTTGAGAAGGGAGATAACTCAGCATCTTCTGGTAGTAAAGCTTTTAATGTTACCTCTAGAAACACACTGAAAGTATGAACGACCTAAAATCGTTAATCAAAACCCTCAAAATAATAAATAAGGTGCATTTTAAAGAGAGACTGTTTCCACTCCCAAATTTTGTTTAAATTATGAATGTACTCCTCAAACTTATCAGTTTGACAATGCTTGACTTCTTTTAAACAAGCAAAATAAGTTTATAAAGAAAAAGTACAATAATTTTCAACTATGTTCAATTACTAAAGTATCTCTCCACTTCCTGGTAATAACCATCTTTAATTATGCTTATGAATATGCTGAATTTCTGATACACCTGTTTAATTGAAGGCAGATGTTCATTTGGCAGTGGGTTATTTTCATGTTATGCATCACTGTTAGTTTGCTATTGCTTTCACAACACACTGGGAAAAGTAATGTACAAATAATGCAGAATAGTTGGTGTGGTTATAAAGCTAACTGCCTTTTTATTCTGTTTTTTTAATACTCCTCTTCTTTTACCATCAGCCATTTCATAGAGCACCGCATTTTTATTGCTGTTATTTTCGTTACATTATTGTTGTTATTATTACTGATCAACATTTTCTTTGGCTTGTTCCAAAGTTCCAGTTCGGGTTATTCACTGATTTGTTGGTTTAGATAACAAGCAACAAGTGTTGTGACCTCCTCAGTTCTGTGGGGAAGACACTTCATATCTGTCAAAGACAGGGCAGATAATCCAATATTACAGGGGCAATCTCTTTCAGCACAAGAATAAAAAAGACCTAAAGATGCAAGGCCTGTGTATCCTCATTAACTGCCTAAGACTGTATGTTAATAAGGAATTACAGCTCAAGGGAGTAAAGCAACAGCAGAAATGAGCAAGACATGTTGAATGTATTCCTTTGGAGAGGTGCAAAACACACATTACAAAAGAGAAAAGCATATGATTCAAGTTTTTAACCCATATTTTCTCTTATTAATGAATATAATGAGCTTTAAGTTTTGAAAGTAAGCATATGTGCTATCAAACAACGGCACAAAAAGAGAGCTCTAATAGAAACAATCAAATGGAATCAAATCAAATGCCATTTGGGAGAGGATCCATTAAAAAAGGAGTAATTTTTTAACATCCTCTTATTTAATTATTACCAGCAGTAAAAGCCCCTCTGTGCAGTGACCCCAGACACTGCACTACCAGACCCCTGCAAAATGAGGGGCCCCACTCACCAAACTTAAATACAAAGCAAAGAACATTCCAAGTGGCAAGAAGCACCACGGGTATTTTAATAAGACAAAGTGAACTCAGTTGACCAACACAAAAATTCCCACACAGAAAATTCCCCTGGGGTAGAACCAAGGAATTAAATTCACAGCATTATCTACACTTTATGGACACTTTTTAGATTTGGTGAAGGATCATGGCACAAAGCATCAATAAACAGACCCAAAGCCAGTTTAAATGCCTGTCCTGCTGTAAATGAACATTGAGCAGAGGAGCAGCAGTTTGCATGTTGATGGATTTTGATTTTTACCTCTGTACATAGTACATGGAAAGCCACATAAAGAGTGAGGAACCTCTGCTGTGTGCCTGACTCCAAAGCAGGAAAGCAAGACAGGCTGCCAACCAGAAAAAGAGACTTCTTTTCAAGAGAGAGACTTCAAAACTCATGATCTGGTCCACAGGGAATATACAATATGAAATATAACATGAGTAGCTGGAATGAACTTTGATTTGATTTTCTTTGGTGATAATGATTTCAGATAACCAATTTATGATAAATGCACTCGAGACCTGCTACCCAGGGTACAAATTAATAGATGTAAAGAAAAAAGAAGGAGGAGTTGAATTTTTTTAAAAATTCTGAAATAAAAATTGAGGAGAAAAAAGCATAGCTAATTTAACTTTCTGTGTATTTTTAAAGAATAATTAATAAAAATTCTTCTCAGGTCTGTTGATTTCTTTCTGAATACTTTACTCCTAACTAGTGATGCCAGAATCTAATGAGAAATAAATTAGAGGATGGCTGTAGTATAGGAACAGTGGGAAAAGTTGACTTTATTAGAAGATTATGCATTAGATCTGAATTTCTAATTATATTTTCTCTAATCACAAGCACAAGAAATGACATTTTACTGGGTATAAACATTCTCAAGGAAAAGAAAAATTCAACCGTGCCATTAACTGTGTGGTAGCAGGAACACTAAATTTGCTATTGATCTGATTTTTTTTCTAATTTTTTTACTGTCATAAGTCTTCATTTTTTCCCACTGTTAAATGGTGCCCTATACTGGAAACATGGAAATTACAAAGGGAAAACATGGCTATCTGTGTTCCCTTCGCAGTGTCAGATTATTCCATTCCTTCACCTTCCTGTGTTCTTCACAACAGCTTCAAAAAATGGAGCTCAACAAATGTGAGGATTCCCACAAATCTCCCTATGATTTTTTTTTTACATTCTACCCGTTAACTAAGAAACTGAGTTAGTTTAAGGTAATTAAGTAACATTTGTTATCTCAAAAGCCCACTTTGTGTGTGGCAGTGTGAGAACCTGCTCCAGGATGTGTTTGCTGTTCTCCCCATCCACGTCTGCAGACTCCAATACTGAGCCAGACTGAACCATGAAAACCAAATGAAAAAACAGGCACTGGGGGAAAGGGAAATGCTGGGGCAGAGACAGACATTGCTAAATGCTATGTAGCTGTTAAAAATGAATGTGCAATTGCAGTTTATCCAAAGTCAGAGGAAATGATTGAATTCCCGCCATCGCCGAGCAGAGATTTGCCCAGAGACAGATGTTAAATGTTAGGGCATTTTAAAGCTCCAGAAAGAAATTTCCAGCCCTTTGTCTGGTGTTATTTGGTGTTTTGAGAACTACCCTGGAATTACACAGCTTTGCAGGTCTGGTTGGTCACAGCAGGGTTGAAAGCTTGGTGACTGGCAACACTTAAGGTTTGTGTATCACAGAATCACACACACACGATATTCTGAGTTGGAAGGGACCAAGATCATGGAGTCCAACTCTCCATGTGGGGATCAAACCCACAGCCTTGGCATTATTAGCACCTTGCTCTAACCATCTGAGCTGAGCTCGGGGTCAATGACTCTGCTTTCCAGAATTTTGATAATTTTTTCAAACTTAGCTGCTCAGTTTTGTGGCGAGGTCCCTTTGCCCTTAAAAGTCAATGAAAGTTTACTTCTGGCTCATTCAAATGTTGTGAGGGGGAAGATCACGTACCAAGCATGTTCTTACTGGGTGTCTCTCACGTGGAGCCATGAGGATAAGCTGACTGGGTTAATTCCTGGTTTCAGCATCTTTGCAGGCCCAAGAACAGTTCTATAAGCAGAGCTTAATAATTGTCCCTTTTCAGCAAAATCCACCATTGCCCCCAAACTCACTTACAGGTTTTATTCCATAGGTCTTTTTGTGCAGTAGCTAAAGAGGGATTTTGAATTTAAGAGTTTTGGATATAGATACATCAAGCCTGTTTTAGGCATCAAAATAATCCTGTGGATCTGGCTTTCCCAGAGGAGTCAGCCAACAGATGACCAACTGTACCTGATTTTCCAGGTTCAGAGTTGTTAGTTGAACCCTAATTCTCACGAATCAAAGCTGTAACCATTGCATTCCTAACTGCATGCAGTCCAATGCCTGCTCCATGCAGAAATTACCTCTAACAGATTCAGTTTTCAAATGGTTAAAATATAATTTATTACAGGATTTTTACAGCACATGAGTCATGTAAGTGATCCAGACCTTTCTGCCGTGGTCCAAATATTAACTGTGTCAGCACGGTGTTTTCTTTCCCTCCTGGAATAAAAATTTAGCAATAAACTCCAGAGGCAAAGTGGCATCAAACTAATGGCATTCAATCTAAGCTTATTGCAGATCGACCTTGAATGCTGCCAAGTCCCCAACATGTGCTGACAATACAGCATCGTTGCTAAGCTACCTATTATTAATCTTTGCAATGAAAAATGAAGAGGTCAGAATATGTTGAAGGTGTGTTTATTACAGAACTTGCACAGAGGGTCTCATTTGAAAGCTTGGATATTTCACCATTTTTATTGCCGTGAAAATATTTTAATTTTTTGGTAAAGATTTGAATCTGGCTGACAGACCATGACCACTTAATTAAACAGCAGAAAAAGAAATGTATATATATTTTGTGAATATTCATCTGTCTACATTCAAGGCAACAGAAAAGGAAGATCCAGTCATTTGTAATTGAAACAGAAATTATTTAGTACTTTATCTCATGGTCAAAGTTGCATTACATTGGGTCTAGGAAAGCCTCATCTAAATGCACAAGACAACAGTGCTTTAAAAAAATTATTATTAGAACATTCTCCATTCTTGTTGTCTGCTCCTATCTCCTGGCTTTTTTTCTTGTGGCTTGGATTTTTATTGAGCTTTGTGGTGTTTTGGTAGAGGATCGAGATTGTATAGAGAAACAGGACACGTTCTATTTATCAATAAATCATCAAACACAAAAACAAAGACCAATGAATGGGATGAGGACACAAAGAAGAGAAAAGGGGGAAACTCCAAATCCTTTGAAGGAAGAAAAGGCCAGGATGAGAGCAAAAGGGGGCCTGGTGTTATTCTGTCACAAAGGAGATTGATGTAGAAGGTGAGAAAGAGAGGGAATATATATTTTCAAAGGAGAAGTGCATAGGTTGTCAAATCCTGTAGTCAGGAGCTGCTGATACACACAGGAACACCTCCCCAAAAAGTACCCAGTGCTTTCCAGGAAGGAACACGGCTCCTTGAAAAAGCAGAAGTCAAAAGCTAACCAACCAAACTTTCCAAAGACTTGTTTGAAAGGGCAGGTTCTATCAGCAAAAGCTGAAGTGTGTATTTCAGGACATGGCTGCACGGAGATTTTCTCTACCATGGATATAATTTTGACATGGTTTATGATAATTTGGAGGGTTGTGAGACTTTGCCCAAGGATGGGAAAGGGAAGTTGTCCTGAGGTGGACAAGTACTTTTGTAACTCTCAGTTCAACTTGTCTTGGGAGTTATGCAGTTGTGCATGTCACTGGCAAAGCTTCATCACGTAGAACTTGTACTCGCTTCCCTGAACACTGATCACACGAGGACACTGGAGGAACAGAGCTGACTGCCACCCCCAGCAGCCTGGCTGCCTTCTAAGGCTGAGCTGAGGTTGCTGGAGGGCTGTTGGGGCTCTGCCACCCCAGCAGCAGGTCATGAAAGGAGCAGTCATGCTCCAGAAGGATGATTTGCTCTGTCCTTCCTCACCCTACCTACCCTACCCTGTGAGGGCTCCCAGCTCTGTCTGTGCCCGTGTTTTGTCACAGCTGCTGTGCCCACATGGACACCAAGTCACCCTGAACTACAGCACTGCTGACAGAGCTCAACAAAGACACTTTGAAACAAGTGCTTTTTGATCAAATTCTGGAAAGAGATTATACATCCTCAGTGCTTCCCAGGAGAGTGTGTTTCCAAGCAGGGTGAGGATTTAGGAACGAGCTCACACACAGGAGGTTCATCCAGTTTAGCTGCACTGATCTCTTTGACTGCTTCAGTCACAGCAATAGGAACCCTCAGGTTCCAGATTTGGAGAAAGCCACTCTGCAGTAAGAATCCTTCTAGCACCTCAAGATACACTCAGCAAATACCAGTGAACCTTTTTTCCAAGTGTTTGAAGGATGGGTTTAAATCCTATGCTTAAAAAAATGGCTGGAAATACTCTTGGGAAAGATGAGCAATAGCATTCTGGTTCCTGCTGGAAGAGCTTTGTCCTAAGTGACAGAGGAGTCTCAGACACATTATCAAGCACTGCACAAGCTGAGATTCTCAAAAACAAACCAGTGTGAAACCTCTCATGAGAAGCCTGATAGTGCAAGTGGATATGGGATATAATCCCAACTTTCCTTCCTCTTCTATTTGTCCCTGTAGCTGTTTTATTTATACTGCAGCACTTAGAGAAGCAGGATGAATGGAGCTGCCTCTGTGAAGAACATTTCTGTTCAGCTGGAATAGGATCTTGCAATTGCAGCAGAGAACTTATCACCCAGCATACAGAAGGTTAAACTACATGAGGATCATCAAAGATGCCCTGTGGCCTGACTAGACATATATGCTAAAGATGTAGCTTTGTCTTTTGTGTTTCTTGTCATCATTGCTCTGTTTTCTCATGCCTTTAGTAAAAACTTTTGAGTGTGGCACACTTGGAAATGTGCTGCTTTCTTTCTGCACAATTTAAATTTAGCAACAGTCATGCAGATTTCCTGAGCTTCTGTAAGTCCTAACTTGACACGGGTGTCTTAGAAAGTGCTACAGTACAGCTCTGCTTCAGCTAGTTCTAAATGTTAAAGCTGCTTTCAAAAACAGATATATTAATCAGGAAAGTGCTGCTTGTGCTGTGGCTGTGAGGGGGGTCTGAAAAATAGGAGATGTTTTGTAAAAATGTGAACCTGGAAATTTAGCTTTGTTCCAAGCTGAAAAACAGAAGAGACCTTTCAGGATTTTTCTTGAGGTAATGCAACAGATAGTCATACAAGAAAGGCTTAGCAGCCATGGGTTAAGAAGTTCTTCTGCTATGTGGTGTGTTTAGTTCCTGTCCTGTTTGGACAAATTTGAACTGGATTTGCACATATCCCACTGGAACATATCATTCCTCTGTCATCATGGTGTCAGAATGGTGCCCTCAGTAGGTTAGTCAGATCTTACAGGGACTTATCAAAATGCATAGGAAGAAACAGTTTGTATCTCTCACTCAGATCTATAAGCAGGTAAAATTTTTCAGGGGCAAACTGTGGATTTTTCTGCATTTGGCCCGGTTAAAAATTTTGAATCTCAATAGCTAATGTTATTTTATTTGGGTTGCACATGCAATTTCCATGAAAAGTGGGAATCAATAAAATAACTGACTTCTTTATAGAATGGCACAGCTGGAGTACAGTGCTATTTTTCCATGCAGGTTAGTAAATCCCATAGCTGAAGGCAAATATGCAGCATCATTCCATGATACATATGCAAAAGGTGCAGGAGGAGCTCAGCTCCAGCTGTGAGTCTGCAGGATCACATCCCGCTGTCGCTGTCGGAATCGGAGAGGCACAGAAAGAAAGGCAGTGACTGAGAGGGTCGTGTACCCAACAGGTGAGCAACTACATAAGGAGGGTCTGAAATATTTTACTTCAGCTGAGCAGCTCCAGCTCCCAGCAGCAGAGGAGGTGCCCTCTGTGCTCAGAGTGGTGCCCAAAGTCTGGGCTCTCCTGACGTCACCGACCAGATTTGCACGTCCCCTCTCGCCAGAGACCAGAAACATTTTGTCTTACAGACTATTCCAGGCAGCCAAACAGAATTCAAACCGCAAAATACTCAGTTATATTTATCCTCAGGTGACACAGGTCACATCAGAAGCACGTGTGAAGTGTTGAATTCATACTTGCAATATTTGTTAGATGGCACACACTGAGATGGAAAAACTTGCCACCTAAACTGTAGCTTTTCACCTATAAATGAGTTTCACGGTGCTGCTTTGCTGCAGTGGGGTTTTATTAATTTATATTACTAATTTAGATTAATGTAGATTAATCATACTCATGATTAATATAAACAGGGTGAAGCCAACTATCAGTAATTCAAGTCATGGGAGAAGCTATGTGATAAAGCATAATCTGAAAAAGCTGCTGAATCTGGACAAAAACCACGAGGATCCTGTAACTGTAGTTTTATACCTGCTGTTTGGAGTGTGCTGTGATAACCAGCTGTAGATTCTGCAATATGTTAGTCCAAAAAGCTTCTTAAAATGTAAACTTATCTGCATGACCCTGTATTATCATGTATTTAGATCCATAGTCCTAGGATCAAAAGCACTCTAAGCCTAAACTTCCAAGCCTTGGTTATATGACTTGTGCATTTCTTCAGAGTTTGTAGACTAAGAGTCTCCTGATAAGGAGAACAGAATAAATAATTTAATACAGCACACTGCCTGAAGTTGTTACTGTTCGTTTTTAAAGCACAGAACTACTGAAACTGATGGATAACTGGGAAAAAAATGACACTACAACAGAAGGGAAAAGAAGCCATTTAGCAACTTAAACTACCAGCAAATTGCTATGAAAATTTAGGATTGGGGTCAGATGCGGAAGGATTCCGTCAAAACTCTTTAATGTTGTGAGTAAAATCAGAGTTTTCAGCCAGAAGAAACACTGGGGGAAAAGGAAAAAAATCCTAGGAAAAAAAGTTTAAACAAAGGTGACTGAGCCTGGGATGAAATACAGAGAGAAAGAATAGGCAGAATACAAGTAGTAGAACTGCAAATAGAAAATTAAAGGTGAAAAACCAGCACATGTATAGGTATTACTTACATCTTCTACCAATGCACAATATAAGGTCTCTTTTAGCTGGGGGAATACCAGAGACTTCCTCTGGTTTAAATTTAATTTTTTCTTTAAATATGTTTCCCTGTTTTCCACTTTGCTCAAACTACAGGAAACACAAATATGAAAACTTTGCAACTTCCCCTTTCTGGAAAGAAAGAAGAAAGAGGAAAGGGGGAAGAAAGGTTGTTGAATCAGAGGGATAAAATGTGATCCTCAAAAACCTACCTGATAATCAGGTATCTTAGCAAGAAAAAACCCCATCTATTGACCAAAATATTGCATAAGGAAAATAGATCTTAACTAGTATTTCATAATACTGCTGGAAAAGTTTGAAATTGGAGTGATACAACTAGCAGATTGCAGAGTTATGGTGATGTTTCAGTACTATTTCAAAGTCACAGCTCTACTAAAAATGACACTGTGCTGATGAATTTCCCAGTAAAAACACTTCTGTCCTACACATCGATGGTATAAACAGACTGAGCACAGACAAGTAGCACTGGGCTAATAAAGCAACTAAACATGCTCTGGACCCTCAGCATGGCCATGAAAACAACCTGACTCTGGACAGCTTCAAGTTCAGCATGGTTTAGCAAAGAGTCACAGAGGACAGTGCTGTTCACTTAGCACTGCCAGTCTCCCTGTCTTTGAGGTGACTGATCATCACATTTTGCATGAAGACAGCCTAAAAACTTCTAAAGAGCTTTTTCAGGCCTTGTGAAAGCTCCCAGGGCAGCTTCCACAACAATCCCAGCAGCAACCCAAAGAAAAGGGGGCAGGACCCTGAAAACCCAAGTGGTTAAACTCATAGAAAGGCAGGCGAAGCTGTGAGGTTCCAGCAGAACGGTGCCAAAGGCCTTTTCATCCTCCTAATGCGTCATTTTCTGCTGATTAAATTTTCCACTGGAAAAAAAACCCCGACAAGCTGCTATTTCCCCTCACACCAAATCATAGTAATGAAAGTTTATAAAGTAGCCATTCATTCAATCCAAACTTATTACTCCAAGCGTGCTTCTGCTTCTTTCCCCCTGTACTCCACATTAAGCATCCCTATTCAGTGGCTGTTATTATGGGAATTGTTCTGTAATGAAAACATAAATCCTCACAACAGGAGTGCATTTCCACAAACAATGTAAGAGGGGGCACGTTCCCGGTACCTCCTATGGCTCTAATCTGTGCTACCCATTCATATGCTGTAGTTAATGCCACACGTAATGGCTTCATGATGGAAAAAGCCTGCTAGCCTGGAGATACATGGTGCTCCAGAGGTCTCCCTCGCAGTTTACTGTGTCCATGAGGAATCTTGTTCTTTTTGTCATAAAAAATACAGTCACCTAATGCAGCTTTGGCAGGTCCCTGCTCTGGCTGGGTACAGTCAGACGTGATTCTGCTGAGCAGAAGCTTGAATAACTGTAATGTTCTTGTGAATGTGCCACGTAGTTCAGTGAAACAGGAATAGAGTGTGCCGGGTAAATATGTAGAATTTGTTACCTGACAGTCCCACTGATGAACAAGTAGGAGTCAAATTCACCCCACTTTAGAGTACAAGAGGCAATGTTTCTAATTTCCTTATCGATGGGACTACTGGAAATGGCTTCTCTTCAAGTGCAGGGCAAGGGAATGAAGCCTGAATATTGTGCTCTCTCCATTTCCCCACTCTATTTCCACATGAAGTGCCATGCTGGAAATGAGTTGGCTCCCTCAGGTACCTGAAACAAGAAACTAAAGTCACCAGGGCTGTTTGGCTGCTGCTGGGCTGGGCTGAGGGAATCTGTGCTCTCTGCTCCTGGAGAGGGAAATGGGCTGGGGAGGAAGAGTATGACAGAAGTGGGGCAGGAAATAAGAGATCCCAACCCATCTAATATTATTACCTGATGCAGTGCTACTGCTCTTATTGGGACCAACACTCTGCAGCTCCTGAGCCAGGCAAGGCTGGCAAGAAAGCTGAGAGAAACTAAAGGGAAGGAAAAGCCTCCAGTTACCAGCTGCCTCGTGGTTAACAATCCCTTAATGAAGCAGCCCTTAAACGTCTGAAAGTCAAAGTACTTGATACTACCAAGGTATCTTTTACTCCTACAGATATTGCAAAAGTCTCAAACAGTCCTAAGAGGTTTTTATACACCTACAACTTTTACGTTATACGAGATCCTGATTTTTATTTTCAAAGATGCCAAAGATCAAACCCAAACTGTCTCTTTGATGGTGTTTCCTCTCCTGATCTCACTGTGGCAGCTGAGACACACACAGTACTGCAGAGGGTGGCCTTCAGGGTGCCAAGCACTTTCTTCTCAGAGCACCAAGAACAGCCTTTTACCGACTGTTTCTTATGGGATGCAGAAAATACAGGTGTCACCTTCATTCTTCTTTTTCATCCGTGTTTTTGGAGAGATTCATCGCACATCTGCACACATTTGGGCCCTCTTTAATCGAGAGGAAAGTCAGGTGATGATTTACTGTTGGTGTGAGGGAAAAGAGAATATAACCCTTCCCTCCCTCAGATGACCTCAGTAAAGGATTCTGCAGGGAGACACGGATTCTGCAGGACTTGTTGTGGTGGACACATTTCTCTCTCCTTTTCTTTTCTTGGCACACCCCTAAGCTTCATTCTAACAGGCACAGTCTGCTGAGAACATCAGACCTTTAATAATACAGCAAAGAACTGCAGTGTGGGTCCTTGAAGAACAATTCTGCATCAGCACAAGACGGAATAAAGCTTTATATATCCCAAATTTTTGCCTCCACATTACACTTTAATTTTTATCCATATGATAAAACCAAGAAATGCAGTTATTGAATGAATCAGGTGTAAAAGAAACTGAAAATGCTGGAAGAAATTGAAAAGCTGAGCAGACCTGCCAGTGCTTTGCTACAGCTGAATCAAAATCTGAGTGTTCAAACCTTCGTCTGACCCGCAGGCCAAACAGAGCTTGGATCCACCACAGAAGTTCCTGGCAGGATCTATTTCCCATGTTGACTATAAAGCACTATTTTAAATATGCTCATGTTAACATAATTAAAAAATTGTGCTGTGCATATACTTTCCATGAAGGAGCTGTTTGTGTACTATATGTCAGCGATCAGCTTTGCTCTTTCAATAGTTTAATAGCACACTTCAGATGTTATATTTTAATATTCTCAATTAACTAAGTAGTACATGTTTGCTACTTAATGAATAAATGCACCTGACTGTGCTGCATTTTGTGCTGATACTGTTAATAATTTTTTCTGATTTTCTGACATATCTTAGTGATTTAGTCAAAGGTAATATGCAAATATTCAGTGAGATAGACTGACAATTGCTCTTTATGCTTTCCTGATAATGCTATAGACTTCACTGAGCTGCAAAGAGTTGATAAAATTGCACACACTTTACTTATTGCTCCATTATTCTTTGCTAATTGAGCCACATAGTTTAGTCAAGTGTTTACAAGCTTTGCTAATAGACTTGCATACAAATTTTGTTCAATTTGTTACACTGAAGAGAATGTTTACTACCTGCTGAGCTGCAGGAATCATGATGATAACAGTTCCGAAGTTGTCAACCAGTCAATAAACACAGACAGCAGCGTAACCAGTTGATTTGGGGAGCTTATTGCTTTTGCAATGCTCATGTAAATGATCTGGATTAACCCATATAATAACTAAGGTGGAAAGTCAATGGGGGCCAGATGCACTACTCTGCCTTTCTCTGAAACACCGGCTACATGGTCCATTAGGCAAGAACTTATTATTTTGCAGAGAGTGAAGTAAAACGGTGAGAAGCTTAATGGGAATGTCTGAGTTCACACAGCACACTTGGAAAGATGTCCTTAATCAAGGACCTTCAGGGCTCCAAAGATCATCGATTGCTAGAGGGGAATAATTGCTCTGAGGATGCTGGGTGGTCTCAGAGTGAGACAAAAGCGTTTTCTGCATGAGGATGGCAACTTGGGACAGTGTGTGGCTTATCCCACAACACTATTCTTGGCTTTCCCTCATTTTCACATGCTTTGTTTTCACCACACAAAAATGGGAAGCATCTACTACCAGTTCTGTGGAGCCATTTCTCCTCTCTGTCCAAATATGGACTTGTCAAAATGCATTTAGTGCAGTTCCTCTCAAAGAGGTTCTTGGAAAGTGGTTTTAGATCACACTGGTCATTTCCCTTTGCAGTGGAAGGAGGAATTCTGTGGCAAATCAATAGCATTTAGTTAAAAAGAAATCATCATCCTACGACAAAATACCTTGTAATAATAATAGTAATAAAAAAAAATCTACCATTATAGGAAGGTGAATTTTTTTGGCTTGTAGAAAACAACAGAAATCCACAGACTTCACAACTGCAGCACTACAGCAGTTAGACAGAATCAGACACCTGAGAATACAGCCCTGCCAGCCTCTATCCTGGGGGATAAATAATGCCAATTATGAAGTTTAATTTAATTGTTATAATGCATCAGTAAAAGAGGGACTATTGGGAAAGGCAACATGCAAAGCTCAGAATGTAC
Organism: Lepidothrix coronata; assembly: GCF_001604755.1. Taxonomy (NCBI): domain Eukaryota; kingdom Metazoa; phylum Chordata; class Aves; order Passeriformes; family Pipridae; genus Lepidothrix; species Lepidothrix coronata. The sequence continues at coordinate 4,629,831 of NW_016690214.1, forward strand.
ATTCAGCTACTTTCTAAACTCTGCAAAGTGCAACAAAAGAAGCTGGTGCAGAAGGTCATGTGACTAAATTCCAGTTCCAGTGTCTCAGGCTCTCTTCTCTCTCCATTCCACACTCCCGTTTTCTAGCAAGGTTACCCTCTCATTCATTTTATGCATGAAACTTCCATAATCAAAGATTTTTCTGCAGCAAGAAGAGAATACAGAAAACTCAAGAGGTACCTATAGAAAGCATCAGAGATAAGAGCTTTGCTAAAGCACCTGCCTTGGTCAGCAAAATACAAGGGGATTAAGTATGGAAAAGGACAATTCAGTCAATAATAATTATAAAACCATTGTGTAGCACCAAAGAAGAGTTCAGTGAGCCAAACACTGAACTGGAGTTCTCGTGTTGGGTGGTGATAAAAATCTGTGCCTTCAGGTTAAAGACATCTGTCCCTCAGCAAAACTGAAAACAAAAAGGGTTCAGTCACCCTGGCAGGAGGTACAACAGGCCCCAGGCAGGGTCTTTGCTGTGCACACCAGCACAGCAGGCAACCTCATTTAGTCTGGAAGACATTCCTAACACAGTTACAAACCTCACTGCAACCACTTTGCTTTGCTTAAACCTACCTGGAGCTGAAATCTATTCTAAGCTGAGGAATAGCATCAACTATGCCACTAAAATCCCTTTCTACAAGGATTTTTCCCATTTCCAGCACCTGCCTCTTCTAGTTGAGTCCACAGACTGGCCTAGGACATTCAGTGGCACAATTCCCATTGCTCCCAGGAGACAGAAGACGTGCCTTCTGCAGTGCCCAGGTGGATTATGCTGTGTTTGTGTGCCTAGGAAGGAGACCATTCCACGTGCTCTGTCCTCTCTGCCCTCCTGGAAACCACGGGCTGAACTCGCAGCACACTGAGAGCCTCACAACGCTGAGTTTCTGGGCTCCTGTTCAGTGCACGGTCCATTGAATCCACCACGTGCCAAAACTCAGAACTGGAGTTTTCAAAAGCAGACCTAATATTACTCCCTTCAGCACAGTACTTTTGGAGGCCCATCCTGCCATCAATTAGCTCTCAGTCCTCCCATCGGTTTAATTAGCCCACGCTTGGTGGAACAAGAGAAAAACCTCCCTGAATGTTGAAAGGAGTCTGCAAAAAAGGCCAGGCCAGTGTTATTGTGCTTTGTATCCAGGCATCCCTTTTTTAATCCATCACAGGGCTCAGAAATGCATACACCAGTGGCACATCTCCTGTGTCCTCATAACACTGGAAATATTAATAATCCCAGGCACTGTAGCATGGGGTAATGACTATATCTGAGCTTTAATGATGTGTTGTGTCGATCTGCAGCGCCGAGACATTAATAAGCCTGTCTTTTATATGAAACAAGGCAGAATCCTTTATAATGGATAACGGGCAGACATTTTAGAGAGCTGAAATAAATACAGAAAAAACCCACACAAATAAAGCTTGGCCTATTTTTCTCCCCTACTAAAAGAAAAAAAAAAAATTAAAAAAAAATATTTTAAACCAAGAGTTTATTTGATAAATTCCTGATGATAAAAAGGATTTTAACATGCCCTGACCATACCATCTTTATACATATTGTTTCATTTTCTGTCCCATGCAAAGCCTGCAGCCAGCTGGGTGGTTAAGTAGCATCTTAGTTGTCAACCAGTATATCAATCAACAAAAGCACATGCTTAATTTTAAGCCACTTAAGTAAGAAGCCATCAGTCCCTGCAAGTTTAATTACATGTTTAGAAATCATTCTGCATCTAAAGCTAACAAACAAGCCTATGCAATTAAAACTACTGAAGTTCTCACTACACACTACTGTATTTTTCTTTCCTGCTGGAAACAGGCTCATGGAAAAGAGGAGATTGTATCAACAGAGGAGTTTACAAATTTCCTGATATTGCTAAGAAATCCACACTGTCCTGTGCAGCAAAAGTTAAATTATCCCTTTTATTCAAAATAAAGTGGGTTTAACTCAATTTGAAAGATGTGTTAATATAATTTGGGCGCAGTTATTAACACTTCATCCTGTCAGGACTGTTTTTATAGTGTCTCAGTCCCCACTAGAAGGAAATAAGGTGAAATACCTACTCCATGTCTGTCCTGCCATAACTAGAACTGCTTTGAATGAGATGGATCTGCTGCAAGGAGACAGTTTTCTGCTACAGCAGAGATATCCAGGCAGCAGGTAGCAATGGCAAGTTAATTTTGGAGATGACTGTGTTCTTGGGGTGTAATTTGGGAATATGTGACTCATTTCCCCACGCACTGAGAGGTGGAAGAGAAATCACATCACTTATTACATTCCATTGCACCCATCACCACACTAAGTGATCTAACAAGGAAGGCAATCTGTCCTCTCCAGCTGAAGAATAAGGGCTTTCTCTTACTCATTTTCCCATCATTCATAATTTGAGAGAGAGGAGGGAGAGAGACTGATCTTTGAAAGCAAATTGGGCAGTTCATAAGACTTTGATAAAGACAGGACCTTGCCCAAAGATGCTTTTTATTCATATAATGTTCAAGAGTCAATTTTACCTTCTTACTCAGGACGGGTTATAGATTAATTTGAATCAGTTTTGGATACCTTGGGAGCATATTTTTCTTTAAATCTATGCCTCTTCAATATAGTTTCATTTTTCATAGTGTTTAATCCCTTTTGCTTAGTATGACCACATTTTTTTTCTTAAAATTGACAAGTTATATTATATTGCTTTGGTACTTGTTCCACATTTGGGGATCAAATGCATACTTCAAAACCATTAGGGAACAGGAACAAATGTGCTCCAGCTTCGTTCCTAGATTTCAGATTAAACACTTTTATTTAGGTTTTATATTACCACACACTCTAATAAAATATATGCATTTATTCATCAAACCTGGAATGTATATTGTAAAAAGGATGTCTATATTAAAAAAATTGCTGTCAGTACAAAGCCCTGAAAAATTACAATTTAGCATTTTTTTCCACCCCAATAATCCCATCTCTCTCATTTATTAAAAACCTCAGCAAGAAAGAACTTTTCCTGTCTTCTCAAAAGAATAATTCTTTTACTGATGTCATCAGTAGTTGGAATGGAGTAGACATGAAAATTGAATTTACTTACTGTCTCCCAGTCACTCACATAGTAAATTATTCCTTTCCCAGCACTTTGGTGCAGACATGGAGTCAGTCCTCATCTGACTTAACCACAGAGTACTTCAATACAACAGAAACCTTTGTCAGGGCTCCAACTATACAATTTCTTTTAATCTAATCAGCTTTTAATAAATTGTTGTACAAAACTTTCTTATTTGTAGTAAGCAAGATATGTAGAAGTGATTATGTCCTCATTTTGCTTCTCTAATCAATCATAAGCTGATGACTTAGGCAAATAATCTAGTTCATAAAACAGTATGTGGCGAGTTCGTGAGGGGAACATCCATCAAAGTCAGGGATGGGTGATTTTTATAATTTGCTCCTGTTGGTACACATCCTATTGCATTAAATTTTAAAGAAGTTAATGGCAAGCTGAGTTTTATCCCATGTATTTCTTTTGCTCCTGTAGCCAGACACCACAGATGATGCAGGAAGATGAGACGCATAAGAGATATAAAATCCCAACAACATCTGCTGGATTTGGATCCTAAAGGTCTGCAGCACATCTCCCCATGGCCAACTCAGCCTCCCAGTGCTCCCAGTCCCTCCTTCTGCAGCTGCTGCTGGTGGTGCAGCTGGGTCAGACCAGTTCATGTGCTTTAAAGGGAATGTTCACTTTGATAAGAGGTAATGGGAGAAGTGGTCACTGTGAGATGCAAAAATCTACTAACCAAGCCTCCTGGCTACGTTCATCTCCTCTAGTCTTTGATAGCTGATCCCTGCCTTGTCCTTGGGATGCTCTCAAGTACTTCAGGGTTTCCCTCTGTGCTCTCTGGGGTGGCCTCCACTGCTGCTGGAATGCTGTCACCAGCCAAACAAATAGCTTGTGGTTTGGACTCCCAGAAAGTTATGACTCAATTACAGTAAAACAGTGTGTCATTATTTCCCCTCGTATATGCATAAAAGTTCTTAAAACTCCAAGGTAAATTGAGTTGGTTTCTTTGGGTTTTGCTTTGCTGTTCTGCAATGATATTTATGTCCTCTACCAGCCTCAAATAATGAAAATGTCAGGGGATGTAAGACAGTGTGTGCCTGGCTTACTGAGAGTCTAAAAATATAATACACTAAATGCAGTGCCCTTGTAATGGCTAAATATATTTTCTAATTTTCATGATGACTTGCCACTCTAAACATTGTATTTCTGCAGTTTATATTAAATCCATCCTCTCAATCTTTTGAAACAAGACTTACTACAGTCACAGTGGCAACAGGCAATCTACTGTTATTTTCCCCTGTGTCCCTCCACGCACCTGGGCTCCAAATATTGTTCTTGACTGATATTACAAATTTCTCTACAGTATGAATGTGAATCATCTTGGTACCATCAAGTTGTTTAGCAGTGGCAGCAATAAAAAGGGAACTACGGAGAGATGCCAAAGAGAGAGCTGGTGGGACAGCCAGCTCTTGTGTTAGCTGGGTGTGCTTTTCAGCTGAAAAAATAAGACTTATCTGTAATTTGAGAAAATTTGAGAAAATGTGATCTAGAAGTCATTAAGACACATCAAACCTATGTGTTCACAGTGTCACTTCTACTGTTGCTTTATAAAGCTCAGTTTGCTGCACAGGGCAGCACACACAGGGCAGCACACACAGGGCAGCACACACAGGGCAGCACACACACAGGGCAGCACACACAGGGCAGCACACACAGGGCAGCACACACAGGGCATCTCCAGCACAGGGAAATCACAAGAAATAACTTCATCCAACACTCTTTCAAATCCCCAGGTTGCATTTTCTCAGCAGAGGAATAATTAACAATAACCTTTCCCCTTTGCTCTCCTCTGGTCTCAGTCGAGTCAAAAGTCAGCTGTAATATTTTAGGAAACAACTTTCCCCTTCCCCTACACTCTGTGTAGTCAATTGTAGGGAGTTTAAAGTTACCGGTTTAGAACAATAGCATTTTATTCTGCGTTTGCATCAATCATTACCCAACAAGCACAACAAGGAAGAGCACAGCCCTGAGACTCCGATAGTCATCTAATGACTTGGGAGAAGATTTCACACTCCCTGCTGGAAAGAGAAAGCAGGAAAAGCTCTTTTTCAAACTGAAACTAGATTGCACCACCCGAAAATGAAGCTTGTAGTCAAATATTTGCATATACTTATCTCTGCAAATATTAGGGCTTTAGAATGGAAGTCAAACAAAAACAATGGTAATAGGGGTCTCATCAAGTTCTGTGAGCATAGAAACATCTAAACCACAGTGCTCTAATTAGTGCAAATGATAGAGATGAACGAGGAAGAACTAGTCTGGAAAGGATCTTATTTTTCTCCAGGCTTGTAGAATTCTATGCAAAACCACATATTTATGGTTTGACTGTTTCAGCCTGCTCGTGCCAAGCAAGATACAACAGAAAACTATTCTATGCTGCTCTTTATCCAACTGCAATACTCAAAATAACCACAAGTAACCAGATATATCACTATTTGCAGAAGTGTAGACATTCTCTCACCACATGCCTACAAACACCAAGAATTAATCTCTGACACAAAGTTTACAGCTTGTATGACACAACATTTGCATCGCCCAGGAAAATTAAGTTTTTTGCAGATTTTATTTTTTACTGGATTTAAAAGGTGT
>NW_016690214.1:4635608-4879132 GCF_001604755.1 Lepidothrix coronata
GGGGGGGGTAGAGATTCTTCACCTGGATCTTTCCCCAGTAAAAGCAGCAACAAGGAAACCATCAAAGGCGTGATTGATAGGGCAGAAATAACCGAGCCCATTTCAGCAGCGCTCCCAACAGGGATTGCTGGGCCATTAACTTTCCCTTTGTGACTTTTCTCCTCTTTCCGCTACGTTTGAGCCCTGACTGAGCTTTGTTCCTCCCAGCTGAGGTAATTGGATTGCACAGAGGCGGGAGGGGGAAAGCTGTGCCAACCAGGGGCTGCGTGGGCAGTGGGAGGGTGCCATGGTTGGGAGCTGACCAGGGGGGCACATCTCAAAATATGTGCATATCTATCTATCAAAAAAAAATCCAGGTCAGTGCCAGTGAAGGTGCTGTCTCTCATTTAAACAGAATGGAAAGAGTCTTTGCCATTGTAACTTAAGGACTAAAGCTTCTTTCTCCTTCCCTTGAAGGAATTTTTTTTTAAACCCACTTATTTTTTTTTTAACTCCACTTATTCCAACCTATAACACTGACATACTCAAAGTATAATGCTTTTTTCCCTTAGCTGGTGACTGCTTTCCCAAGGGAAAGATTGTTAGTCCTACATACAAATCCCTTGCAGAGAACCTTGGGATCATTCTCAAAGCACAGTGCACATTTAACAGGTTTGCAAAATTGGGACCTTTGGAACTAAAATGTAAAACAGTGTAGTGGGAAGGTTTAAACTACTTACAAAAGGTTTACAGCCTTCTGCAGGTTGCTGATTATGGAGAGGGGGGAAGGATGCAGGTGGTAAGATATCTCAAGCCAGCAAAAACTTCCTGATCTTGATCTTAGACTACAATTTGACATCACAATTTTCCTGTGTTTGTATTTCACTATTCTTGTAGAAAAGAAAAATAGATTGAAATCACCTGAAGTCTGACAGGGAAAATGTTAATGTTTCCTCCTTGGTCTCTGTAGTAGGACAGGTCTCCTGGGGTTTGCACACTTGGTATCAACTCATGGTGAGTAAACAGGTTCAGCAAGAGCTCCACAATGACTTTGATCCAGGAAGACAGAGGATTTAATTGGAAAAGCTGCTTTTTATTGTAAGGTGGTTCAGCACAACTACTCCTTTAATATCACAGAAAGCCTGTGGGAAATGGGAAGCAGTGGGACTGGTTGCCAAGGGCAGAGCCTGGAGCTGAGTAGGGAAGCATCACATCTCCACTGGTCCTGGGGCTCACCTGCATCTCATGCCTTGGTTTCCGTAAGTGAAAAAAACCCAACCAAACAAAAACCCAGGCTCTTGTTGGGAAGGACCTATGAGGGAGTTTTCATTGCAGCTGCAGTACCAAACCAGCCAACCCTGGTGGATCTGACTACACTAAATCCCTTCGTGGGACTGACTCTGTGAACTCAGAGAATCAGAGAATCAACCGGGTTGGAAAAGACCTCTGAGATCATCAAGACCAACCCTTGATCCAACCCCGGTGTGGTTCCCAGCCCATGGCACTGATGCCACATCCAGTCTCATCTTAAAAACCTCCAGGGATGGTGAATCCATCACTTCCCTGGGCAGCCCATTCCAATGGCTGATCACTCTCTCTGTAAAAAATTTCCTCCTAACATCCAACCTAAACCACCCCTGGCACAGCTTAAAACCGTGCCCTCTTGTCCTACTGCTTGACACTTTGAACTCCAGATCCTGCTGCAGGGCACAGTGTAACCCCTACGTCCTCAAGCATCCTTTGGGTTTATACAAGAATACTTTGGCTGGCAATTCATGCCTGGATAATTGAATATATTTTCATTTACCGTCATATTTAATCAGTCAGCATGTACGTAACACATCCATCAAAAGGCCGAAACTTATAGAGAAAAAACACAAACAAGCAACTTGCTAATAGGATCATAAGTTTTCTTCAATTACCAAATGAAAATGAGGGAACATGGGAAATACTGAGCTATCACTTAAGTGTCTGTATAATTGTCATGTGATAAGACAAAGATCTATTGCTCAGGGTTGAGACAAGCCACTGCAAATTTAACATCCTTCTAGCAGAAGAGGTGGGAAGTGAGGAGGAAGTTGCTGGGAGGGTTGGAGGATCACCTGCCCAGGTGTCCATTCCCACCAGGAATGGTGCAGGACGATGGTCAGCACAGTTTGTGGGTGGAGAGCAGCAGGATGAAGAACCCAAGCCCTGACTGCCTGAAGTCTGCTTAGGGAGCCTGTGGCACAAGACTCAAACCAGTCTTCTACAACCATTAAACATCCTTGGGATGTTTGGGAGAAGCAGGATCAACTCTGTCGAGGGAGGAAAGGCTCAGACAGGCACAGTGGGGAGCAAGCAGAGAAAACAGTTGAAATTGTGCCCACCCAGGGCGTCCATATCGTGGTAGATTGGATGAGCAGCTCTCCACCTGTATTTTCTACTGGGTCACTTCCATTTTTCCTTTGTTTTACCCAGCTTTTACTTTGGATTAAGATTCAGTCTCCTTAGTGCTCTAGATCTGCACACAAAACAATATGTTACCTGGAGCACAAAATACATGCACCTTATTTGTTTTTACAGCAATGGGCCAAGCCTTTACACTGCTCCATGTAGAACAGACAGGTAGCTCCAGGCTAGGAGGCTGTTCCTGTGTTCTAAACAAAATAACGTGAAAGCTCACCAGGCAAAATGAAGTGAGGAGCAGCCTTGTTTCCATCCATCAAACTCTCTTCACAGAAACTGTACTTTAAGCCAGACCCGGGTAGCTAAAAGGAACTGTCACCAGCAGGATTAAGGATTTTCCCAGGTCAGAGACCTGCCCTGCTTAAGAGGAAAACGCACTTTTCTACTGACAGAAATCAAGCTTCAGGAATCTGAAGCATTGTCTGCAGTATTTAAGGCTCTGTACTTAACAAAGCTGCTGGACGAGCCCAGAGTTCCTTTACAGCAGCTTGGGAGGTCTGGCAGGGCAGAAAAGTGACATTTGTGCTTACACAGATTCAGTCCCCAGATTCAGAGCTGTTGGGATGCAGCTTGTGGGCTCTCTGATTCTTGTTCTTTTTTAGTTCTTTTTCACTGGTATCTGACCCACTTTCTCATTGTGGACATTTCCTCCTTCCTCCTTCAGTAAAACTTCAGTGAGCGGAGCCTGCTGCCTTGACACTGGTTATCATCCAAGCTGATGCACTTCCTTTGCAGTCTGTGGAGTTATTCATGCCCTTGGCACACCCAATGCAATTTTATTCATGCAGCTTAAGTGTTTCTGGATGACAAAAGCACACTTTCAGCAGTGTTGTTTTCCTATCTGATTCCTTCCCTGCAGGAACATCTCACATTAGTCTCACTGGGGACTCTGGGCTCATTGCTCAAGTATTCTCACTGCTCCTGCATCATGCCCTGTCCCAGCTTTTCCAAGCCCTGATTCACACAGCAGGAGGATGCTGCAGTTCTACTGCTCTGCCACCCTCCTTTTCACCCTTTCCTTTTGTGTTATACCAGAGACAGGTGCATCCAAGTGGCTCATCCACAGGGTTAGGTCAGGGAAATCCCAGTGTGCTGTAGGAGTGAGCTCAGTGCCAGGCTGAGCCAGGCTGGGCTGCTGGATGGGAAGCAGAGCCACTCAAGGAGCATTCCCATCCCAGGGGAACTTCAGCACCTCTACACTGCTAATACTTTTTAAACCAACACTTTAGTAGGTCAATATGGGGAAGAACTTGGTTGTATAATCCAAGACTGGCTGATGGATCTTGTTACACCTTGGCATGAAATATTTTACCTGGATTTGGAGAATCCCCTGGCACACCCTAGACCTGCTTGCTGGCTGCAGTCACCCTCAGATGCTGCCAAGAGAGGTGCAGCAACCAAGTTCTGCACTGCACAGGCACAAGGCCACCAGGAGCTACAGAAAGCACAGCCCATCTTGTCCAATATTCAGTCAGACACATATGAAAGGAAAGATTTATAATCCTAATTTCTTCATTATGTTTGTGAAACCTACTGGAAAAACATGTCACTGAAGTCAGAGGTGGATGAAGGCAGTACTTGGCCTACTGCTTAAGCACTGCTGGATTCTGGACAAATTTGTGTTAATAGTTTGGACACATTTTTGGAATGTGATTCTTATTTTAGGTCAGTTGCTATCAAGCAACAAAGGAATTGTTTTCAGATTTACCACAGTATTTAGCACTGTCAATTTAAGTTATGGTTGTTCTGCTTGTAACAGAAAATAAATATTCCAACCGTGCTCTAAAATAAATAAAATACTCTTTTCTATTGTGGTATAGAACATTTTGCTGGCATAGGAACAGCAATCCGAGGCAAAGATGCAAATTTTTATTCACATTTTCAAGAGGCAATATATTCATAGCCCAGAGAAATGCTCCTGGTTGCTTTCAATTCCCATTATTCCAAATTGGAGTGACATGGCACAGCTTTCAAAAAATCAGAATTTATATTGTCTGACCGATGGGATGAAATCTGCAGTGACCACTGGAGCTCAGTGAAAAAAACCCACAGTTTCAAAGTTTCTTTCAGAGCTTCCAGTTGTTGGCACTATCATTCAGGAGTTTGCAAACAGTGTGCAGACCCCCAGAAGAACCTCTGTCACCCAGGGAGCACAAGCATTTCAGAGAGGGGTAAGCGTGACCTGTCAGCTGTTTTGGTTTTATGGTTAGAATCCAAATATTTGCATGGTGATTTCTCTACCTTTGTTTGTTTGTTGGTTGGTTTTATGTTTAGAATCCAAATATTTGCACGGTGATTTCTCTACCTTTGTTTGTTGGTTGGTTGGTTTTATGGTTTGTTTTTTTTTTGGTTGGTTGGTTTTTTAGAGGTTTTGTCCTCTTATTTTCATTTGGGCAGATCAGGACGAGGATCCTGTAAGAGCAGACACAGACCCAACGTCTTCAGCAGCTCCTGATGATTTTATCGGCCCATCTCCCTGACTCTCAAATCAGAAGAGTTTGTTCTTCCTTTGCTCTGAGAAGGATTCACTTTAAAGCTCAGATTTCTTTAAGGAAATGAAAAGAGAGAGTCTGAAAGTACTTGGCCGTTTCAAACCACAAATCACTCAGGAAAACTCCATCTTGGTCAATCGATTTATCTTATACAAGGTGACTTGAAAGAAAGGAGGGTGAAGGGGAAGGTCTGAATTTAAGAGTTAATTTTTTCCAGTAAAACAGTCTATATTTGGCTCAGCTTGTTGAGGGCTCTTTGCTCGAGGCAACACTGAGATTTCTGTACTTCTGAACTCATTTTATATATGTGTCTTCTTGTTAATTAGTTTTGCCTTCAAGCTCTATTTAAAAATATAGGGCTAAAGAGGAGTAAAAGTAACGTCAGTGTATAATTTATTATAATTTCTACTTTTTGTTTAAATAGGTCTGTAAAATTCTGACTGAAGAAAGAACTCTAAAAAAATGAAATTAAGCTTCAAGCCATTTTTTTAATCAAAAATTCTTTGGTCAAAAAAAAAAAAAAAGAAAAGTAATCTAGTTGCAATTTTAAAAGTCTTTCCTCTAACCACAAATCCATTCTCTGTAAGTCAACTGAGCAATAAAGCCAAAGCAATATTTAGTTACTGGGGAAATATGAGACCCTGCTCATGATGTTCCTCTCTGTCTTTTTTGGGATAGCAAAAAGATTTCACACTTTTTTTCCTCCTTTTCTTTAACCCATGAATGACTGTCACACTTTGCTTGTCACACTTTCCTTCCAGTTCACATTGCACTGATTGATTTTATTTTCCCACAGAACAGCACAAAGAGATGAACACGTTCCAGAATCTCAGAGTAGCCCCATTTCTCTTTGGGATTTGTGTTCTACCCACAGCAGGAACCACACCAGAGGACACTGGTACTCTGGGTCCTGCTTGCAGCTGGGATAGAATTCATTCTCCTCTTAGTAGCTGCTGCAGTGCTGTGGTTTGGATTTAACACGAGAATAACGTTGATAACACACATGTTGTAGTTGTTGCTAAGGATTGCCTTCTCTAAGCCAAGGACTTTTCAGTTTCTCATGCTCTGCCAGGGAGCAGGTGCCCAGGAAGCCACAAGGGAGTGTGGCCAGGGCAGCTGATCCAAACATCCAAAGGGATATTGCACACCACAGGGTATCATGCTCAGCATAGAAACTGGGGGGACTTGGCTGGGAGGCACCAGTTGCTGCTCAGGCATCGATCAGCAGGTGATGGGCATCGTTTGTCTGGGGTTGTATTCCTCTCTCTCTTTTTCCTGTCATCTTGAGGAGGAGCAGAAATTTAATAACAGGTCCCCAGGAAATCTATCCCTAAACTTCTTCCCACACGCAGACATGATTTGGGGTTTTTTTGTACCAGATTTTACTCAGAGTGATGTGAATCAAAACTTGTACTTTGTACCTACATCACAGTGAAGTCACAGCCCCCAGGTGATGGATCAGGATCTCCTGATGGCAGGAGCAGGACACACAAGCCACGCAGAAATTGTTTGTACCATATAGAGTTTACACACTTTGCATAGGAGGGGAAGGGAGAAGGGAATTAAAACACAGGCAAGATAAGATTCAGCATCTTGATAGCTGTAAGATAAGATCAACATCTCTGAAGAAAGCACACAAACTTGTAATGAGCTGTAGTGACATTGTTTACATAAACACTGCTATTCTTAAACAGTTGTCTGAAGCAGTTCTGTGATTACAGATTATTGAGGTTTCCTAATATACTCAATATATCCACTGTATCTCCTCAGCCCTGGGTAAGAGGCTGCAGAGCCTGAGGCTGTTGTTTGACTACAGGCAGGAGAAAATAAATCATAATCTGGTTGGAAAGGGCTAAAAATTTACATGCCTATTATTTTTGCCTTGGTTTCTTTTTATAAATACTAAGTCATGTCAACTTTAAGCATGGTGCTGCTGTCATCACAACAGTCCCAAGATCAGTAGTGAAACAAGAAACCAGGGCTCTGGTCCTTTGTGAATACAAAAAACCAGCGGCCAAGGAGAATGTGGCTTTGACTGTGCAATCTTGTGTAGCATGAAATAAAAGAAATGTCTGATTTAAAGTCTGAAGAATGTGGACTGTACTGGCAGAACCACCACAAGCCATTTGCAAGGCACATGAAGGCTGGCACATAAACTTGCATTGCAGGGGGACATCCTCTGTGTCTCATTTCGCTGGGTAAAAATCAAAGCAAAGTGGAAATCTGAGAAACTGGGTCAATAGTGACTGTATTGATAATGACAATATCAATAGCTGGAGTCCCACCAGAGGAAAGGTTTGATCAGCATGAGCTGTGTTTCTTCCTATCACCTCTGAGGGCAGAGGGGAGGAGGTGAAGATGTCGGTGCTGTATTCCAAGACCATCATTATCTCGGAACATCTGCCAGGATCAATTCAGTTAAGGTGTCCTGCTTTGGTTTATCTGTGCAAAAATTAACATCACCACTTTGAAAGCACAGGGATAGATACACTGCCATGAAAGGAAAACCATAATCACTGTGACTGAACAGATTCTGATTTATTTTGGTACACGAGCAGACTCAGGGCTGGAAAGAATCGTTCTGTTGAGCAAAAGATTTCAAAATACTCTGCTACCTGCCTAAGCTTTGCTGCATCACAGATGCAGGAGTCACAGCTGTTTCTCTAGACAAGATCAGAGGCTTTTCCATATCTCTCAACAGACCTAAACAACTACACATTAATTAGGGCCTGGAAGGGAGCATATTGTATTCATTTAAATTGGGAAGAACATCAGAAGCTGAAATGGAAGTAAACGGGTTGGAATCCGGCTCTCAGAAAATAATCTGCAAGATATTTAATGACTAAGCATGTCTTAGATTCTTTATGCCCCATTCAGAAGGACATGTCTAGGAAAGGATGCTGTTTCCTCATAAGAAGGGGGAGATTGGAAAGCTAAGTACTCAGCAGTGCTCCTCTCAACATCCGAGTTGGCTTCTTCCTGGCCACCCACTTATTCTCCTTTCCCTAATTACCTTGAGCAGGATCAAAAGAAAAGGTAGCCTGGATGCAGCTCAGAAATAAAACCAACAGTCCCATCTCACTAATGATGTTTGGCTTTGGAGACAGAGATGAAAGATGCTGTAAAAGTGGAAGTTATTACTGTTCTTATTTTTCTCTTTCTTCCTCTTTGCTGTTGCCCTATGAAAAGATGACAGCTGAAATACTGACTCTTAATAAGAAAGAGCATATTCAGCTCTTTGGGAACACAGAAAAAAACTGTAGAACAGAAAATATGCAGAGCTGTTAGAGAGGCCATAAACCACCCAGCATGTGATACAGTGTAAACATCAGAGTCCTAATGCACAAAATTATCATTTCCCTCATTTAAGTGCTATTCAGTCCATACTAGTGTGAAATCAGAATTTTGGAAAATCTTCAGTTTTTCAGTGAACCTACATTGGTTTAGGAATTACATTCGGCTCTATGGCATTGCACAAGACCAGTGGAACAAGAAAATTTATACCAGATTGCATTCTTGGTATTATCCAGGATTTACAGTAAGGAAGGAAAAGGAGGATGAATCTCATTATACGCACAAAATCATGGAGATATATAAAAATATTAATGAAATTTCTAGGTAGGTGAAGGCATAAAAATCTGTAGGTGTTACATAAAAATCTGCATATCTTGAAATATGGAAACATTCTGGAAATGACCTTAAAAATATCAAAAAAAAGTAGCTGACCAAGGGACATGATTATAATTTACGCTTATCAGAAAGGAATAAATACTCTGAACACTTCTCAGTGATTATCTTTGAAACCCCAAACTTCATGAGAGCCAGGAGAGAGGCATCAGTAGGACACAGAACAGTTACCACCCCCAAAACGATAGGATTTTTTTGCTTTGTGGTTTTTTTGGGTCTCATATATAAGGAAGGGATCAACATATCTGTTTCTATTCTAGAAAGCACAACATGCCCACATTTAAGGGCAGCTCAAAAGGTATTCACCACTCAGAAGAAATATTGCAATAAACCAAAAATAAAATGTCCTTAATACTATTTCCTCAGCAAGGGTTGTAATGTTTTGGATACACAGGGAAGCCATATGGCATCCATAGCTCGTTTAAGATTTAAATCACATATATAGCTGATTTACAAAACCTGTTGCACATAAATGGGAAGATCTAGATGAGTTTTACTTCCGATTTCATCATTTATGTATATCTATGAGTGTTTCCCCAAGCCTACAGTGCAGCTTATTATACCAGCTTATCAATATGGTCACTTAAAGTTTAATTTAAAAATTCTTATAAAGTTTGTAACAACCCATTATCAAGGTTTTTTTTCTTTTCTCCCCCAGTGGATGTATAATATTATAGAGCAATCCAACTAAGCAGGGAGTTCTTACTGACATCAAAGGGAGAGTTTAGACCTTTAGTTCCACACTGTTTCTACATGAAAAGATTTACAAGTCCCATATAAAAGAAGTGACAGTAAATATATTTGGAACTAAAATTTGATCTAAGTCAGCAGACAGATCCCAGTGGGTGTTGCCCCCCAGGTTCCATACAGCTAATAGGAAAAAAAATAATCTATGGTTAACAGCTGAGGACTAACTGAGGACAAACAAGTAAATAAAAAAAACTAGAGAGGGAGTTTATAGAAGCCTTCAGCAGGACACTGGAAAAATTTAGAACACTTCAGAGCCATTGGACAGGGACAGATGGACACTTAACAGCATGACAGGCAATCCCTGTTCAAAAATCTGAATTGTTATGTCAGAAAGTCACACTCCAAGAACAAAATGTTTGGGAGGTTTTCCTTATGGTAATGCTCCTTTCTGAGGGGATCTTCCAAGGATGAATTGCATGGGACAGCCCTTGTGCTTACAGTGGGTACAAACACAGCCCTGTGACTGATGTTTCCAATAATTAAATAAAATTGATACACTGGGTGTGGTTCAAGCCAAATATATTTCCCAAACTTCTCGAGGTTGCAGGTTTAATGCACTTATTAGACTTTAATAAAAGCTGATCCTAGTGTTCACAAAATGAAGAAACAGAATTTATCCTTTTTTAGTCCCTTGTGACAGCTGCTGTTGGACAAACTATTATGCAAAATTGTTGTATTGTAACAAAAATATATTATTATGCTAAACCCCAACTAGACTGTCCAGGTGTACAACAACTCTCAAGATACACAAATACTATTGAAGATAAACCAGTGTAAAAATCTTATTTTAGTCTATCTTCTATAATATATCAACTTATGGTACTTACTGCCCTTGTGTGATTTGCCAAACATTGGTCTAAGACTGTGAGAATTTATGCAAACCTTACAGATACAGGTGTGAGAAGTTGTCAGGAGGATTGAACAGAATTGCAATTTCAACCTGAAAATATCTTTGCTTGCAAGTTTCAAATTCTAGAAAAGGGGGTTCGTGACATGTCACAGTCAGAGCTCTCCAACACAGACAAAAGAGCAAATATTCATATTTACAGTTTGAAAACACGGTGTGCATGTTCATCTCGACAACAAATAAAGTCAGAGATCCGTGGCAAAAATCAATCTTTCAACAAGAAACTCATATGAAATATTCAACAGTGGAGAGCAGTTCCTTTGTGTGCATATCACCACTTCCTTATCTAAGAAAGCAGAGGTCAGCAGTGAGGGAAACACAAACAGGAGGGGGGTCTACTCCTGCTTTTATGGCTGTTTATTGGCAGTTATTCCCCAGAGAACCCAAGCACAGGGCTAACAGGCATGGGAGGGAACGATGCTGCAGAAAGCCCACTGTGTATCTCAAATTCTAGGAGATGACAAATTGCCTCAGTCAAGCAGAAGCTCTGCTGAGGAAAGAGCTGCAGATGTGGTGTGATAAAATCAAAGTATCTGTTCTTTTCCAGGCTTTGAGCCAAATATAAGCTTTCCATTAATATTGGAAACAATGGCACAAAGCCATTCAGCCAGAGGAGAGTCGTGGTTACAGCCACTTGAACCTGTGTAGGTGGCAATTCTGGGATGTTTGTAGCTCACACCAGCTCTGAGCTTTCTTGTACAGTGTGGCCTCACCACAGCATTGCCCAGAGACTCATCAGTGAGGAAACAGCTGCCTCGACTTAAGACATCTTACACAGATAATGATTTCCTAATCGATTTTGTGACGCTCCCACCTTCTCCATTGGAAGATCTGCTGTTAACCAGTGTTCTAGATAAATGATTCCACACAAGAGGCAAGAAAGGCAGAAAGGTTTTCTAGTCCTTGGCCATCGTTGAATGATTTTATGAAACAAAAAAACCAACATGTATATCAGTACTTAGAGTTTGAGTCATTAATATTTTGAAACGAAAATGTCTTGTTGGGAAATCAATAGAGCAATACTCAAACATCATGTACAGTAAAAAAATACAACTAAACAATATGATGAATTTAAAGAAAATCAATAGAGTGTTCAAACATGACAGTAAAAGAATAAACAGAAGAACTACTTACCAAGTGTTAACCTATCTACCTACCAAGTGTTAACCACCATCCACTGCTCCTATTTCCTACATGATTACCATCAGTGAAACATCCACTATCTGAAATAACAGGTAACACAACAAATAGCACAACAGGGAATTCCCTGGGTAAGGCTGGAGAGAAAATCTGACAAGCACTGGAGAAAAGCATTGCTACAACAGCCTACATTAATTATCCTGCACGTGGGTATAAAGGAAGACCATCACATCTGCAGGAGCTGAGGACGGGGAGAAATGCAAAGCAAAAAGCCAAGTGATGTCCTGTGGCACAGGAGTCACAAAGCATTTTTAACTGCAGTTAAACCCATGTTGCCTGTGTGTGGACACATAAAACCAGCTTTTGAAGAGTTGTCCAAAGGAATTAAATCGACGCTCCATTGGACTGAGAGAGCACGGCTGAGTCTGGCACCTGGAATGTGAATATAGTTGCTCTACCTTTGCTCTGGACATGGCCAGGCTTGGTTTGGTTCCTGGTGTGCTTTAGCTTATCATCACATTGACATCTGCTGGACATAAAGGAACTCTCACAGCAGTCTATGGATTTACAGCCAGAAAGGCTCAGCTTTTCATTTTATGTCTTATTTGCGGTAATTTTATTTGAGAATGCCTTTGACATAACTGCAGTGTAATTTACAGTTTCAAAAAGAATGTCACCAAAGTAACTGTAATAAATGCTTTCCTCATGGAAGGTAGGTTGCTGCACATTTCTGAATAGGCCAAAACTTGTAAGGTCCACCAGTATTTTTGCTTTGACAAGGAAAACTAAATAAACAAGTAAAAAGTCATGCCAAAGAACAGTTTATGGGCTGTTACATTGCTTCAGTCATCCTTGTGAGCCATTAGCCTGTTTCTTGTACAGTTTTAAGCATAAATATTTTGTGATTTGATTTTTTCTTTTCTTCTATGTAATTTGAGTGAGCGAAGCCATTATTGCCAGCACTGGAATTGCACAATTGGGAAATCTGTGTTGCTGAAAGGAGAACTAGACCTCATATATTTTCATTTATTTTAATATATGCCATGTGGAAAAGGCAGAATTTAAAATAAGAGTTTAATATGCAAAGCAGGGAACAAACTTTACATTTGAAGCTTTCACTCTCTTATATTGTAAAATGGATTTGTCCTGGAGCTTGGGACAGTGTAAATACTGAAAATAAGGGTAATTTGGACTGAGGAATGGCTTATTTCTGTTCATTCTGTATGGAAACACCTACTCAGCTGCCTCGTGTGACCCAGCTAAGAGCTCACACATAAAGAACTCAGAACCTCAAAGAGCCCAAATAACAACTTTAAAAGTAAATTTATTTGTAGTAAATTCATTTTAAAACTCAGCAAAGTGCCATGTTTGCATATACACCTCCTTACTCTATTATATGGTTTGGGGTATTCAGAAGAAAATATCTCTGAAAAAAAAAAGCTCAAATATTTTAATCTCATCAGGATTGCACAAGTTGAAGTCTCTAAACTTGCCAAGACCCCAAACTCTGCCAGACCATAAGCAAATAGATGCCTCAAATGTCAAAGCACCACCTGTGCTACCACGAAGAGACTACACAAACCATTTCCTGCTTCATTCTATTTATTTATTTATTTAATCTAAAGTACTTTTGGTGTAAATTTGGACGCTTTGACACTGTTTCCAGTGTTCTGTTTCCAGGCTGGTGGCCACGGTGCTGAGTTAACGAAAAGCAAAGTTTTTCTCTCTAAAGGAAGGTTGCAGCAACACACTGTTAACAGGCTCTGGTTTTGTCCTGCCCTCAGCAAGAGCTTGCAAAGCTGAAAACTCCAAATCAGCCACATCACAAGGTGACAAATGGCAACTCTAACTACAAGGGGAGGTACCACTCTCTTGTCTAAAAGCTGTTGTAAAAATACTGGGTCTCTCTCACAGGTGTAGCACTCTTGAAAACTGCAGAGCTGTTCTTTTGGACAGTGATATCTGTGTGACCAAGGGTCACAAGGTCTGAGCCTTTAAGGGTCCAGGTGATGCTCAGCATAACCTGCCAGTGGTTCTGATCTAGAATTGCTGCTGCAATGAATGTGAGCCCTCTTTGCTGCCTCCAGATGCCTCCTGAAGCATCAAAGGAGAAAGCAGATTCAAATGAGGAAATCGCCACCTTCCCCGGAAAGGAGGAACTGGGTGGGTGTTTCTGAGCAACTGTTGAAGAGGGAGAGTGAAAGCAGAGAAGAACATAAATCTCAGAGTGCTTTTAAAAGAAACATATACACAAGATGTGAGTCACTCACAGGACAGAAGTGTAAAATCAACTAATTGTGGTTTCACACTGGTACTGTCCATTAGCAATCAAACAGCACATAGTCTGTGTCATGGCCCTCCACACAGCAGATGAAGGAAATATGAACAAAATAAGTCAGTTTACCAGATATTTGCATTTTGAATCTCCTATCCAAATCTTAAGTCTCCCTATAAAGATATATGAGATAGGAGGAAATATGACAATGCAAATAAAGGACATAAAATAGTCACTAGTGATAACAATCCAATGGTGGGTAGGTGAGTAGAATATTTCTCGTTCTAATACCAATAATTACTGCAGAAGGCATCAATATGCATTAATCTGAACTCTATATCACCATGTGATTTATTAAAATGAAAGATCTCAGTGAGCAAAGATCAGAACCAACACAGGAACTAATATATTTCAAAAAAACCCCCAGACAACCAGAATCTAGAATAACAATCTGAACTTAAGTCTTGTAACTAAATTAAAATTCATCATGGTAGCAGAGACATTTTAAAAAGGAAACTGTGCCTTTGTTTGCAGGTTTGGTACCTTTGTTTGAAGAAATAAGGGAAAGATTAATTCTTAGTGGTCACCCTTCCCCAGCACTCAGTAGGAGCATGGGAGCAATGCAGAGGGAATAACTGGGACTATAACTCTTCACTTTGGACAGACAAAAAAGAATGATCCTCAATATGATGAACAAAATCCCTGTAGAAGTTCCTTTTGCTCTTGTAACAGACTGAACAGTTTCATAGTGATGGACATTTAAAATTTGGGACAGAGCCTCATTCAACACTTTTCCTCACTTCGACAGAACTGCTCCTTTTTTTCACTACACAGACATTTGGTATCAAGGAATTATAAAGGAAGCTTTGTCTTTTCTAGTTTAGCTTCTAGGTAGAAACTAAACAGAAACCTGATACAAAGCCATATTAAAGCAGCCACTGATCTATTTCTAGCATAATAAATTCCTTCAGCTTTTCTTGACTACAATTTAGTCTGGGGTTGAAGAAATTGTTGCTCCTGAGTCACCACATCTGCAGTACAAGGAAGAATGATGCTGAATTGCCATTATGGTTAATTTACTCCCAATTGCCTTCTTATTCAACACTATTTTCCCCCGCAGCCTCAGAACACTCTGGTCTGTGGCAGTTGCATAGTCCTTAACATCAATAATTTGCCAAAAAGCACATGCAGGAAACTCACAGGCTATGGAAAAAAAGTTCCAAGCTCCTTAAGCAAGTTTTGCAGCCAGCAAATAAGAGCATTTCCTTTCTCCACTCTAGCCATTCCTCTAGATGTATCAAGCTGTATTAAGAAAATGGGAATGATGGGACCCCCATAAGCTCAGGAAAGGCAAAGGCAATACATGACCCACTTCAGAAGCAGGAAGAAAACCTGTAAAGTCACTCTACAGAGCACCAGAGAAATATCATCTAGAGGACTCTGTTCCATCTCACACACCAGAGCTTCATAAAGATCAAATCACTGGGAATGCTTCATGAATGGATCATTAGTAGCTTATTTCTGCATAAAACATTTAAGGGTGTGCGTGCGTGCGTGTGACACTTTAAACCTTCACATCAAAGCAATGCAGTGTTATATTAATGCAGCTTCACAGCTTTTGGCACTTACATCTACAGCTAAGATGTCTGTACATTATTTTATCAATTATTAACATGGAAAATCAACAGCCCTCTTTGAGAGTGATTTCTGAGCTTTTCTTTCAAATGGCCTGACCGATAACTCGTCATTTTGTTGCCTCAGGGCTCATAAAACCTCTCAACTTTTTCATCATCCACTTCTCCCTGACGATAAATCTCTATTTCTCTGTATTCCAAACCCAAGGTATACTCCTCCACTTTAAGAATATTTTAAGGACAGTTTTTATTGATGTGAGTCTGACTTTAGTTTCATCAGCTTCGTTGCAGAATTCCCTGTTTACCTGTTGGGGAATTAGATTACAACTTGGGAGCAATGTTTTATTCAGAAGACAATATCTGCAAAATAAGGCTTTATTTCACAAGGGTAATGTAGACATTGAAGGTCTGATTTCTTTTCCGTGCCATGTTTCAAAATTCAATGGGCAGATATTACAAGTGAATGTGAGGAATTGTACCTAGTCATAAACTCGTGTTGGAGCACCCTGGGAATCTGCAGACCAAAATGGCTTCAGTATTAACTGGGAACTCCATGGGATCTTAAGACTATATAGAACTACTTATTTCCTTAGTAAATCTAGTCCACACAAAAACTGAACAAAACCTGCTCTATAATGGTTATAATTTACATACTACTTGGAAAATACCCCTTCTGATCTGAATGTCCTCAGCAAATTTAGGATAAGCATCTTTCCTAGTTGCATTGTAATAGTGATGTAAAGGCAGGACCACGAATAGAAGCCTCTCATACAGTTATGAAATAGAATTTTCCTGGAAGCACTGGGTCTGGGGATCATATTGTTAAAAAAGTGGTTCTGAGTTACTTGACTCAATGCCTTTTTAAAAATTTCTCTTCTAAGTAGATCGGTTCCAGGTACAGAGACAACACTGAAAATTACAAAATATTTTTCATAAGACTACCTAGAAACCTCAGTTACATGGCAAGGAAAGAGTTTTGTTTGATATTTCCCCAGTAAATGTGTCACTTCAGCTTTGGGCTCTGCATATCACAAGGTGTTTTTATCATTCAATGATTACCTTATTTTTATTGCATCCTCATTCATATCTTCTCCCTGATTCTTTCTCTTGGAATCATTTCCTTCACACTCTGTATTTAATCACCCTCAATTTAACACTTCATTGACCTTTATGCAATGTCAGAAGAATATTACTCTTGAAAAAGAGAGAGAATGGCCATATTAATTTACTGCACCTTTCTCAAATACATTTGATCAGCTCTTCAACATAATAGAACAGTTACAGCTTAGTGAAGCAATGCTGATTTACATCTTAGGAGTGGCTGTTCTGTTCTTAGACCACTTGTGTCGGGAATAGATTTTTTTGCAAAGATAACATCTTGGAAAAATTCCTACAAGAGAAGGAAGAAAACTAGTATTTCCTCTCTTTTTCTTGTTTTTAGCTACTTGACTAAATTTGGTAGAAAATCTATGACTTTCGATTGCAAGTGCCAACCATTTCCACTTCCACCTTTGGGGTCCTGCACCAAGTGTTACAGAAAAGTGTAGCACAACACAAAGATTTTTTAACTCCACACTAGTCATTATTGTACTAACTCATTAGTACATATAAAGCAATAAAAATCATGGTATGCCTATCTTGGGAGAAGATATTCTCCTCTCTGGTGAAAGATGCCTTATATCCAAGGTGGTTTTGCAGTCACCTCATTGTGTTTCTCTGGATGTTGGAAGATCAGTGGAGGCACTGCTGGAGAACCATCATTCAGCACAGACACACACACACACTTCAACAGGAATTCATTAATATTTTGGGGACAAAAGGGAGGGACGAGAGGGATCACCTCAGAGCTCTGCATCTTGGGAAAGCAACTCACAGGAGAACAAGACTCTAAAATCCCTGTTGCAAATTAAAAACTGGATCAGTCAGATCCCTGGGGCATTTTACAGCATATTTTACATGGTTTCTCTGGAAGCAACACATCAGAGCAAAATGCCCATCTTGACAGGGCAATGATTTAACATGATTTAACCTTCACCTTTAAATATCTGAACGAGATACAAAGGCATTTAATTGGCATAATAGCAAGTTATATGTTTGTTATTGATTAACACACTTACTAAAGGTCAACCAGTATTTTAAGCACTTTGGAAATACAGTGTGTATTCTAATTATCCTGAAGGACTTGTAATTATTTTGCTAAATGTCAATTAAATGCAAAAACATTTCTTACCATCCTGACACTGTATGTACCAAAGTGTACAACTTGGTGTTCTATTGTTCATGTAATTTTCAGACAATTACTTGTCAATTAGATTGACCTCTCATCTAAAACTGTGATATACCATGTTTAATTATGGTTTAGCTTAAAACCAATAAACAACAGTCTATCAAGCCATTACTTCACATGAGACCTCATGGGAGAGAAGGGACATTTCCATAGTGCAGAAAGGGTTTTGGTGGTGGTTTCAACCAAGTAATGTAAAGACAAAGCTACTTATTGTCACCAATAGCTCTCCCTGAACTTGCCACATACATCTTAAGTGTCCCCTCCCTTTGAGGAGCTCTACACTCAGAGAACTCATGTTCACCTTCAAGGCCTTGCTACGACCTAAACTACAGATATTTGGGGACCACAAAAAGCCTGAACCCATCAGGGAAAGGCACTACCAAGGCAATGATATTCTTTATTGATTAGCCACTAATTATCAGCTCCTTGAGAGCTGACTGCAAACTTACCCAGTTAAAGGTCAAGCACAAATTCCTTCCAATAAAAACAGTACCAAAATTGGGGCAGTTTGCAGTGTATTGCTTCATTATAACTCCCTTGGGATCAGAAATATCAGTGGCAAAAGGGAAGAGGGGACATGCTAAAGAGAGGTTTGGCTTTGCTTGGTGTGCCAGGGGGATATTCTGATAGAATGTTCTGGTTCTGTGTTCAGCTTCTCTCCAAGGGCTGTGCAGGTTGCTGGCACTTGAGACTTTTCAGCCTCACAGTGGAAACAACAACCCTTCTGCTCTAAACTGCCACCAAACTGGGCTTAAATTATCAAATTTTATTCATCTTGCATCAGTGATAAAACTCAGCCTTGTCTTCTTACCTGAGGGAGGTGAGCTCCTTTACAGAAGGACCTCGAGTGCTGTTTTAATTTTATTTGAAATACTTTCTTTTCCTACATGCCTAAACACTTTTTATACCTGCTCTGTCTCATATAATGTTATAAATGCTAAAAAAACCACCTGAACCCTTAATATTTTTTAAGTCTTTGAAGATTAGGAAGCCTATAGAAATTCTCAGATCTCCTCGTTGACTCCTCTATTCTTTGACATAGCAAGATCAAGCTTTTATTTCTTCTCCCTTTCAGAATTTCTCCTCACAGCTATGTTTCTGCTCCTGTTTCTGTTTGGATTGCACACACTCCTCCTGCTCTGCCTCCTTCCCTCCCCCCACCCCCAGCCCTTTGAATCTCCAGAGGGGCCTTTCAGGGATGGCTTTTGAAGTCAGTCTCAGGGACCAATTTTTGGAGGTACTTAGCATTTCTCTGCATACCCTCTTCTGAGACTGAACTAGCAAAAGATTCCGGCCATCTCTCACAAGTAGGTCCTCAGAGACTCCTTCAGCAGGCACTGGTTAAATGGGAACACTCCTGGGTTAACTGGGGCACAGCTCCAGGTTCAACCTCCAAAATGGTGCTCTCATCCTAAACATAGCAAGCTGTTGCCAAACTGAGTATTCAGAATGCTGTAAGTCAGGTTTCTATCTAAAGGATGCATGTGTATATATATATATATAGTCATTGTAATGCTGAACTGCTTTATTTTAGTTTCTGACCAGCACCACAGACTTATGATCTTATATTCTAGATTAAGGCTTTCACGGTTATGGACACAAACACACTTAAATGAGCAGAAGATAATTAGAGACACAGTTAGAAAAATAGAAAGTCAAGACTTTCATGTAATTACTTGACCTAGAGGGCAAAATCTGGCAACATTATTCATGATTTCCTTTACCTCTCTTTTCCCTCCTTCTCTCACCAAATAAATCAGCTCCTGTGGGCACTGGCCTTTGTGGACACGTGTTTCTATTGCCTTCAAGAAGATAAAAATCCAGCTCTTTGGTATCTTCATAGTGAAATATTCAGCTGAACTATGCAGGAAATTAGGACTGGAAGTTAGTGCTACAGAGTTACACTCAGTTTGGAATAGCCTCTCTCCTCCTCTATATCCTGAAATAATTCTGCAAAATAAAATATGCCCTCAGCCCCCCAACCCTTCCTCTCCTACCACTAAATCAAAGCACTGCACACTTACTCCCTCTATGCCACAAACAATGCCCCCAGCTTTGCTCACAGTGGATAGAATAAGAGATGTGTTCTATTCCCTAGGTATGACAGAAATCCTGTTTTTATGTAAGTGTGGATATTCAAAAGCCCACTCCCTTCTGCTGAGATCAGAACAAAACCCCATAAACTTATTCATAAACACACAGAAAATTGATAGCTAAAAAAAAAACCCAAAACTTTTGGGTATTTCAAATAGATGTTGACATGAAATGTGTTTATTTTTGAAATTTAACAGTTTGTCCAACAGAGCAGCTCAGTCTGCATCTAATAACCTCATATCAGCTGATTGGGTTTGTGCAAAGAATTGCTATTACATTTTAGCAGGCAGGGTTAAAGCAATGTTTTCATGTGATTTTCCACACCAGGCTTATATCTGAGTTATCCAAGTGTTGCAGTGAGTTGAATTAATGCCTCCTGCAGTGGCTGTTGGATCCACATCATCCAACATGTGCTCTTCATTCCCTCGAAATGTTAATAGCAATTTCTTTTCCTTTTGCATTCTCACTGTGGCAGGGCTTCAATCCCAATATTATTTCAGCTCAAATCTATGACTAGGGAGTTGTTTTTACCACTGATAAACTGTTAACAAAGATTGATGCTGGGTACTGCTCATCCATTCACGAGTGCTTCTCTGCTCTGATTGGCTTCCGACCAAAATTAAGACTGAAAGAGTAATCTCTCTTTTTTTCCAAGCACTGTGTTGGTTAGTCACAGCCAATAAAGCCAACAAACCATCAAAAGGCATATATTTTCTACCCTTGCTCTCAGATTCTGAAGGTTTCAGCACAGGAACAGAACCATATAATAACTATAATTGCCATTGTGTTGCATGTAGCAACTGATGCATCACGTCCCAACTCAAATGTAAAACCACACTGGGGATTGTAGAGCAAGTGAAGAAAATGCATGAAGATAGGGTGAAAAAAGGCACCTGTTGTTTTGCTCCCAAGGTCTGACAGAAGCTGAAATAACCTTTGTCTCAGTCCCTATGGATTCAACAGCACCAAGGCACTGGAGTGAGAGAAGTAATGGAAAGTTCTGCTCTCTCAAAATAATTGACTTATTTTTCTGCCATTGCTGCTTCCAAGGTCCAAAACTTTTCAGAAAGTCTTGGAATTAACTCAGGGAGTGTGCTGGGAAGAATGTACATGTGAGTTATGTTGCTTGATCTGCCCATGAGCTGCTTTTTTTGGGGGGGGTCTGTTATCTGTCTGAAAGTATTTGCAGTCTGTACCGAGGCTAATTGACCTTGCTCTGCAGTTATTGAACACTGTGAATCATGTCGGGTTTGTTTACTTTGAATTATATATATATTGTAAGGATTTGAGGCTCTATACAGAATCACATAGTAGATGTTATTTTTTAAAGCTCCCTTGTTTCTACTAAACTCTATCCCTATTCTTTTCGAGGGAGAAAATGAAAACAAACTCCAACCATCTACTCCCTTATACTACCCTTCAGTGGTATTACCTCACCTGTCAAAACTATTCCTTCAAAGTGTTTATTCCTACTCCAATAAGAAGAAATAAGCTACATATGCAGCCAAAGCCTTGGAGACTTGTTTCATTCCAGCTGAAACTGTGAAGGAAAGACGTGGGGGTTTTGGCAGCAGCGGGAATTCACTGGGACAATGAGGTGATCTTACAGCAGCAGGTACAATGCTAAGCAGAGTTAGCTCACATTTGGTTATTACAGAAATAACTAAAGAAAAGTAGGGACACACTTCACCTGAAGAAGCGTTTTCCAGTGCCAGTTGCTAAAGTGTAATCCCCCAGTAATAAAGATTTTATAGCTGCCACCTCAAAAAACTGTCTCATAGTGGAAATTTTAATACCGTGATCCTGAGAGGCCAAACTGGAAAACAAGCAAGGAAAGAAAAGTTTAAAACTGCAACCAAAAAAGTTGTAAAAAATCTCAACCAGCTCAACTTCCTCAACACTGAAGGAGTCTCAGCAGAAAAGAGAAATACACTTTATTGACTCCAACCTCCTGTCCAAGGTCAGGGAAGAGGAAAAAACACAAACAGAAAACTTTGTGTAAAATAGCCCGAAACTTTGTGATTGTATTGAAGGCTTACCCTCAGGAGGAAATAGATTTTCACAACTAATGCAGGCCTCCTGGAAGAGTTGCTGTTCCTTTTGCTTCTCAAATATAGGTTATAACCCTACCAGCCAAAGTCTGTGGCATCAACTGCCTGCAAACTACCAACCAGCAACTTCTTCATACGACACCATTATTAGTTACCACCTATCTAAAGGTCACTGCACAATTTAACTTCATTCCACCTCCCTCAGGAAAGTTATACTTAATAATACAAAGACAGAACTCGGTATCTTCCCTCAGACCACCCCAGCTTCTACTGTAGAGGTGAAACCCTTCTTGTTTAATACAAAGCCATTCAACTAGAATAAATATATACATATATATTTTTTTAAACCAGTTAGTGGACAAAAAAGAAAGGGAAAGCTGCTTTGAAACTCAAAGAACAATCAGGAGTCAACAGAACTTGCTTTTCCCCCAGCTCTGCTGCTGAAGGCCACCTTAGAGCCTTGAACAAGCCCTTCAGTTTAGTGCCTTCACCAGAAACCTCTTTGTACCCCACCTGCAACATCAGACAATGCTCATTCCAAACTCTGCTGCACCAGAGGATAAAGACCTGTTGCATCACTTTTCAACACTTAACTTACTCATTTTCCATCCAACATCAGTTTTCTACTCTCCTCTATCCTCATGGATTTCCAGGCCTCTAAACTTGCAGTTCTCCCCACCTCTCTGGATATTCCTTTGCCTCTGGATTGTATTTTCCATGAGGGGCAGTGAGGAAGAGGCCAGGAAGCTGGTGGCTAAATTCTCAAAATCTTGTCATTCAAATTCTTCCACGAATATTTATTAAGCAGACGGGACCTACAGTTTACTCTTTTAATTGCTGGAAGTCATCAGGTTTGTTGTAATTTAATTTCATTTTTTTCCCCACGCTTTTTTGATTGGTTACTTTTTTTAATTAAGTATTCCATTATAAGCTATTCACAACTGAATATTTTTAAATTGCTTTCATTTTGAACGTTGCACTTATTGGCCCCTATTAATTAATCTTTCTTTTTTTTTTTTTCCTTGATGCACATCTGTTTTAATGCCCTTAATTGGAAGTAGTAAATAACATCATTAATTTTCTCCTTATTCAAATTTATCAGCTTTAGACATTTCATAGCAGTCAAGAGTATGGTCAGGAAGTGTTATCTTCATCCCAAACAACCAAGCATAGTAGACTCAAACCTCTGATAATACAGTTTGTTTGGAAAGTGGGAGACTAAAATTACAAGCACAAGCTCTGGATAAAGCAAAGAGATTTTCTGCTTTAAGAGGAAAGTTCTCTCCAGTTTTCAATTAATTTACCTGATTTTTCAGGCTTAAGACTTTTTGTGACACTTCACAGGAAACTGTAATTTAACATTAGTGTTCAAGGACAAACCTGATGTTTAAGTTATTGATCTCCCTAAAGAGGGACCCTGTCTGAGTTCACAGTCTTGGGGAAATTTGGTTCAGAACCCAAATCTCGGGCCTGTGTGGAATTTAACTTGAATCGCTGCATTACTGTTTCATAATATGATTTTCCGGAGGGATGCATTCAAAATGCATAATAAATAAAATAAACAGCAATCCAAACCCAAAGCAGTGCTACTTAAGGAAATGAATCACCAAGTTAAACCCCGATGCAGTGGCTGATCCCCCTTCCTTGGTTTCTGCTGCACAATTGATGGGATTTGGACTGTGTGCTTAGACACAGTTCTCAGGCATTCGATGTGACTTTCTGAATTTCCCAGGCCAATTGCAGGTCTGTGAGCTACATTTGCCTCATGTCTAAACGCCTTCCTTGTTGATGGCTACAACCTTGAAACAGAATCAGTGAGATCTCCACCTGAACAAGCAAGGGAACTTCTCTTGTAAATCTGTCAAATAGGCTGATGGTGGAGTGCACCATTAAATCCTGGCTCACAAAGATTTCAGTTGGCATGCAATGCATTGTTTTTAAAAGGAAAGAATGTACAGGTGCTTGTGTAATTCTTAATGACTGATGAATCTACCATTGCATGGAAAAAACAATGTCACTTTAGAAAATAACTGAGTGCTTCTGCAGCAATATCTATTTTTTTATTTGTCTTTTTGACTTATATTGTTATTTTCTGTGGTATGTTTCTTTTTTTGGGGGGGGAGAGAGGGGGCAAAAAAAATTTTTCCTGATCCAAATATGGTTTATTTTGTCAGTAAGAGACATGTACAAGCCCAGAGATCATGAGCACTCTATGCCATTTTCTCCTATGCAAGCAACATAAATTATTTAGCCTCTAATAACTTTAAGATTTCATGATGCTTGTGCAAGATGAAAAAGTGAAGACTTTTAGATACTAAACACTTTATTATGATCTGTAATCTCGTAAGGATGACTGATTTATTTAATGTGCAAACCCAGAGCATGTGGAAACGCAGGGACAATATATTTAGGGTTATATTCTGTCAAGTCCTGAGCACTGGGCTCAGTCTAGATAAAACCTTATCTTTAAGCATGCGAGTAGTTGCACTGATTTTAATGGGACTTTTAACATGCTTTTAAATGCCTGGACAAATAAGGATCTCGATTTTCTCTCTACCTTGCAAACCCAAGCTAAATAGCAGGTTTATTAATACTTAATACCTGCCTCCTAGATACACATCACAATGACAAGTGTGGATTACAGCAAAGCTATTAAGAAACAAGCCTAAATCTCCAAGCTTCAGTCAGGAGATAAAGAGCAGTGTGGCAATGGGTGATATTCCCTATCCAATGGCCTCTCCCACAAGGCAGTAACTACTTTCTCCAGCCATTACCAGCCATGACTCAAAGGGACAAGGCCACCAGTCACAAGGTGCCATTAATTTGGCAGGGAAGGTGGAGTGCTTTATTTAGGATCTGTCTTAGCTAAACAGCAAGGAGGTTTTTTTTTCCTGGAGAGCAAGCAGTGTGGTGCACACGGGGCTTTAAGCTTGTGGGAAAATCAAATTCACACATGGCGGTGAGATCCCGCTCAAAAAGCAGTTTAAACTTATCACTCAAAACACTGCTAGGTTAAAAGAGGAAGTTTTTTTTTACCCAATTCTGAGAACAACAGAAAGAATTTACTTTTTGCAAGGTCTCAACACTTTGACATGGTCAGTTAAAGGTCCTGCTTTGACAGAGCTGGGTTGGATGGGGCTCTGAGCACCCTGGTCTCGTGGAAGGTGTCCCTGCCCATGGCAGGGACTTGGAATGAGATGATTTTAAAGGTCCCCTCAACCTTTTCTGTGGTTCTGTTCTAGGATTTTATGAAAGTATCGAAGTATTTCACTGCAGTGCAGGATTTTGTCTCTCTTCCATTGTGGAATTATATTGTGGACAAGTTTCCCAGCTCTCAACCCCACCAATTCTATGGAGAGATATTTAGCAAAATTCCAAGATCTATGAGTTATGAATGATGTCAGGGAAGGAAATAATACATTCTTCAATTCAGATGGGACCCTTAGTCCAAATTAGTCCCAAGGTGCTTTATAAACAACACAATATATGAAACACTTCATGAGCTTTTGAAATGCAGCCAGTTCTGGGGTGAAATGTAGAACACTTCAGTAGTTACCACCAGACAAAAAAACAACAGTAGCCAAAAAATGCCATATGCAACTGAAACTACTGGGGGAATTAGGTAGGAAGAATGTAATTATCCATGCTGGATTCCAGCCAGAGCTAAAAGTAATCAGAAAGTCAGCGAAAGACCAGAACAAATTGATCTCATTACTCTTGTATTACTCGGATCTACTTCTAAATGGAAAACTCTTTCTTGAGTCCACTGGTCTGACACTGTGAGTACAGGTTTGTGTGTTCAAAAAAATCATCTCCACACGAGTTAAAAATACAGGAAGCTGATGACATCCCTGTGCAGAGTCCCAGTCTGGGTTAAGATACACTGGGATTTAATTCTCCTTCTCCTCAGGCCAGCAGAATTTTGACTTCAGCGAAACCAATCTGAGATTTGGTAGTGAAATGAGTTACATTAATTAAGCCAGTTAATAAATATTATCCACAACTTCCTACATAATACTCGAATTTTGCACGTAATGAACACATATGAACCACCCAAAACCCGATCCTGAAAAGACAAAATCCAATTTCTCTTGGTAGGTACAAAATACGAACGTATTGGGCAAGTATGGGGAGGGAGAAAGCAACCAAACTTAGGTGTAATTATGTTTACTCTCCAAAAGGAAGGAACAACTTAGAAACCAGCTCCAAAATTAAAAAAGAAGAGAATGGTGAGTAGGTTACTGAAAAAGTAAGAGCAAAAAGGGCGTGTGAGACATGAACAGTGCCCAGAAGGCTGAATAAAGAGTTTCAATGCGAGCAACAAGAAGGGTCACTGGGGAGGAGGAGAACAGCAGCTGCATAGAACCTTTGGAGATCCTTCTTGGGATGTCAGCACTGTTCCAGAATTTTCTGTTCTCAAGAAAACACACGTGCAAGCATCCAAGGAATATTTTTCTTCAAATTAATTTTTTGTCCTTTCTCAGAAATAACATAAAAAGCATTCATTACAGAAGATCACAACTCTCCAAGGCCAAGCCCACTTTCATCTTGGCTAATCTTTTACCCATTATCAGGCTTCTAGCAATGAATAGTGTATTATTTCAGCAGCAAAGCCTTGTACCTGACAAACAGCCAGCATTGTGCTACGGGGGAGAGAATAAATGGAAAATAGAAAGGTTTGGGTAAGGAAAGGTGAGAAACAGCATAAATAGTGATTTGTTTCTTAAATAAATACATTAATGTATCAGTTCTGAAGTGGCATTAGGAAGGTAGAAAACTTTTGGCACTAGATTTTTCTTTTATACTGCATCTTTCACTTCATATTAGTGAAGAGTTTTTCAATAAACACAAACATAAATCTCTGATGGCAAAAGCCGAGAGGAGCCCACACCTCCCTGTCTCCCACAATGAAAACTTTAACAAATAGCAGGGCTTCAGGGATTCTGCACAAAAGTCTTGAGACTGGGCTTTTGAGGAATGAAAATCCAGCTGCACAGTTTGCTGGCACCTGAGAGAACCTGCCACTTGTTTGTAAACAACCAAAAGGGGCAGAGAGCAGAATGTGGCCCATCTTCTGGTCTGACACAAGCCACTTACAGCTGTGTGTGCATCCTGCACAAAGCCCTGAGGATGTGGCTAGAGTGGAAAACAGGCCTGATGTTTCTTAGCTAATAGTTCCTTTAATACAGAGGAGTTTTACCAGTGAGACATTCCCATATTTTAAGTGATAATCACTCGCCCTTCTTAAAAGCTACAAGAAAACAGAAATTACCATTTGGACAAACTATGTCAATGATTAATTACCCTCACTGTTAAAAAGCTGGCCTTTTATTTCCAATTTGAATGCTTTTAACTCTCATTTTCAGAGACTGGAACATGTTATGCCATTGCTGGCTAAACTGAAGAGTCTTTGAGTGGAATAAACATAATTAACCAGATCTTCCTTGGAGCCTCAGGGTGTGTGCACATCCTTCAGTGCAGTTTGTGTAGGCACAGTTGCACAGACTTCAAATGAACCAGCTCAGGAAATAACAGCAACCATGACAAGGAGCTGGGCAGGAGCTGAGCAAGCTCTCCAGGAATTCAGAATGCAGGGGAGAGTCAACCCTGCTCTTACTCGTCACCAGATTGAAGTGTATCTGAGCACTGTCCCTGTGACACAACCACATCTCCAAATTTCAGCACAGTCTTACCCCAAGAAGGCGACTTTCAGGTCGTTTGAGAATGAAAAAGACACAGAAGTTCACCCTATTCAGAATTAATCAACAATATCTACATTTGTGTCACAGCACGACCGGCACCGTTGGGTAACAGGGATGGGGTTTGTTTTCTGTGATGTCCAGATGTGCTGCCTGGGAGGTGGGAAGGAAAACCCCTGGACAGGGACCTCAGAGAGGGAGTAGTTTCTGCTGTGTGATGCTGCTGTGTTCAGAGCAGCTCCTGATTCTGCTTACAAAGGCTCTGCCACCAAGGGATGCTTCCTTCCCTCCTCAACCCCCAACCAACGCACTCGTGTGACAGATTTTGGCTGGCAGGGCCATGCTGTGACATACTGAGAGTCTGGCTGTGTCTCTACACCACCCTGTGTGGTGGGAATGGGACACAAATTCCCTATACACCCACTCTTTTGGCTTCCCATCATGAAATGGTGGGGTCCCTGTATTTCCAGGGCTCATCCACCAGCACAGCATCCTTTGCAATCACAGCAGCATCCTGGTTTTCTCTCTTTATTGCCCTGTGTCCATTTACTCCACTGAAAACATTGATTTTTCTCTGTGTGCATTTGTAGGTATTTATCCACATATGCTCTGCTTATCAAATATTATCCAACCCAGGCAAATTTTTATTCTCTGATCAAAAGCCTGTTCCACTTAAGAGCCATAACTCCTAAAGGGGTGTTGCAATCTCGCTGCAGTTAATGGAGTTACCACAAACCACAGACAAATCAGGCCTCTGCTGGGTGTTGGCAATTCTCTCATTAAGTACAAGCATTTACCAATTCCAGATTTATGCAGAAGAAAATAAAAATCAACAAGCTCTCCCTAGTGTATTAAGAATAAAAAAATGTAGAAGACAAAGAATGAAATGAAAAGTATGTGAAATTAAAAATAAATAAAATAACATGAAAAAAATCAATCTTTCTTCCTTTTTGCCATTTCATTTATTGATTCCAGCACCCCCACTAAAATAACACCGCAGTAGGATTGTTAGAAAAAACATAGGTGGATTAAATAAAATTAGATTTTAAAAGATTCAGGTGATAAAAGCTGATGAGATAAACTAGACAGATAAATCAATGGAAAGATGAATAAGTCAGATACCAAATTTACTGTCTGG
Source organism: Lepidothrix coronata (assembly GCF_001604755.1). Classification (NCBI taxonomy): domain Eukaryota; kingdom Metazoa; phylum Chordata; class Aves; order Passeriformes; family Pipridae; genus Lepidothrix; species Lepidothrix coronata. Next base: position 4,664,190 of record NW_016690214.1, read on the forward strand.
GGGATCCACTGAGCTCCTTCTATTACCATTTGAATGTACATTGGGGATTTCTCAGAAGCTGCCAGATCTGACAAAATTACCCTGTACTTGCCAGCACTGTTGGACCCCCCAGTCCAAATGCACCTACTCTAATGCTACCCTTGGAAAAAATCCACTCCACTGTAGAACTCATGGTGACAAACACCACCCCTCACTTCCATAGCTATACAGGCCAGAGAAGGTCCTGTGAGGAAATAAATATTCCTTTGTGTTTGATCAGAAAAATATATCAGACCTCTGGCTTCTACTACAGGTCATTAAATTGGCTTTATTACCCCTTTCTATCAAACATCCTGACTTGTTTAGCAGGATGAGCTTATTCCCTGGTGAAACACTGCCAGCTTAATCAGCAGCCCTCCCCCCAGTCCCAGCATCTGGCCTGGCAAAGTTTCTGTTTGACCAGAGTGTCCTGGGGTTCCTTTCCTTCTAGAGCAGCCCCTGAGGCTACAAGCTGCGAGGCAGGGTGCTTTGAACCTGCCCTCCATGGGTAGAACTGCTGACTGACTTTTCCACACTGAGAGAATGTAAAAGCCATTTAAATTCTGCTTTTCTGGGTCACATTAAATTGTGTTTTGGCCAGCTGCAAGGGTTGGACTCCAGCCAACGTGCTTACTGCGTGGGCTGGGTTAAGATTTATGATGTCCCTTAACTAATCATTTTCTAGCTGTTGAGTTCCTGAGATTTGTAAATAATGTGGCAGATAAGTGCTCTGCCATCTGAACTGAGCTCCAAAACAAAGTTCCCTGCTTTTGGAAAAGAGGAGGGTGTGTCTGCACACACCCTCACTGGAGAGTGAAGCACAGACTCTGTGCCAGCAAGGCAAACAAATATCTTTCAGTAGAAGAGTGTTTTGGTGGATTGATTCATTTTCCAAAGGCACTGTCTGAACCAGTAGTTAGGTAGCCCTGTCCATGTGGGGAACACTACAGTCCAAAAGGGTCCCCTTTAGTTACCCACTTTTTGAAGACACCCCATGGAATGCCCACACTCTCGGCAGAGGTTTGAAAAGGTGATAACAAGAGGGTGATGTTTGCTTTCCTACAAAAGCTCTTTGCCATCACTGCCAAGAACACAGTCAGGTTCCATGCAACATTTCCAAGGGATACCTTAATTTCTGCATTATGGATTTGATTCACAGTCATTCAGGAAAACCTGTCCTGCTGAATCCTGAGACATCTCATCAAATCTTATCTTGTTTCCTCCTATGACTTTATGGTCTTTACAAACACATAATGAACAGCACCATCAGCTTGTGCTGCATCCAAATAAAACCACCACTCTGAAACACATTATCACTAATGCAGTGTGTTACCCACCTTGAGTCCCAAGTCTATTTTTAAAAATGATTTATGAACAAAAACTGACACACATAATTAACCTAATTTGAGTATTCCATGGTAAATGTTATTATAAAACTCTGCTCTAAATTAAACAAAATTAAATCCTGATAAAAATTTACCATCCTGCAGTCCCCAAATGAGCCCATGGTTTAATGGAAGATATCATGTAAAAACCATTAGTTTAAAACTGAATGAATCTCATTCTTGCACTATTAATTCTAGTCCTTTAGTTTTATACTTAAGGTTTTTGCAGATTATGCTTAATTAACTTTTTTCTAATGGTATTTAAATTAGCTGTTCTATATGTGATAAGAATACCTTGACAGATAGGTTTCTAATTTGATCTGTAGGATTTCATTTCAGAAAGTTTCAGTAGTTTGATGTCTGTGGCATCCTTTCTTCCCTGTCCTGTCTTCATCTGAGCCAAACACTTTCCTCTCATGCCTTTGATACCCTAGGAAGGCAGAGAGCTACAAATCTTCAGCTCCAATCAAGCCATTGAATATCTAGTTGGATTTCAAGTGGCATTAAAAGAAATTAATTCTAAAGCAGCTTAGAGAGAAAAATACTTAAAAAAATCACTGTGTCAAATGTATGTCTTGGTTCAGCACATAGTCAAAAACTCAGTTTCAAACAGAGAATGCCCCCTTAGTGTGCCCTTCTTTTTACCCACACAGCAGTGAGCTTTGGAGCACTCCTGCAGCACAGCTTTGGTCATGAAGTACATGGGGAGAAAAAAAACTCCTTCAAAGCACATGAAAGTAACAAAAGAGAACTTCTATCCACACGTCAAGTTTGTTCAGCTCACACCAGAGCAAGATTTATCCAAGAGAGCTCACCTACCTTTCACCTTCTGAACTACAACATATTGTCAGCATCAAAAATGAAAAATGGGTCCAACACTGAGTGACCAAATCCCTGATGTTAATGAGACAGATACCCCCCAAAAATGCAAAAAACTCTTTGGACAGCAGTAAATGAAGTGTCTAACTTGGCTTCACTTACAGCTCTGCAGAAGCTGTGCCCATGTACCCATCATTTCTGTGCCATGGATCACTCAGGTGGACACTGCATCCTTCCATCAACCAGAGCAGCAAGACATGCAAATTGTTTCTTACCTGAGGTCCCTCTGGAAAGGATGGAAGGAAAGCCTTGGGGTCTGGATACTTGCAAAGGAGTTTGGATGCAATCTCAGCACTGCAGAATGGTCAGGTCCTCCCCCATTTACTGCAGGAAGTTTTGCTCTTCACATTCATGCTCTTTTTTTGGGGGAATCCTAAAATAAAATAGGAAAAAATACAATAGGGTTAAGAAAAACCATAAATCACACATTCTGTAGTAGAACAGACTTTCTAGTCTTAAAATGGAACAAGCAATGAGGGTCAGGCTGGTTTAGATATTGTTAGTGAAGATTATAAAAACCTTTCTAAACCATTCTGGAGGTGCTCAAGAAATGACTGGATGTGGCTCAGTGCTCTGGTCTAGTTAACAGGGTGGTGATCAGATAAAGGTTGGACTGATGGTCTTAGAGGTCTTTTCCAACATAAATTCTGTGAATTTGAACAGATGCTCATTTCCCATTGTGAGCCTCCCTATGGTAGGTCCATAGTTGTCTTAATTAACTTTTTAATTTTGATAGCAATACTACTGAATAGTCTCAAATCTCAAGAATATTATAAAATGTTGTTATAATGCCTTGTCAAAGTAATCTGACCAGCAGGACTTAAAAGAAGTACATCTAATTGTGAATTATAATATAAATATTCAGAAACGTCAACTCATCTTTTTCTGATTTAAAACATTGTATGATCCTTAACATATGTGATTTGATTTGAGTTCTTTTACTTATCAGCTGATTATTTTTGTCATCCCAAATGGACACTGTTTCCAGCCTAATACAACCACCTGTTTGCCCTGTTTCTGCTGAAGGGCAAACCGGTTTGGGGTTTGAAAAATTGTTGGTGAGAGGGATGTTTGTCAAGATCTACTGAGCCCTAACCACAAAATTCCTTCCCCTAGGATGGTTGCAGAGTGAGCTGGGCAGGTCAGTCACTGGTGTTACTGGTACTGCATCAATCACAACATTCCCTGTTGGAAAGAACAGTCCAAGCTCTCACAACCCTGGTGGCATTTCCATTACTGCAGTGTCACATGAGGCATCAAGTTCACCTAGAAATGGTCCATTTTTATCTTGCTATCCAACCAAAGCAAAAGAATTTTAAGAATATTTAGTATATTAAAGACTTTCCCGATCTCGTTTAAAAGACATTGTGGAGCTGCCATTTGCTCTGACCAGAAACACTGTCACCATCTCATCAAATAATCACAGCACAGACACGTTCACTGTGCAAATTCTGCTGATAACTGGATACAATACTAAAGACACCAGGAGACTGGTAGGAAACACTGACAGGAAACCATTGTTGTTGTCTTTCAGAAATGCTCAGTCAAGCTCCACTCCCATTTGCACTGGTGTAAATTTGTCACAGGTCCATTCCCTTCAGCAGCCTCATGATCCTGTCACCCCAAAATCTCGAGCCTGGCACAGTCACTGCCGAGCCAGTTATTTGCAGTTCCAGGTTTATAGTGATGAAACAAAGCTGTGCTCGCTCTATCAGTCATCGTTTTTGTGACATGCAGTAGGTAAACTGAATCATGGCCTCTGTCCTAGACATCACCCTGTTTTTTGGGTGATCTGTGTCATCTTTTTCCTCCTCCCAGAACTTCAGGAGTAGGTACAACGAAGAAAAAAAATGCGGAAGTATTTTTTTTATTTTTTTTTTTTATTCCCCTCTCAAGACTAATGAAAGTTTCTAAATGGCTCAATTCATCTAATTTGTAAAATGAATTATCCCACACAGAAAATTCCTGTTATGAAATTTCTGGCTGAGAGAAAAATCTTCCCCAGACTCAAATGTTTTGGATGAAACACCTGCAGCAGTCTGTGCTTATCTCAAGTTTTAAACTTCTTGGTGTTTACTCAGCATAATAATCAGAGGTGAATTAAGGTTATCACAATTTAAAAAGACCTCTAGTGCTACAGCATGTTGATACTTGAGTGAAACAGAAAAAAACAAAATACAGGGTAATTTATTTTTATCTGCTTCCAGATTACAGATGGGAAGGAAAATGACATCAATTTATGACCATTCTCAGGATATTTCAACTAGATGAACAGCATTTAAAATATGTGTATGAAATATCAGATGGATGAAGTTTTGAATCCGAGAAGTCATTAAGTCCTTATTTGGCTTAACTTAGAAAGACTGTTCAATAATTAGTAGAATTTTTTATATTAGAGAGGCAAGGAGAAAGACATTGATGATACAAAAATGACCACAGAGAACAGACTGTAAAACAACCAAGGCAAAAAAATCTATGCAGATTTTATGTGAAGGGTGATATTTCATTTATAGATTTACAAGATGTCACATTTATGATTCCTGAAACGTTCAATAGCAAATGGGCAATATCCACAGTGATTTCAAAATGCTCAGATTAATAGTTGTTAAAGTAGATGGGTTTATCAGTACAAAAGTTATGAAATGTCCAGAGAGCAGAAGTGAAAAAATAATGATAAAAAAAAGAAAAGCAATGTAAAAGTCCCAAAACTCATCCTGCTGAGGTGAAATGAAAGCTGACTTTGCAGGAGAGTTTTTCAGGAGTTCCAGAGCACTTGGGAAGCGTGTTCAGGAAGGCAGAGAGGCAGAAGTTTGCTTCTGCATGGAGAAACCACCTGCTCCTGTGGGAGGCCAGGCTGGAAACCAAGAGATCCTGTTTCACAACAGCACCAGAGCTCCAGAAAACTCTCTGCACCTTTCAGGCAGGTGTGACATTTGATAACAAGACATATGGTTATTCTTTTTAGAACATAGTAGTGATAGTGTCTGGACTCCTTTATTAAGTCTCCTCCTATTCCACAGCTCAGCCTGGGTCAGCTCTCATCTTCCTCAGGTTCATCCCCTACTGATGATTTGGGAAGTATCTAGATTTTTTCCCTTCAGACATATAATTATATACATTTTTTTATTCATCAGCTGAACTGGCAGCAAACTGCACAAGATGTAGCTTTTTCACCTTCACACAAGGGTAGCTTTTTAATGGACAAAAAGGGTAAAACAGGACCACCCACAGACATGGGCCAGTCAACCAACCTAAAGTTTTCTGTCCTACCTCAGAAAAATGCCCCACCTGGGAGGGAAGGTCACAGAGCCAGGCCTGTGTCAGTCCCACAGCACAGCCTGTGAGGACATAACCCATTAAAAACTCAAAGAGTGTGAACACAAAACAAAATAAACCAGGCAGGGGGTGGAGAAATAGCTCATATACACCCGGAAGCTAAAAACATACCACGTAGAACTTTAGATTCCTAAAAGATACCAAATGGCAGAAGGGCATGACATGCCTGTTCACTGGTAATTTCTGAGCAAGATAGCAGAGATAAAACTCCTCCTTTTTCCTCTCCCCCACTGTATTTTGCTTCCTTTTTCATCTCTGTTCCCTCTGGAGCGAGCTGAGCAGCACTCCCCACTCCATAGGCAGCCTACATGAAGTGCTGAGAAAATGCCAGTTAATCTACCTGTTAAAGGAATTACCTCCCCTCTGCCTTGCTTTGCCACCACAGGAACTCCACACAGAGCCTGCAAGTTTTTCCTATTGAAGGGAGCAAACACTCCACCTGTAAAAGTATCTTTATCAAACAAAGGAGAGCCTGGCTTTGCTTATTTCTGTTAATTACCACAGCTTCTGACAAAGGAATTTTTCTTCTTTCCCGAAAGTGTTTGCTTTCATGTTTAGAGAAAGAAAATGAAAAGAAAAATTACAAGAACTTATTAATATGCCAAGGTAATTGCTTTGTACAGTGCAGGGTGAATAGACAATGCTCAGACCTTTCACTGAAGCTGCAATCACTGGCAAATGGTAATACATGCTCAAAGCAAATAGATTAAGACTAAAAACATTTGTAGAGAATGCCACAAGAGATTAGAGTACTTGTACAGATATTTTCTCAATGGGAAAAAAAAAAAAGAATACCAACCTATCAGCATAATTTTATCTACAGCCCCAAACAAAATGTTTGCTAGAAATTGTTCATTCTAAGTTTGGAAAATTCATTTTTCAGTGACATCCACCCTGAAACACGGTGATATCCAGGAGGAGAAACATCTTCAGGCACCCAGGTGAGTTTTTCCTGTAAGAGCTCACCTTAATCCTCTATCTGTGTTTAGTTGCCTAATATTGTCATTTGATTCATCTCTTCCTTATGACCAGGCAGCATTTTAACCATATTCCTATTTTATACATTTCTCATATACATATAAGGCAGGGTTGTGCATATTTCTGTGCACAAATATCTGTATATGGTCATACATACATACATGAAGGGGCAAAGCTAAATTACACAGGCATTGTAATGAAGAGCTGAGTGTAATGGCAAGATCACAGAGTAAATCTCATGCTAAATGACCATCACAGGAGTATTAGACAAGCCTGCCCTTTATTCTCTTCTATCAGGAAAGGCAACTGATGGATATTATCATAAGTTTCAAGAAATAATAGATCCTATGTCTTCCAAGACCTTGGAAATGCATTTGTTTGTGTGTCTAGACTAGAAGAACTGAAAGTCCTGGGGTTAATAATGAGATACTTAAGCCCGAGGAAAAAAAAGAAACAGATGTTCAGAAATATCAATATTTCCTGTTGCACTGGCATTACAAAGAAAATATTTCTCCCAGCTAGAAAATATACTCACAGTATACCTCTAGAAACATCTCTTCTTAGTATGTTTTAGAACTTTCACGGAAACTTCAAAAATCTGAACCAGTTGGGGAAAAAAAAAACCAAACCAAACCACATTAAAATGACCTTGCCTGGGTTGAAATACAATTCAACAACTCTCATTCCAAGGGGGAGAGGATTTAGGTTGAGGGGAGGAGTGAAAAACAGTCAACAAATAGACTTTTAGTTTATGTCTTAGAAGCTTAAGAAGCAAATCAAATACAACAGAAGTAAACGAAGCACAACAGTGAACTGCCACTCGTGACAGAGCCAGAACCGGTGCCCTGTGCTAATTTTTGGATTTCTAGGAGAATCAAAGTGACAGCGAGATGACAGACTGTGCTCACAATTATTATTATTATTTAGATAACATCACATGCATGATAGTTGTTTTGAAACCAATGTGATTTGTTACTTTAACAACACAGTACTTGCCAGCCCTAAACTCCAGCAAGTCAGAGTTACGGAGAAAATGGTTCCTGAGCAGCCTGCACCAAAGTCAGCATTAGAAAGAGATTGTCCCATCTTTTGTATAATTTTCTTCACAAAAACTCTCTTTTCGTATTTGAGGTGAAAATTCTGAAATCCACATAAATATCAAACATTAAACTCCATTTCAAGAAATGTTATTCCTTTCAAGAACCTTTCCCAGAGTGAGGCAATCAGAGCAAAGAAGAATCTAATCTGAAACGTCAGCCCGGGTTTGTTTCTCATCTCCAGACCTCAGCCCACATTTACCAGTTCTAACAAGAACATACCAGTTCCCACTGTGATTTGTCTTCAGAAATGAGGCCTTATGATTCTCATTTTTCAGCTCCCTCCAGAATATATCTGGAGAAGTCAAAATCCCAGGCTTGTCATATCTGTCAAGCCGATGTTGCTTTGAGACGACTGAGTTACTACTGTTAACTTAATCACAACATACTTGCCTCCAGTTTATTTGTGGCCAAAGATACACAGAATGCTCAAGTCAAAATTAAAATTGAACAAAGCATAGCAATATGCTGCATTGTTTCATTTATTTCCCCAAACTAAGCACCCTGGTAAAACAATTTAAATACAAAGTAAGTTCACACAAGTGGCACCCAAGAGGAGATTTCTGCACAGATATATGATAGTAGAAGAAAATCCTGTCATGCTCTGAAACACAACAGCAATTATCTTGCTGCCATAAAGAACAGAATAGAAATTTCTTCACCCAACAAGTCTGCTGCTAAGTGGCTTTGACATCACAGATAACAATTACTGTAATACCTGTCAGCGCACGCTGCCTGTCACTGCTACAGAAACTCCTTCCCAAGAAAACCCTGCAGAAGGGATCCTGCCCCTCAAGGACCAGAAGCAGGTCATGATCCTTCCCAGCAAAGCAGTCAAATAAACATGCAAGGGAATAAATGAGTGAAGGAACAAGTGAATGAGGGAACAAATGAACAAAGCCATACTGTTAGACAAGTCATGATCAGTTATTTGTTTTCAAATTATGGGGGGTTTTTTTTGTCCAAATACTTCACCATGTCCATAATTTCTTAGACTTATTTTCTAAGGCTACATAAGCCAGTTTTCTTCATGAGGAACAGCATCAACACTTTTCTGGTCAAGCAAACCCAGCGTGACAATGCTGGTCATGCCCAGCAGCTCTGACCCTGTGTCTGCAAACACATGATGTCTCTACACTGAAGTGTTTGTGTATTCTTTTGTTTGTTTTTTTTTTTTTTTTAAATTTTTTTAATACTTATCTGGCTCAAGGAGATTAACACATCACACAAAAGGCTGATAAGGCTTAATCACTGCTTCCTTTAAAAATAAATTATAAGTAAGCCTAAGGGCTTCTCCTAGACTCATCTTCTAAAAACGTATCTGCATCTAAAACTCAGGTCCTCACTGTCTGCCGACCTCTTTCAACAATAAATAATGTTTTCATTCAGGATATACCAGAGGAACAGAGGAACAGCTTCTGCATCCAGAGGCACAGCTCTGTTCGAAGCACTGGCACAGCAGGACTTTAGAAAATAAACCACATTTGTTCTTTGCCCATCTCTGTGTCTTGTGGCAGCAATTCAGTCCCTGTCCATTCTGTAGCAATCATCCATCAGCCACACAAACTCGTGTTTTGACCTCTCTGGTGTTCCTAAGCACAGAGAATAAGCAGATCCTGCAGTACCAAAGCCATGCCTTGCTCTGTTTGCTGCAGACATTTCAAATGCTCTGCCTGAAAACCGGGAAAGTGGAGCCAGTCTTGTCTGTATCAAAGAGCTTTTGAACCCCTGAGCCAGGAAGGGGTTATTCCCTGCATATCTGTATCTGCCACAGTGGGAAGCCAATGCTCCTCACTGGAGACTGAAACTTCTGGCAAAGCCACGTGCTGTGTTTCTGTGTGAAAGAGTCACCCTTTAACTGTGCTTGCAAATCTGTTTACAAATAGCTGCAGACTTCACTATGAGATACCCAGGTTTAAATAAGGGAGAAAAGAAATAAGAAAAAAGGACCCTTCAAAGCTGAACTGAAGTGTGTGATGATAATATGAAAACAAACTGGGCATGAAAGTCTGTTTGCTAAATAATATATTGCTGTAGCAGGGCTGTAATGGGCTACGAAAATCTTCTGATTTTCTGCAGTGAGCTTTCCTAAGGAGCACTACAGAATTTATCAGCTCTTGAGAGGCAATGACTCTAAGCTGCTTTTTCTGCAGGGGCCCCCTGTATTTAGCCATCCCTGCCTGTGTTAAGCTCACCTGCCTGATGTACCTGGTTAAACAGCTGTCAAAAACCACAGGGGATTTGGAAACCCCTTTGTTCAGGAGGTGGCTGTGCCACTGAATTGAGAGAGATCCTCCACAGTCAAAGCTCAGTTTTAAGGAGCACCCTCGTCTCCTGCAGGGAAGAAATGAGCTGCAGAGCATTTCACCAAGGGGGTAGCACAGCCTTTGAAAAGGTCAGAGGGAGAGGCTGCAGAAACTGCATCATCAGGGGTTTTGAAGAAACGGCAAGTCAGAAATGGCAAGTCTGACCTGATGCAGCTCAGGCAAGCCCACTTTACTCAGGAGACTGGACTACAGCTCTCCAGAAGCATGTTCCAATCACCACTTCTGTGAGTAAAAGATGCTTTGCTTTGTTCCCAGACGAGCCGACAGAGGGCCAAGGCTTTTCTCTGCCGTCCCCCAGCAGTTTTCAGTGCACACATCAGTGTTTGCAAACCTCACAGCAATGTCCCTCGAGATGTAGGATTACAGTGGTTCCCATTTCTGATGCCAAGAGCCTCTTCTATAAGTCGGCAAATCAGAGCCTGCTGTACATAAAAATGGACTAAGAGATCTCACAAACACAGTGTATAAATCCAAACACTCTGAGCCCTTCAATATATGCAGGAGAACTTGTGTCTTGTGACTGAAACCATCCAAACACCAGGGGACCTGAAGTGTCACAGGTACTGAAAGAATAAGAACTACTTGGCAATGTTTGACTTCCTGGCTATAAAAAGAAAAACAACAGTGAAGTAAACAACCAGAGAAGATTGCTTCTAATGTGGTTTGTTAGGGGCTTCAGGGAGGAAAAAATAAAAAGGAAGAAAATATGAACTTATTGTCAAAAGCAGACATTTGATTTGCTAGAGCAGATAAGGATCAAAGCATGGTGCAAATGACAGCAGGAGAAAAGGTTAACACATCTCCAAAAATGAAACAGTTTTTCTTAAGCAGACCCTTGTGATAATATGATTGTTTCTAATGAGAATGTTCTAATCAGCTTAATTAAGAACTAATTTTCACATCTTTGCAGAAAGAAATCCAAAGGACTTGCTCAAATCATCATTCTCTGCCATCAGTAAAGGGATTTAGCATCCTTTCCACCTCTGAGCTGACGCACAGTGAGGGGAGTGTTGGCAAATTAATACTGCTGTGGAATCTAAAAAGAAGGATACAGACCTCCTGAAGTCTGTGGCTGTCACTGGACGGAGGAGGAAATCAGAGACTATGCACAAAAGCAGCAAGAACAGCCTTTTTTCACACTGACAAGCACAGATAGATCTGGACATCAGCCACCCACCCTCCAAACATAGACTGTCCTCTAACAGGAATTCACTCATGCTAATGGGATTATGCCTACAGTGAATCCTACACCTACTAATGAGGGGTAGTGAAAACTGTGAATAATTAAGTAAATGTACAAATACGCACACATCTGAGTAATGAAGAATCTTCTATTCACTGATAACTCTTGAATGGAAGTTGAGTGAAAATAAAATGTTAATGCATGGAGAAACAGAATTTAAACATAAAATATTCTCATTTTATATTATTGGAAATTATCCTATCAGTGGATAGACTTCACAGGAAGGAGCAGACCTGTTGGAATTTCTGACATGATTTATCTTCATGGGGATAAGAGGGTTGCTCTGGTATTTTAGTCTCTCTTGAAATGCTGAACTTTCTATTTCGTAACATTTATAACTATGCCACATTAATGGGACATTTTAAAGGCATTGATGCATCACTCCAGCAATGTGGGGGTTCCTGTTCCAAACAAACAACTCAAAACCTGATATTGAGACAGAGCCCAGACACTTTTACTCATTGTGATTTTGATGCTGTGTGGATGAACCAGGCAGAACCCAGCAGCTTTTCTGCTTATATCTTGCTTAAAAAGCCACTGACATTCTTAGAGAGTTCTCTCTATCAGCTGTGTGTGACATTTTCAAGCAGGTGAAGCTGCTCATACCCGGTGATGCAAATAAATGATTTCCTATTTCATGTAGCTCAGAATGTTTGTCTGCTGGAAATGACACTGGCGACTGAGGAGCATCAAACAACAAAACTGGGACCTGTTGTGCTGCCTTCCATTGGTGGTTCTGTCCTTTGAGCCATTACATTTGACAAAACAAACACTGGTGTTGGCACACCCCAGACAAACAAAGAGGGAAAGCATCAGAGCAGAGATATGAAAAACATCCTTTTTTCCCCCCTAAGATATTCACTGACTGTTTATACTCATGAGCACAAACACATCAAACCCAGCACAGGCTGCGACACAAACTCAACTGGCTCATGGAGCTGAGGCTCAAAATGCTGCTTACACCACTTTTCCTACACTGGCTGCACCTGCTGGGGTGCAGAATTCCCTCTGCTCACAGAGGAGCAGAATAAGTTCAGCCTCTTGCCTGACAGTGTTCCTGGGAATCACCAGCATTCCACACTACAAGCACAGTTCATGATTATCCATGTCAACCAGATAAACACAACCCCATAAGTATTTTTCAAGTCAGATGTTTTTCTCTAGCTAATGCTGCTGTTGAGTTTGTCATAAAATACTAAATAAGCATTACTAAATGAGACCAATTCTGGGAATATCTATTCTCCACTGGCTGTTCCTTTCTTCCTTGGGGTGCTAATTCAACCAGAAACTCCTTGTGAGCAGAGAACAAATTTAATTTGAATAGTGATTTGTTTTGTCATTTTGTAAAAACTCATGTTAAATTAGTGACTGGATCTGCCTGGCAACCTAAAAAGTTCCTAAAAATCTTAGAGAGTCCCAGTACACTCAATAATTTGAGTCTATTTCTAAAGGATAATTCCTTTCCAAATTTGAACCAGCTCTCATGGCTGATGTAGCCCTTGGAAAAAAATCTGAGCACACCAGGACAAGGCCCTCAGCTTGCCTAAGCAGCCACAGCCAGCTGCAGATAGATCTCCCTCCTTGGCAAAAAGATTATATTAACTCCCTATCAAAACAATGCATTATTATGGCAGAATATTGGGATTAATTAAAAAAACCACACACAAATAAGAGATAGTGAAATGAGTCAAAGCTGCCTCAGCTGTTCATCCCACTGGCAGTGGGATGAATGTTGATGTAATGGTAATTTTGCCTTTCCTTTAGTGAAGCCAGGACTTCCCTCTTGCTATTTTAATGAGTGAATTCAGCAGCTGCACAGCAATGTCCACCTCCAGACACCCACACAGACACATAACCACTGCCTGCAAGTGCCAGAACTTCAAAGCCTAAAGAATACATTTGTATTTCAATGTTAGTTCAGTATTAGGAAAAACCCCATAATAATAACTCAAGCAGGTGGTAGAGGTGGGAATGTGCTTCAGCAAACTGGCATTTTAAAGTTAAAAACCCCTTACATCTCCAAACCAGTCATTTACTGTGCAATGATCTATTTTTATGGATATCACCATCATATGGAAACAAACTCTGCTATCTTTTTACATGGCCATTCGTTTTTAGTTGCATGGGCCATGGATACATTTATTCATTTACATCATAGACGTAGGTGTGCATCAGCATGTGCAGGAGGCACTGCAAATATATTGTGCACCTGCAGTGCACATGAGGAAAGCTATCCAACAAGTATGCCCAAACTCCACATTTGCAGTTTTGCGGGGAATAAAAATCAGGCTGTCTCAGTAAAAGGGGCTTTGATGCTCGTTCTCTCTGCTTATTGCCAGAGCAACTGTTCCTGTTGAGGAAAACTGAAAGTATTCTGTCTTTTAAAGTACATGTGAAAAATAGAAAATGAATGAAATATATGCAAGCAGCAGGTTGATATAAATCAGTGGAGGACATGAGAAGAAACAACAAACAGGGAAAGTGAGCTCTGGTTGCAGACATGGAATGGCAGCCCAGCAGGCAGCATTTCAGAGCCCCCCTGGCCCTGGATGGGCTCAGGCTTAGGGTGAACTGAACTTGGAATCTCTGCTGGTACTTTCAGACTGTTTATATCCAGGTGCTGTCCTGGCTCTGACCTGGAGCCAACAGCCCATGAGGATGAGGAGAGGATGTACTGAACCCCTGTGCTGAGTGGAGGCTTTGTGCCTGTAATGAGAACAGAGAGATGCAACAAGGCTGCAATGCTGCCCCAAAGAGAAAGATTTATCTTCCTGACAGATAGCAAAAAAAGAATAATGGTTTTTTTGTCCCCAGCAGCCTTCTTCACTGCCTTGTTTTGACTCAGCATGAACTCCATTCCTCCAATTTGTTTTTCGTTCCTTGGTTCCATTTAGCCAACCCTTGCCTCTACAGATTTTGGGTTTCTTTGGGTTTGGTTATAAGTTAACAAAGCAAAATAACCAGGAGTCCAATGACCAGATTTCTCTTGGTGTAATCTGAGCACCACTGAAAGCAATGATTTAAGAATATAGTTCTAAACCATCCAGCTACTTTCAATTTGCCAGTATCATAAAATGTCACAAATTTCCCCTGTCCTTCAGTTTTCCTTGACAGTGTTTTGAAATGGTATTTCTGTGGAACATTTGAACTTTGGTTGCTACTCTTCTGCTTATAACCATGCACAGCATCACAGCAGCCCAACACAGGCACACGAGGACTTCCCTTTTTTCAGGGCCTCAGCAGTGCAAGACGTGCAAATGAGTTTTCAAACTCAAAAAAACCTACTTTATCCTAAATTCCCGGTAGCCTTCCTACCAAGAAAAATGTGTGAACTGTCAGCATTTTGAAGTATCTTGGAAATGTTTTGTTCCTTGGCCATGTTTCGGTTGGTGACATCCAGCACCTCATTCCACCTCAGCTCCCTGTCAGCAGTCACTGCAGAGTCCAGCACACAGGACAAAAGGTTTGCTCTCCAAAGCACAAATCAAACTGGTAAAGCCTCTAGCATGCCCCCCTCTATGTCCTGGGCAATAATTAGACATCTGGAACTACTTTCAGATATCAGAACTTCCTGAATGTGCTCAAACCAAAAGGCAGCTGTGGATTCAAGTCACACATTCCCAGACATGCTCCAGCACATGTGCAGCTGAATTGCTCTGTCCATGCAAGAGATAAGAGAAATACTTTGTGAATGAGCCTGTGTCCATATGGAAATCCTGAAATAAGTTACAGGAGTACTTTACTCCCAAACAATTTCCTTTACATGTAATTGGAAGATTTTTTAAAACAACCAGTGTCCTTAAAGCCTCAACACCAACACATGTAGAGCAACTGTGCCAACTTTATTTTGGCATGTTTCTTTTCTTCCAGTAACCTCCTTTAGACAGGCATCTTCCACGTGCAACGGAATAGATTTTTCCTTCTTCAGGAAAAATCAGTTGTGTGGCTTTTAAAAACTTTTAAACCTTTTAATTATAAATTCATGGGCTTTTGGAGCATAAATCCAAGCATCAGTTCACGAAGTCCCTCCCTGCTCTCCACTGATGTTTATAGTGATGATTCTGCTATATTCCATGAAAGATAAAATGCAGAGAAATCCAATACGCTGCTTCTCCGTTAGGAATTAATTTGCTGATAAATAGTTATTCTGTCAAGAATTATAACAGTGTAGGGAGACATCAAAAGAATTTGTCCAATTTCTTTCTTTTGCACAGTGCATGACTGCAGTGGCTGCACTGGCCAAGCTGTGTAAGAAAATAAAATATAAATCCACAAATTCAGGGCAAGCACTGTATGGGATATACACTCCAGACCCAGGGTGTGAGGTGAATTCCCTCTGTCTTTGAAAGGCTGCAAAATTGCTTTCAAATATCCTACCAATATTATTAAAAATACACACAATGAACTCCAATTCATATGAGCAGGGCACACACACACAAGCCCATTGCCTTGTCTTTACTGTAACATTTCATACTGGGTTTGGAAACAAATAATCTCGGGTTTCATGAATAACCAAAATGCTCTTGAAAAGCACTTTCTTTCCTGACACATTCACCTACAATTCTATTAAGAGTAAAAAAATAATACAGAACAGAGAGAGAGAGAAAGGAACAACATTTCAGGACAAACTGTTGTCAAATATAGCTTTTCCTCAAAAAGTTGATTTATAAGATGCTGAACAGCCCCTTTTTCAATGCAGTAAGACATGCAAGGATATGTTATGTCATATCCATATGAAAACAGTTAATCCTGATTCTATTCTTAGTTAACCTGTTAACAAGACTAGGGTTTTTTTGCTCTTCACTTATTGGTAGCTGCAAACTCTTACGATATAAATAATCTGTTAATCTATTCCCTATTAAAGCCAAGATCTAATTTTTAAATAATTTATGGCACATGCCCAGTAATACTAAAACACATTATAATTATAGAATCCAGACCTTGAATCTTGCCAAGTAATGATGAGTACGGGGAAAATATGTCACCATGTTGCTGGCTTGAAATTTATAGACTATTGAAGTTTTTGATTTCAAATTGGTAGCAGTACAGTAACACATATTGCCTTTTGAAAGATATTTGTTCCACAACTGATAACATACTATGGACTGCAACAATGTGTTTTTCTGGAAACTTAGAAATTGTAACATATAACATAGATCACAGTCACTGAAATATAACGTGATCACAACTTGGAAAGGACACAAATCTCAGGGGTATAAGGAGAAAATTAGTTACTTATAATGGTCACTGTTGTGGAAAATAAATTCAACAATTCCTGCAGTAAAAATCCAGAGGTATATCAGCCCTGTCCTGCCCTGCCCAGGCAGCACACAGGGTGCACAGTGTGGGTGCCCCTGGGTTCAACTCAAACCCCAGGGATGTGGCTGTGCAAGATCCCACCAGGATGGCAGGGTTGGGATGCTCCATGTTGGGTTTGTTCCTGCCTGCCATCTGTCTTGCCTCGTGTTTGGGAGCAATGAAACTTGTGTGTTAGCCAGAATGAGAGATCAAACTGGCTGCAAGGGGACGTTTAGCTCGTTTCTGACTACAAGATGAATTACTCTTTATTTCCCATGTTAGTTCATATGCTCTAAACTCCTCAGATTTTATTTATTAAAGCTGTGATGAAAGTCTTCAGGCTAAGAGCCAAACATCTGATGACTGAACCAAAAAAGGGATACTTTGTGAGAATGGCAAAACAGAGGGAATACATGCCCATGCTCTGGGCAGGAACAGCACACCCACACCACGTGCCCCTGCAGTTCTGAGACAGATCCACAGCTCAGAGGAAGCCCTGGAACGGGCACTAGAGCTCCAGCCAGCTCTGCTGCTAGTTAGAATCACAGAATCAAAGAATGGTTTGGGCTGGAAGGGACCTTAAAGCTCATCCAGCTCCCACTCCCTGCCATGGGCAGGGACACCTTCCACCAGACCAGGTTGCTCCAAGCCCTGTCCAACCTGGCCTTGGACACTTCCAGGGATGGGGCAGCCACAGCTTCTCTAGGCAACCTGGGCCTGGGCCTCAGCACCCTCAAAGGGAAGAATTTCTTCTGTATATCTAATCTAAACCTGTACTTTTTCAGTTTGAAGCCATCCCCCCTTGTCCTGTCCACCAATTTCACTGAAAACCAATATGAGTCCAGCCCAGAAAAGCTGGTAGGGAGAACCCTCTCATGATGGAATACCTTCTGTGCTATATAAACCACTGCATGCACCTACAGGAGTTGTTTATCCAAGATTTCTACAAGTCAGTGTGCCAGCAGGTCTGTTAACACATCCCTCAGCTTTGCAGGATGGGAGGTTACAGGTGAGCAGAGCAGGCAGATACTCCAGCCTGGGAGACAGGGCATTAGCCTGGCTGCAAACTCAGTTCCAAGAGCAAATCCCATCAGATCAGCATCATTTAACCCAAGTCCTTTCACAGCACAGCCACCACCTTTTGCTTCCAGCTAATTCCTCTTAAACTCTCCCTCTACTATTTCTTAATATAATATGGATTTTCGAATAAAACCAAGGTGCAAACAGCATTCAATCAGCTCACAAGGGTCTCAGAGCCTCTCCATGGCCAGTGGGTGCTCGTGGGCCATCAGCACCCCTGTGACTGGGTAACCCCAAGCCCTGGGGCTCAGCAGTTCTCCATCAAAGCCCAGCTGCCTGTTGGCTGTCTACACTCACACAGAAAAGCTGATTCCCTTCCCCAGCTCCCTCTCTTGTGGGATTGTGTGGCCTTGTGGCTCGTTTCATCCTCGTAACTCAAAGGTGTGACTAAAAGGCAACTTCTCGTGACCCCACTTGTGTTCACCACTGTTTTCCCCATCGTGTCCATGTTCTGGTGGCTGCCCTAAGGACCCCAGAATTCATACTGTTGATGTGCTCTTATTTTCTCAGATACATCCACAAGCCCCCAGTGACTCTGATATCAGCTCCTAGCAGCACAGACTACTTTTTTTTCCAATCATTTCTCTGTCAAACAAAATGTCAGCAGGTAACTGTCCTTGCTTCTCTAATGCCATTCTGAAATGTAGCAATGCTAAATATAGACTGATTTAAATGCAGCCCTTTTAGCTGGTATTTCATTATCTTGACTTTTTTTTTTTTTTAACAGACCTTTTGTAATGAGACAAATGGGCCAGCAGCAAGATGCCAAAGAATATATTTTATTGAAAGTAGCTTAAAATCCTACCTCCATTGCTGCAAATTACTGACTAAAGAATATAGACTGTGTGCAGCAAAAATAGATTTGACACACACCATCACCTGTGCAGCTGTACTATCTTGTGATAAGGGTAGTTCAGAAGTCAGGATAATATTTAGATAAGCTCTCTTTAAAAATAAACAACAGGTAAATTACATAAAAATGTTGATTAAATATGCCTCTCATTTCTTTCAAAACCTTAAGGAAACTTCATGCCTTTCCCTTATTTACATAGGCAGCTTTCTGAGGAGCACCCAGACTCCAATCTGCAAACCTTGCTGGGCAAATGGAACCAGGAGAGGTTATTTTTGACACACAGATTTACATTTTTTATTGGGATCTCAGCAGCATTATCTCTTTCCAAAGCTGCTGGAAGCAACTTTAGCCTTAATTACACACCTGTCTGCTTCCATTGGCTCCTAGAATCCTATTTAAAAACCTTGTCTGAACATTTTGTATTTAAATGGGCTGAAATACTCCTTTTCTGAACACAGGTTCATGATTTCTTTCCTCAGCACCACAATGCAGTGGTGGCCATTTCAGATTGGGAATCCATAACTTCAGTTTTCTTTTTGCCTCTCAAAGTAACACTCTGAGGTTTTGTTGTTTGATTTTTGCTTCTCTAGGTAAATACATCATCAGATAGTGCATTATCTAAAGTACAAGTTACTGTTATTGAAAGCACCACCACCGAGAGCTTTAATTCTCAACAGCCAATGCTCAAGTCAGAAAGTATGGGGAAGTGATTGCTATGTCTGGGACTGTTTCCAGTGGTTTATTCTCATTAAATGCATCTGAAATTACAGTATTTTTGCTGAACGTATATCAGTGTAACACCCAAGCATAAAAAAATCAGATATCTTTGGATTGGAGAGCACTTCAAATTCGGTTTCTCAGTTTATAGGTTTTTATGCTTCTCTCGAGGACAAATGGATTAAACTGAAGCTTCAATGTGCTGGTACTGTGCAA
This sequence comes from Lepidothrix coronata, assembly GCF_001604755.1. Lineage (NCBI taxonomy): Eukaryota > Metazoa > Chordata > Aves > Passeriformes > Pipridae > Lepidothrix > Lepidothrix coronata. The sequence continues at coordinate 4,683,617 of NW_016690214.1, forward strand.
GTAGCCTCTATAAGACAGGCAAGGCAAACATTATCTGTTCTAAACCGATGGAACAAGCATGTGAATAGTTTCAGTTGTTTCTGAATGTTAAATCTGAGTTCCCCTAACCAAGAATTGTGGCCTCTACCACTCTATAAACAGCTTGAACCACAGCACAACCCCAGGTCAAGGGATATTCGAATTTTGAGTTGTCATTTCCTAGTCTTGGGGTGATTCTGGACTGGCAGTACACACCCTGAAGTGTGTGTTGTACACAAATGCCATCCTACTGCAGTCTCAGCATCTGGAAAAGCTGTAGGTGCACAGGCACAGACAGAAGAAATGAGCCAAAACAGTCCATGACATGAAGTCCCTCAGGTTTGAACACCACATAATTATTTCCTGGAGCCCAATCCATGTCACACCCAGCACTAACCCATGCAAATACAGAGCTCCCAGAGTCATCTTGGCAGTCACTGCTACCACAAAACCAGGCCAACCAGACCCTTTGCTCAAATATTTGTCTAACCTCTTTTTAAAAGTCCAGCATAAGAAACATAATGAGCTTTCTGCATTATTTCTGCAGGTCCTCATGTATCCCTAGAGATGGAGTTCTTACCCAGTATCTGAGCTGAGTCTCCCACTGTTATTATCTGAATAGCAATTCTAATGGCAATTTGGATCATAGGAATATGCTTCTTGCCCTGGTGTGAAGAACAGTAAGATGACATTTGTCACTTTGCTTTCCAGTGACTGCCAACTTTTTATGATTAGTAGGGTAGTAAATGAAAATAAGACTCCTGTGGAATCACAAGGAGTCCCATAAAGCTTCTGTCCATGATTCAAAGCAGCCATTTACCACAGCTAAGTGCAGCTTTTTGGTGCAGACAGATATTTGTTTTCCTAGAGGACAAAAATAAAGGCACATTTAAAACAGATGAACTTCCATCAGATTAAATTCAGAGGTGGAAGAAACAATTCAGGTAAATTAATAAATTACCTAAGCTTCTCAAATGAGCTTTGAGATTTATATGTGACTGAGTGTAACTTTGCTGGATGCAATTAGAGGAACATCTGGAGATTCAACCAGAACATTTGAAAAGCCTTTGCAATTTCAATGGATTATTCAACTGAACAACGGACAAGTTGTTATTTTTCCTGCAAACACAGATCTAGCTTCCAAAGTCTTTCAGATTTCTGTTTTGTTTACACAGGATAACGACACCACCGGAAAAGGGAAAAAAAAAAAGAGTAAATGCTGGCTAGGATAAGATATTGGAAAGCTAAATAAATGCAGTTAAACATGGCAAATGCATTTAAAAATAAAACTCATTGGCAGCAATACTTCATTGAATTTCATTACTGAGGAGCATATTGCATAGATATCTTCTTCCTTAGCTGTGTATTTCCCTTTGAATTGTTTAAGCCCTTAAAGTGTAATTAGACAAAGGCTGTAAATGCAGCACTGGAATCCAGAATCAGAGTAATTCAGTGGGGGTTTGGACAGATAAGCCATTCATTACTTTTATTTTAGAAGCTATTTAAATCTCAAAATTCAAGCAAGTGACATTTTAGTCTAACTAAGGGCAAATCTCAATTGGCCAGAAGAGATCTGTTCTCCTGGGCCTGAATCAAAAAGGCAAAACCAAATCACAAAGCAAGAGCCAGATCCCCAAACCAGGAATAACAAACCACCAAAAATTTGCCAGTCTCTTGTGAACAGAAATTGTGCACTGACATACAAATGGGAAACAGGAAAGAGAAAAAGGGAGATCCCTGATTTTGGAGCAGGATCATCACTTAGAATATCCACTCAACACACGAGCGTACATGACCCATAGTCCTAAAAGAACAAATACTTGGTTTCTTTTAATTACAGGGTTTTTTTGGTGAAGTTTGAGTAGAGCAGGAGTGGAAAAAATCAACAGACTTCAGAAATCCTAATTTCCCTAAATAGAAGCCATCCTGCCAGCTCCCATGACTGACAGTTCTATTAGCTCAGAAGTGGCAGTCCCAGCAAGATGTAATTTGTGAGCATCTGGGCCTCTTTGCAGTCGTTTCTATTGTCATTCTGAGCTATTCAAAAATGTCTCTCGTGGTTTCTGGGTGACCACAGATAACCTGTATTAGAAGAAAGAAAAGCCCAGCAGTTGAAAGAGGGGCACAGCAGTTTCATATATTTGCATCCACTAAGTTTACCTGGAGCTCCCTGAGTCCATTGCTGTGTTTGTGGGTAACTCACCACTACAGCCCTTGGGGCTCCACACCCGAACCAGCCTTTCTCTTGCTCAACTCTAAAGCAAAACCGTTTTAAAAAATATAAATATATATAAAAATATAAATTAGAAAGGAAGCAAAATTATGGCACTAAACAAATCAAAACCATTTAAAAATATATAAATATGTATAAAAACATAAATTAGAAAGGAAGCAAAAGTATGGCCCTAAACAAATGGAAGTTTTGCAGAGGATGTTGCTGCTTGGCATGAGCTACAAAGAAAAAGAAATACCCGTGCTCCTCTGCCTGCATGTGTTGTGGGTTTGGAAAATTTTCTCCTGCTCCATAGCTACAGCTCTTTGATTAAATCCTATCTTAAGCATGTGTTACCATTAATGCCCTAATTTTCCAGACTCTAAGCACATACATAAGCACAGTAAATCACAGGATTATTTATATTTAAGTACCAGCACAGCATGTGAAGTTAAGCCTTTTTAAGATCAAGGTCTACAAAGATGAAAACAAACTCTGGGGAACGTGTGGCTTCATTCAGGGTTTCTGCATTGGATCAAATCACTCAAAGGTATGACTTCTTTTACACAAGGACTCTCCCATGCTGGGGAAACCCCCTTACAAATAAACTGACATCTGTTCATTTAAATCCAGCAGTCCAAATATCATTTGAAACAATAAACATCACTTTTTGTATTACACTCCCATTAAGTTTGACATAAAACAATTATTTACCCAACCAATCTTAAAAAAACAAAAGAGAAGATATCTTTCCTAAAGGAAACGGATTAAAATCCAGAAAGATCTCTCAGCTCTTTGTGGTTATGAAAGATCCTAGGACACCTTTTGCTGGGACAGAAATTCTACCCAGAAAGTCTTCATTACTTATAAATACGACATCAACACACAGATGTCTTGAGGAAGCCCATATTTATTTCCCTAAAGGACCAATATTCAGAGTTCTCTTCAGGTTCTGGAAAACATGAACGAAGGGATCACAAACACCTACGAGAGATACTTCAGCACTTCTCTAATTATTTTGGCAGTGCTCTGAGAATCTTGGAAATCACCATATTGTGGGGACTATTAAATAGCAAAACCCACTGAACATTTCGTAATAAAACAAAATATTTGAACTGTTTTTGTTCTTATTCTCTAGGGGAAATTACCATGGCATATAAGAATGTAAAAAGTACATACTAGAATTTCACATGGGCAAGTGTTCTGAAATTTTGTTTCATTTTTAAGTCATACTTAAAATACATTTCCTACAATTATAAGAAAAGCAGTCTGGTTCATCCTGTTAGAATTCAATTTGCTGAAAAAAAAGGCTATTCTTTCAGGAATTATGACAGTATAAGGGAATATCAAAAGGAATTGTTTATTTCTTTTTCCACAGAGGAGAATTTCAGCTTTAAGCTTTGCTTCGAGATGGGTTTTCCAATGCTACAGTGCCTGTGCAGCAGATATAACCAGGACAGCTTATAAACATATATAATCCTTCATTTTGCAGTACATTGATAGTTAGTGATGTGCAACCATTGTGGAGCAGCTCAGCAGCTGCTCAGCAGAGGCAATTTAAATTAGACATTAAAGGCAACCTAATCTGCTTTATGATTAACAGAACTTTAAACATACGGACATCTCACCCCTGCCTGAACCTGAGCTATTCCTGAATGGGAGAGAGTTATCCAGTGCCAGCAGAATCCTTTTTGAAAATGCAGGCATGAGGAAATCTAGGTCTAAAGTTTTTACTAAAAAAAGAAAGGCATTTGTGCAACACCTTCACTGGGACTCCATGGGGTGGGAGTACATCCACCTTACCAAGGTGCATCACAACCCAATCCTCATCCACCAGGGGGTTTTACTGAGAATTATAGCAATTAAATCTTTTTAGCACAATAAAAGGTACTTAATGCCAGCTGCTTGGACAGTTTTAAGACATTACCAAAGCCATTCTGAAGAGCAAGTGGCAGATATTGATTGGTGAACCTGCACCCTGCAGGTAATGCTGAAACATCCCCGGGAAAAGAGGGGCTTTCAGAGCTGTGATAATGCACCAAGGGGTGGGTTTGTGCTGCTGTCACAGTGTAAAGGGGAGGGGGGGTGAGGGATCCTTTGAAAAAGGCTTTGATTACAAATATCAAACTCACCAACACGTTAAATTATCAAAACAAGTCCATTTTCCAACACTTTCCAGTACTTTCTGATTACTTGACAGATGTAAATTCTTTTAAACAGTGGAAGTTGACATCAAAATATTTTTAAACGAACAGTGGGTTGCAGAACCCATTTTCCAGAGATTATGGAGGTTGGGCAGCTCTAACTGATCTATCACATACTTCTCATTCAAATATACAAGCAGGACATACAGAGGCTGCAAAGCTCCTAATTGCTCACTGATAGAATCTATGATCTTTTTATTGCACATTTTTGTTCTTGGCAATATTTCCTTTCCCACAGGAGATAGTCCAATATCAGCTGTATTATACCACATAAATCCCCATTAAAATTAAGGACAGAGTTTCCACCCATCCCCATATGTACTGTTTTGCATCTAAACTCTACTTGCACTACAGAGAAATAGGACTCATCTTGTGTCTAAAGTGTGTGAGTGAGTCTCAGGAGACTGGGGTTTTAGTGTTGTGTCACAGACTGTACAGAACATTGGGGAAAAAATCATTTAAAATTTCTGTTCCCACATGAATGGCAGAATATTATTTGTGTACTGGCCCTGATCCTGCAGAGAGATGTAGGGAAGACATACAAAATACTTTCACATCATGTTCAATTCCCTCCTGCTGTGCTTTTTTTTCTGCCTCAGATATCTGAAGCTCGTGGAGGGTTTTCAGATTTTAGCTCTTGGGACTGGCATCCAGAGAGTTAATTTTAAAGCTTAAAAAAGTAAAATCACCTCCAGGCAAACCCCTTATGAGCAGTAAGCACTGCCATTCATTTCTAATCCCTGCTTCCCTACACCCACAGGAAATAACCATGAGAAATATGGGGACTATGAATCATTTATGGTGTTTCCCTTGCATGAAAAATTGCTTTCCTTCCCTATATGATCAGAGTGTCCATTTCAGTTTGTCATGCCTTTCAGACAGCGGCAGCAGGTCAAAACAGAGGCAATATTCTACCTATACCCTCACAAGGGCAGAAGTTGGAGTAGTTTTCCCTGAAGCTCAGCTTTTGCCCTGTTAATTCCCACTCTGCCCACTTCTGAGGCAGCGAACTCCAGCCCATCACCTCAGGACAGAGAGTTCCTGATAGAGTGCTACAGAATGATGCAGTTGCTTGGACAATAATGAATTGAAAATTGTGCAGAAAGCTGTAAAATAATTTTCATATAGTTCTGGAAACCTCATGTTTACAATAATTTAATTTCCGTTCAGTGCGGTGCCGCGACTGTCTGCGCCTGTGAACTGATAACTGGTTTTCCAATTATGCTGTTCATGGCAATAATCACTTTAAAACTAACACAGTCATCCTGCCTTTCCTCCAAATGGAGAGTGTGGGAACCATTCTGAGGGGGGGTGAGAAGCTGTGGTGGGAGCAGGGAGAGGGCAGTGCCACTGCTGCTGCCCTCCAGTCTTTCACACAGAGCCCAGCTCTGCTCTGCAACAGCCCTGAGAGCCCCCAGGCTCCCCGAAAAGCAGAAAGGGAGGGCTGGGAACATGAAAAAGAGTTGCTGCACCACCAAAAATCCCTGGGATTGCTGGCTGTCCTTGTAATACAAAAATCAACCACCCTTTTCCTGACACAACCCTGTGGGTATATGAAGGTAAGATGCCCAAGTGGAGCAAGATGCAACCCCTCACTGATGATTTTGCTCTCATAAAATCTACAGTAAAGTTTCAATTAGTGTGTCCCTCTTAAACCTTGTGCTGCAGAATCCTGGAGAATAAGAAAAAAACCTGTGTGATGCACTAGTCTTCTCGATTCTGGAAGCAATGCCTTATGTTTAGACCAGTCTAATGTTAATAGAGAAATCTGAGCATGCTATAGACACAGTGCAGAACGGGATTTTTTTACTGCCACTGCTTCCTTTAGCAGCCAGCTCCATATTACAATGAACTGTGGAGCTGAAAGTTTTCGGGTTTATATTGTCTGCTCTCAGATCTCTTTCACAATTTTGATATTTAGATGATAATATTTGATTCATTTATATCCATGACTCTCACTACCTGTCCTTTTTTCTCTTTTTTTTTTGATGTTTTTATACTTTAGCAACTAACTCCCACCTGAGGGAGAACCACCAGGTTATTCCATGCAGTACCACCAGTACCTGAGACATGCTGATGGTTTTTTATACTTTCTACTTCCCCTTGAAACAGAAAGGCTGGAATAGCTCATAGATGCTGCTTTTATTGCAGTCAATTATTGACTTCTGTGTGGAAACACACAGAACCAAGTCCCCAAGGAACTTAAACCTGAAGTACCTGGTTAACTTTGGGCATCCTTCATCCACTGCAGTGGAGTTTTGCAGGGGATGGGGACTGCTCTGCTCTCCCTTTGGTGCCTCCACCAAATTGAATGGGAAGCCACAAGGAGCTCTGGATACAGCATTCACCCAAAGCTGTCAGATCTTGTGCACTGAGTCAAGCCTGGCTACTATTTCCAGCCATTATTTATCCCAGGTTTGTGATGGTTTTGGGGTTCCTTGTCTGAAACTCGCAGTTTTTAACCACAGAAACTTCCTTAAGCCACGTGAAGTCAAATTAAGATTTTCACTTGGTTTCAGACTTAGGGTCATTGCAATTTTTTCCTGAGAAGAGAGTAAAACCTTGCTGTCTGCTGTTACAGTAGAAGTCAGTCTCAGAGGGGTACTGGGATAACCCTGATAATCAGCAGTTTGCTACAGTGCTTATTTTAAATAGTTTCTACCATTGCCAAAAGACTCATGTTTTTTGCTAGTGAGTTCCTGGTAACATTCTGGCCTCAGCATCTTGCATAAACTGGACTCGCCTCGAATTTCTAATCTGAAATAGTGTTTCACAGCCACTCAGCATAACTGCAAGGGAAGAACAAGATAAAAAGGAAAAATAAAAGCAGCACAGCTAAAACAACATCTAAGAAGGGAACATATATACTGAGAAACCAAGAATTTCAAAGTCAATCAGAGAAATTACACTGTATCTCCTAATTACAGTAGGAGTGTGAGCTCCACAGTGGCCACTCTGGAAGATCAGCTGAATTTTGCTGTTCACTCTGTCCAGCTGATGCCTAAATGTGGTATCACCCATCAGCACCTTAAAACATTCTTCTCCAACACGGGGTGACTCACATATCACTGCTGGGATTGGTGGACTGATGAGCCTCCTCCAGAACTTTTATCTTGTGACTCACTTAATGAAATGTGGGCTTTATTCTAATATCTACAGCAATTCTGTGCTTAACTCCCAGTTACCTGCATTTTTTTATATTTATAAATAGCAATTTGCATGTACAACTCACACTGTGTTTGCAGATCTCAAAGCACTTTGCAAAGGACATTTTCCCCACTTGCTTCACAAAAGAGAGAGAGCAAACAGTGCCATTTACTCATTTGCTAAGAGGCACAATTTTTAGCCCATCACAATGGTACCATGGACTCCCTTTCATCAGGTACCATTGTTATCCTAACAATACTAAAGGTGGCAATAAAACCAGCAGTAACAGCAACCATTTTACATGTTGAAGCAGCAGGAAAAAGAACTCCAACTTGCACTCCAAAAAAGCTGCAAAATAACAGGTTCCTCATGCAGAGAAGCTCTAGAGCCACTTCAAACTCAAGCAATAAAACATGTGAAGAGATTACCAGCTCTGAAGTTAATCTAGTGCTTTACATCATAGTCTTTTATAGCAGAATGCATTCATATCATGCTCAGATAAGCATAGCAATAGATGGAAAGATGTAATAGCATCTCTGGATCCTAAATAATACATAGGAGGTTTCATATGGAGGGAGCTGGTTTCTACTGCTTTAGATCTGTTACTTTTCAGAAGTGCTAAAAATAATTCCCTTCCATCAGCTTTAAAAGAAGAATAAACCAGAGTAAAATACAGCACGTTTACATTCAATATCCTGGCATCAGTAAAGTTTGGAGTCTTTGAGAAGATGTGAAATGGGTTTAATTTCAGCATCATTTGACTAAATCTTACCCTTAGGTTTGCTTAATTATAGACACCCTGGAAGAGAGATGAGCTCATAAATCTCAGAGTGTTGGAAAGCCAGGCTAGTTAAAATTCAGCTAATAGAAAAGAGGTGCCTCCTGTGAGATTCAGCATGGATACACTGTAAAAACAACAGTAAAAAAGCACAACTGTATTAATTATCTGCAATCCTTACTAGCTTGTCTTTTCCAATATATTTACTGTACCACACTCTGAACATTTGTAAGTGCTTTATTATTCACTTCTCAAAAATGCAGCACACGGTGCCTCCCTGCTTCTCTTTTCAACTAATTACTAGTGGCTTTAAAAGCAAAATACAGAGAGAACAGAAAGGAGGGTTTTCATCCTTACAGAGAGCCTTCACAGGAACCCAGAGAATCCTTCAGCACCTCACTGGAAATTTGTGGGGAGCAACCAGATGCCCCTCCTACCATCCCAGCACACTACCAGTGTTTTTTATAATTGAGTCAGATTAAAATGAAAATACTTCTAATTAAATGGCCCTGGATTTCAAAAGAAGATGAAGTTCTCAGGTTTTCTTGAAGCGTGTCTCTATTCATACCAACACAGCTGAGAGCTCCATGTACTCAACAGACCAACCACAGAAACAGCAAAAAGCAGGGACAGCACAAAGACCATCAAATTAAGACCCACCAGATCTTAAAACTTCCCTGACAATTCAGTCTATTCGTCTTTTGCTTTTTATATTTTTAAAAGACAGTGTGACAGGGAGGAAAAGGTACAAAATATTCTCCACAGATGGTTTAGAAAAACTGTAAATGGAACTCCAGAATGAGGCTTTTATGTCTGGGATACTCTGATAAATCAGATTAGTGCCAGTCCCAGGTAAGGTAAATCACAGGTGCAGTTTTGATGTGGCAAATGCATTGATCCTTGCTGATAGTTGTTTTGCATCATTTATTTGAAATACACACCAAGCCAGGCTTATAGGAAAATGCTCTTAACCTGAGACAAACTTCTGAATTGACTTGAGTCAAGTTTCGTTGCAAAATGCAAATCCTGAACTTTCTTCCAGATTGTTTTTTAATTAACACCTTGCTCAGAGCTAATTCACAGCCTTTAAAACAAGCCAAGGAGACACTTTGATCTCTTCCCTTCCACACCAGACTTTTTGGATGACAAGGAGAGCTTCCTCTGGTCTTCCTGTTTAAATACTTCTGGGACATGTTAACCAATAGACTGGTTGTACCTTTCCCTTCCTATGTGGGGGTAACACATCATCTCCCCTTTCAAGCACAGGGTATAATTTGTTCCATCTAACAACTGCTCTGGCTCCACTGCAGTCCCACTCGAGTGATGTGCCTGTGCTGCTCAAATGAGTTGAGTCATTCTGACACACCTGCTAACAAGGACTTGGAGTGTTTATTCATGTAGTCACACATTTATTGTTATGCTCCAGGCTTTTCTCAGTGCTGCCCTTAGTTCTCATACTTAGTCCTGGATGTATTCCCACTGATCAAAAAGCCAGCATAGCAATCTATCTTAAAACATCCAGGATTCCAGATCCTTTCTTACTGAAATGGATACTGCAACAGGAACATGAGAATCAGCTCTGCAGAAACCAGTCTTAGAAATGAACTTCTGAAAACCCAGGAATTGCTTTGTAGGACCTGGCCTGCAACATGGCTTAGAGGTAAAGATTTTGTGTTCCCATTACTACTAAATATATCGTGATCAACAGTAGAAAATAAGTCCTGGAGTCAGCCTGAACCTGCCCAGCTTTTGGCAGTGACAGCTTTATGTTGTCACTTGGTGACTTCTCCTGGAGCTCACCTGGAGTGAGATCTTGCACACGTTATACAAAGGCTACAAATGGAGTTTGTGCCCTTTATACTAAATAGAAGATTACCCATCGAACAGTTTTGTATATAAGCTGGTAGTCTTAGCATCTATGGTTCTCCCAAAGAGAGAATAAGAGGCTGCTGCAGAGCCCCCTGACTTTATCCACAAAATGCACACGGGATAGGAACTCTGATGCAGGGCAGGAACCATAAGGGTGGCAGAAGCTCCATTCTGTGACACATTTTAATTTCAAATTTATAGAAAGACAGACAGACAGATAGACAGGTAGACAGACAGATAGATGAGATACCCAGATATAATTTGTTGCATTATGGTGCTACACAGAAGAGACCAAAAATGACAGTTCCACCTCACATGTCCAACTTGTTGTGTTTGCACTTTTCTTACAAACTTCTCAAAAGAATTTGTCTTTCCCACTTACATTCAGCTATGAAACTCTTTCTGGACTGCTAGACTTAAGGGAGAGAGTATGATTAACTCTAACCAAGTGCCTTCTTCTGTTCTTAAAAATTATTCCTATGGAGAACGTGTCTGACACAATTTCTTCCTCGTGCTGGCTCTAAGAGACCAATACCTGTAAAACTACTGCATCAAATCCAAACTTTACAATCTGTTCAAAACAGCACTTTTATCTGGCAGTTTGTTTCCATGCTTTTATTCTTTAGAGTGCCATACACTTGACATTTTGTATGAATAATAATTAAAAAAAAAATCTTTCAAATAAACCAAAATAATATGATGGTTTTTCTTGTGTTTTCCTTCTTGTTTGTTTGTTATAGAAATGATATGTTCCAAGTACACTTAAGGAGCTTAAAATCCTGATTTTGTTTTTTGAGACACCAGTTATCAGAACAATTGACATTTTCTACTGATTACACACAGGGTAATCCACAGAGAGAAAAATAAGACTAAAGAGATGGAAAACTGAAGGGAGTGTTTCACTGGTGCTGCTGTTGTCTGAATGTTAATCAATAAAGCAATAAATAAGCTGCCAAGTTAGGCATATCTTAGCTGCGGATTTTGGTCATAATTTTGGTCTAGAGCACGTTTAGGCAGAGAAAGAAGTTGATTTCTATTGAATTTGTATTCAAATTTAAGCCTTAGAAACAAAATACAGATCTTCAGTTAGCAGTGAAGGAATCCTTTCTTTCCACTTCAAGGACAGAATAAAAATGTCTTTCTGCTACAATGTTCAGAAATCTAAACCTCTCTAAGAGCTTCTATACAACGAGTCTTTCCATTTTTTTTCCTGTGAATGACTTTGAACAAGATGAATGGAGAAAAAGCACAGAACCAACAACTAGGATTTATATACTTCAAAAAGAACTGAACTGGACTTCTAAATATAGTGAATAAGATATGTATGTAGCCTTCACAGGTCTACTATGAATGTCTTCCATCCTTGCAGGATTAAAAGACTTGTTAGACAAAACTCCAGCTGACCTGGCAGCCCTTCGAGCAGGAGGTTTGATAAGAGACCTCCAGAGGCCCCTTACAACCAACACTTCTCTGATTCTGTGCTTCAAAGTAAGACAAAAAACACTTTTACTTCTTTCATTAGTCTATTTTCTTATTCTATTTCATCAATATGGTTAGAAAAAAAGGAGAAAGAAAGAAAGAAAAATGTATCATTTTCAAGAAGGAACATTTGTGAAAGCAATCAATTGAGAAATAAAGGGCAGTCTAAAGACTCATCCACGTAGAAAATTAATAATAATTAAAAAATAAATAACGGGAAACCTGCTCCAGTCAAAAACAAACAACAAAGCCAAAAACTAGAAAGGCATTTAAGTTACTGTATGAGATAAGCTAAATATTGCATAATGAAAGAAAAAGTAAGGACAGGCTGTACCCTATGAACAGCACAGCCTCTTCTGAAATACAGCTCTGCATTGGAGCAGAAAACGAACTGTGATAATCCAAAAGCCAATTAATTACTTGGAATTAAAATTAAAGAAAAATTCTTTAGGAATTAGAGCAACCTGCTGCTTCAGTTGTTTCACCCTGAGCCGATTCATTAATAAATATCTGCTGGTTTTTGACATTCTTAAAAATGGAGGCCCATTGATCAGACTGTGAAATGATCCAAAAATTCTTCCATGATTATACAACATGAATTTTTAAACCGAAAATTACTTCAGAGAGCAGAAATGTTTTCATCTCCTTTCTGCAATACACTCTCCAGATGGGTGGTTGCTCTCCAAGCTATGTCTCTTCTCCAGCCTCTCTCTGTAGGACCAGAGCTTTGCCAGAGAAGTCACAGACATCACACTGTGTGTCTGTGTCTTAGTTTTCCCAAGGGAACCCTGGAGGGACCAGCCTGCTTTATTAAACTTTAAAAGAAGAATTACAGAGCCAGACCACAATTAATTCCAAAATATGTTTTCTGAATTGCCAATGTCCCCAGGGGAGGGAACCTCACATGCCAAAGCAAACAGAACTCACCTTTCAGCTGCCTCTCAGTTTAACAAAATGCCATTTTTCATTGCTAACAGCTCCTGAAGGCTGCAGTTACTGGTGTGCTTTCTCATTGTTGATTATGTTTATGACCTTTGCAAAAAGGGTCTTACCTTGCCCATATAAGCCCAAACTCCGCTTTCTGTGTGTATGCACACCTCACCTGGATCATTTCCACAGGACACATCACTCAGGGGCTGAGCAAGAGAGCCCAGCAGTTCTCAGACTCTCACTGTTGGACCATCCACATCTTTCCTGGTTTAACAGAACCACTGCTCTTCCTACCACAGTATGGGGTTAAGGACCATCTCAGGCTGCTGCCAGAACACAAACATGCTGCAGATCAGCTGGTTCCTGTGGAAACCACACTCAGTGACACAGACATGGAGGGTCACTGCTCCAACCAGAGAGAAACTGGGAACGGCCAATGTATGAAACCTCAAATTACCTTCCCCTCGAAACAAAACTGCTCTTTGCCCTGGGTCATAACTCTGCTTAAGGAGTAGCACATGAAGAGAAAGCACAGAACACTCCATTAGTTTTTTACTAATTTGGGAGGCATATTTTCAGAATTTTAGAAAGACTTCATTTCTTAAGGCAGTGAACCAAGGCATGATGCCTTCAGAGATCTCAAGTTATTTCTTAAAACAGTGATTTAACAGTTCAATTTATCAGTTCAATTATCAATTGATAACTGAACTTATTTCAATTTATCAATTCAAATTTATCAGTTATCTCTAAAGCCAAAATCTTTACTTGATGACTGTCCCTATTAATCCAGGACAGTTTAGTCTCTACCTATTTTGATGCATCACAAGGAAGAATTTACAAGGTGACCATCAGTGGTGCCATGAAAGAAACCAACTGGATTGTCAAAGAAACTTAGAAGATACTTGGATGCTCGAATCTTTTTGGAGCATGTGCACATTTCAGTCTTAAGTTTTTAGAAGGGATAAAGCACTGAAATGGCTCACAAGAAAATATTCTGTTTGCCATTAATATCCAGTAAAAGAAGAACCCCAGGATAAATGGAAATGGGCACAAAAGGGTTACAAAAAGCAATGCCAAAACATTATTTTCACATTCACATCCTCGTGTTTTTCTGTGTTCCAGAAGTTTTATAAATAACATAAAAGCTAGCTGGCATAGCAAGAGACCTAATTATAAGCAAGTTATAATTAAGTACCATCTCTAAATTATATAACATAATATCAATATAAGTGTATTCATTATGTAAATGGTTATTTTATTGCTCATTTAAAATACATAATGAAAATGCAGATAGTAGGTGGACAGCATGCTAAATAAGGGCACAAATGAAGGAAACATATCTTGGCAGAGACAGGAGATGTAGGTGTGAAAGAACAAGAGCAACACTTAGTTGTCTCTTCAATCACAGACAAGAATATATGTTCATGAGCTGCTCCATGCATCATATCCCAGTCTGAAGATTTCAGTCATCAGAGACATTCACCATATTTGCTTTGACTTTCAGGAGCCTCTCTCCTTTCTCCCTCTCAAGGGCATCAATAGGAAGACACACACACATCAAAACTCTTGCTACTTTCCCTACCACAATCTAGTCCAAAATAAACCCAAGAACTCCCCCTACGTGTGAGGTTGACCAACACTCAGGATTGAACCAGATACAGGAAGAGCTTAAACATTTTCAACTACTCGGTCTTCTAAGGAGGCAGCCAGAGACTGAAGAAGGCCAGGCCAGGCCTTCTTCTGCAGGCCAGGCCAAGGGAACACATCTGTACTTACCTGGGTAGCACCTGCTCCCCAGGCACATTTCTGAACTCTGTGAGGTTAAATAAGAATACTTCATCACCCCAGAGCAGAGCTGATTCACTCCAGGTGAACTGTGTTTGTACTTATGTTAAGGAAACTTCCCAGTCGGACCATTCACCCCCCTCTGGCAGCCACACTCCCACCACAGACACTTGAACTGCTGGGATGAAGCTCCCAAGCAATGGTGGATCTGTTGACCTGACAGGTCCCTACTTGACTCCCTACACATCCCACTCACTCAGTCAGACCAGGTTTCCTCACCAGTTCAACCCCAGGTTTCCCTTAGCAGAGCCTCACATGTCTCACTCCATAAATCAAGTTATTCGTGGTGCACTAACACAGAAACAGCCCAAGCTGGTGCCTCCAAGGAGGGCCCCCAACAAAGGACACCCTGGGCCTCCACACCCTCACAGTCCAAGCACGTGGAAGTCTCATCTCTTCCTCCTGAGCCCTCAGCTCCTGCTGTGTCCTGGGTGTTCCTCACCTGCCTGTGCCGTTTGTTGTGCAGAGTCAGCCCTTCACAGCCTCAGGCTCCTGTGACTCAGAGCTCAACCTGAGCTACCTGCACCAAAGGTATTCCTCAAAAACTATTTCAAACAACCCACCATACACCGTTATTAAACATATTTACAGGTCCTAAGTGCAGAGATCAGTAGGAGCAGTTAAACCAGCGACCACTCCATGTGGCACCCACCGAGTGCTTGTTTGACAAGATTTATTTGGCCAGAATGTGAAGGAACATGACTTGGCATTTTCCAAATAAGCCTTTCTTCCTCCCTCTCCATATTTAATATCTGGATTATTTTACAAGCCCTGGCTTCAGCCGCTGAAGTTGTCAGCTTGCCGAGACTTAATGACAACATTTAGCTCTTAGATTTTGTGTAAGAAAAACATTAGTCAGTGCTTTTAAAAAAGAGAAATTTGAAGTGTAAAAATTAGTAGCTCTCAGCATGCAAACCAAATATTTAAATACCCTTCAAAAATAAATATTCTGCCAAACATTTACTCAAACATTTTACTTAAATCTACTCTGAGCCTTATGAAAAGCTTCAAGCCAATTCCCAGCTCAGTCCTTCCCTTCAGACTCTCTCCAAGCTGCTTTTTCCCCCCCCAAGAAGTTAAGCACACCCTTTTGTTTGCTTTCACCCAAGACATGTCCTGTTTAAATTCTTAATATTATGAATGATACTGTTCACTGTTTAGCAGGATTCATAAGTCACAATTAATGTCAATATTTATATTGGTATATCTGGCTCTCTTACCCCACAATTGGCTTGTGTAGTAGGAGAAAAATCCCCTGACCATATAGAACAATCTGGGTTGAAAGGGACCTTAAAGATTACTTCGATGTCTTTCAGTTTATCAAGCTCCTGCCTGTTCCCTCCACACCTCCGTTTATACTAAACAGTTCTTTGAAAACAGACCCAACAGGGGAAATCCTGGTTTGCAGATACTGATCAGACTCGGCTGAAGCAAAAGCTGAGGAATCTCTTTTCCTTTCCTTAATTCAGCTGCCTTACAGCTGGTTTGGCACATCCCTCTGTTATAATTACTAACACTTCTTTAAGTTGAAACCCCAGAAACCTCACAGCTTCCTTGGTGTTCTCAGCACAAACCTAACCAAAACACCACCACCCCCAGGGCACTATAATCGACAACCAAAGATCTTTTAGACTAAAATTACATGTGTTTCAGCATCAATTCTCAAAAGAATTAAGCTGTGTTTCCAGGCCTACATTATTCAAGCTGTGCCAGGAATGGCTGGTACTTAAAGTTCACAGTTTAATTTACCTTATTATCACCTTTGGACTGCAAATCCGTTGTGAAATTCAAAAAAATTTAAATTTCACTAGAGATTTTTTTTTTTTTAAATAAACTAAAGCTTTGTCAAGTTAGGGAGAGACAGCTGCCCAACTCACAAGCATCTGAGCATGCAGAGCAGTTCCCTCATTCCTGTCCTGCTTTTGCAGACACATCACTATGTGCTTGAAAATGCATCATGAGTAGTGCCATTACCTGGAATGGGATTGATTCCAGTGCATAAAACTGGGCCAGAATTAAGGCTGTGCTGCACCTGGATATTAAATAGTCTTATTTACTTTAATCAGTAAGATGTACACATCCTTGAGGGC
The DNA here is from genome assembly GCF_001604755.1 of Lepidothrix coronata. Taxonomy (NCBI): domain Eukaryota; kingdom Metazoa; phylum Chordata; class Aves; order Passeriformes; family Pipridae; genus Lepidothrix; species Lepidothrix coronata. Next base: position 4,700,189 of record NW_016690214.1, read on the forward strand.
TTTTTTTCTTCTTTCTAGACAGGAATGAGGTTATTCTCTTCAGGCATCACATTTGTAGGCTGAAAACCTTGATGTTATTTTCCAGGCAACTCTTCCTAAGGCAGTGTTTTATCCTGAAATACGCACAGACTTTGAATGTTACAAAAATCTGACTCAATTTTGTCATTTTTGATGCTAACTTGTTTTTGTTGAAATGACTGCCACTTTCTGCTCCAAATCAGGACACAAACAAGTAAATAAGTCCCTTTTATCCAGTCACCTCCCTAACCCAGGACCAAGATCCCCAACAAAGCCATCTACAGAAATACCAGAACCAGCCTGACATCCTCAAGGTCTGTGCCTGCATAAAGATGGCAATTCATTTTTGTTGAAAGATATTTACTTTTTCTGTCTTGACACATACAAAATTTGATATTTACTCAGAAAAATCTGGTTCATCTTTTCCAAGGCAGAATCTGGAATCTATCATTTAACTGAATAAAATTACTCAGTGTCCCTTACAAGCATGAGCTGCTGTTAAAGTGCCATGATTTGCTCAAAGAATACCCAATAAATAATAAATGAGGTTTCTGGACTCTAATTAGCTGCTCACAGCAGGCTAAAGCTTTGAGACCACGTCCAAACTCCATTAGAACTTGGCTTTTTATTTACAGGGATGTGTTTTCATTGTAGCACCTCCACCACAAAATTAAAAAATAACCTGTTTATTAGCAATCATTAAATGTTGGGACACAGGTATTTGTGCTGCAGAAATGTGCCCAGAAGGATTAAAGCTACTGACTAAAGAGAGGGGGAAAAAAAACTGCAGCAACTTGCATCATGTATTATAGATCTCCTGAGAAACCCCAGTGGCACCCAGGCATTGGAGGCAGAATTTCCTCCTCAGATCCTCCTGGTAATGGCTGAGTTGGGCATTCTGAGCACGGAGGCAGAGCAGATTCTCCCAAAGTCAGGCTGACATCAAGGTACAGTAGCTGAATATCACCATCCAGCACAATCCCGGGAGGAGGAATTTGCACGGAATTTCTAACACTTTAATCCACATTAAATTTAAAGGGAAGGTGACGAAAAAGCAAGAGTAATAGTTGATTCTGGAATTTTAAGCCTATGTCTGACGGTCTGGAGGTGACATTTCAGCCAAAGAAAGGAAATTCAGCCCCTGGTTATTAAGTTTAAACTCCCAGTTTCAAGACTGTGGAGTCAGGTCATTTTATACCTCAATACAAAACAACTGTTATACAAGTACAAGCAGCATTATGTTGTCTTTAACCTCCAACAATTAAAGTCATATTAACATGCTAAAATCAGCTGCAAATAGTGAGAGGAAAAAAATTTAACAGATCACAGATTTTTATCAGTGAAAATAAAACGTCTCTGCAATGATGTGTAAATGATTCTGTGTAGAAACATTACTAATGAAACTTGCTGTGTCTAATCTTTTTTTTACACCATTTGCCATAATTTATTAAGTGTGAACTGGGAAATCCTCCCAACTCACTCCGAAGGATGTTTCTTGGTTTACTGTGTGAATTCTGAACTGATGATGCTTCAGGGAAGAAGCAAAAATCCGAAAATTCAACAGCTCACAGAGTGAAAAGGCAAAATATTTACCCCACTGTAGCTGCCTGGAGGTTAAAGTGATGACTTAAAGCAGTGCCATCTGAAGATTTGGTTCTTTACTTGTCCAAAAGGTTCAGGTTTATTTTCCTTTCAGATCTGAGTTTCTCCTGCACATGCAGTTTGGTTGCAGTGTTTGCACAGTGCAGTGATGTTCTACAGTGCAAGTCCAACACATCCAGCACATGTCAGCCTCCAAACATGTGTGCACAACTTATTTTATGTAGGATTTCTTAACTGGAAATAACTTGTTAGTTTGAGCAGGAATTTGCACAGCAGAGTGTTCATCTCTGTTTCTACAGACTGTTATTATGGCAGCAAGTTCTGGTAGCACCCAAAATTTTACAGCTGTTATGAAGTGGATGTTGCCCAGATCTAGATATCCAGTGTCACCAGTGAAGTAGTATTATCAATCTTTCTCTTGCCTTAAGTATTTGTAGTGTTGATGTTTTTATTGCCAAAACCAAATACTAAAAGGGCCTTTTTGACATAAAATTTAGCAGCTCAAGAATGGTTCCCTGCTCAGCTTTACCTAGACTGGATAAATTACTTATTTTTTATTAAATAATCTATTTTCTCTTTTATAGTTTTCCAGCTATAAATGGAGACTACACACTCTTCACAGCTCCCAACACTGGCAGAAGACAACATTAATACTTCACCCCTTTTGCTCTAGACAAGTGAGAGGCAACTGTTCTATAGTATATAAGGATTCTCCTCTCTTTTTATAGATACTCCACTTATTCCCATAACAAGTGTTGGACGGTCCCTTTTTTTTTTTTGCCTTGATATTTTTAAAGAAGGTGCTCCTGATGCCCAAGGAATTCACAGGAAAGAGGACCTGTTCCTCCTAGTTCCTGCCTGTTCCTCCTGGTGTTTTCCAAGCCCTGATGGCAAACTGCACTCCAGCATCACAGCTGTGCAGGGCGAGCTGTGTCATGCCCAGTTTAACATCAGACAGATAAGTGTTATTAAATGAGCCCCTAAATGTAAGAGAATTATAGTGGGGAAATGTAATAGCAAAGCAAATTATCTCTACAGGATCACATGATGTGGAAATAGGCTTTCTCCACTTTATAATACCTTCGGGCCCAGAGTTCACCTCTGGAATTTTGAAAAAACTTCCTGAATGGTGCTGCATATTTTTGAACTAAATGTATCTTAACTGGGGGGGGGTGGGGGGTGTTTGTTTTTTTTTTTTTAACTAATAAACATGGAGATATTAACCTTGTTTGCTTAGCAAAACTAGTCAACAATTTGTTCTAATTGATTTTATCTGTAGTGTTTCTCTTGGAAACAGCAGTGGGCTACACCTAATTAGCTCCTGGATTTGGACAGCACCAAAGTAATGAAATCAAGTAAAATACATCTTAAACTAAACACTAATAAACCACATTTGTGGCTAAGAATCTATTCATGTATTTTCTTAAGTCACACTTGATATAGATACTTTTCACCAATATTTTAAAAAAATGAATACAATCTAGGAAGTGCTACAATGCTACAGGTATTTCAGGGTTGGGTGGGGTTTAGGCCCTTGGTGAGGAACAGAGTATTTATGTCTCAACCAGACTTATTTCTGCCCAGGGAAAGTTTAGGATTTACAGCTCTGCCTTCAAACACCACTCACTGATATTGGGCTAATAAAAAATATATTGTTGAACTTCAGACTAATAAAAATAGGCTGTTGAACTCCATTTTCCCCCTGCTCCCCAGCTTGAGTCCAACCATATACTGATAAATGTAATATATTATATCCTCTAACTAATGTTTGTGGGTTTTTCTTACTTAAGAAACCTTGCAGAGTGAATGTGACTTATGTGTTTACCTTAAGAACTCACCTGCCTGTCAACAGGTCTAGGGAAAACTCAACAATGGCTTAAAATTGTTATATTAACACAAAACCTTAAATGCCACCTGTACTTTAAACTTTCCTTTAAGCAAAAAGTTTAATTTCCACAGGAAAAAAAAAAATCAGAGAAAGTCTTTATATTTAAAGAAGACAAGCACTTGAAAAGCAGTTACACTTTGGTGACATAGAGTCAATCAAACGATGCTTTTATAGTCCTTAAATTAAATTTTCAGGAAAACAAGCTGGCCTGATTACCTAATAAGAACTTGGTGTAGAAAAGCACATGACTAAATGTTACTTGCCCTTCTCCTTTCTCCTGGATTACAATACCAGAAAACCTCAGTTTTTCACACAAAAAGAATAAAATGAAGCCCTGCCCAAAGAGTACACAACCAGTACTCAGAATAAAGAGTGACTCCACTGCTTAACATAGCCCAAAGTTTAAAAGAAGAAAAATACTTCTAAGAGCATTTATAGTGCTGCCTCAGTAGGAAATTCCTTTCATAAATGTGTTAAAACAAAATCTACTTCTCTTCTGTAACTCTGCAACAAACAAAAATCAGTCCATGATACAAAATATTTCAAGGAGGAAAGACTGTTACAAAACACTGTAAGCAGACATCTTTCTTAACTCTAAATTATCCTTTTGCTAATATTTATCACTCTTATCATTGTGCATTACAGAAAATATACAAGAGAGGGCTGTCAAACAGAGTCAGATAATGCTGTGGGTTGTAATTGGGAAAGAAATGCAGTCACACACAAGTAGAAAGGTGTATTTCCGTGGATATTTTTAGGCCCACACAGGTCTTTAGGGTGCAGGTACCCAAAGCCAGGCCACTGTGAGATGTAACAGGGGAGAAGGATGAATATGACCTTCAGCTTATCTTCCACCCAGTGCTCCCAGAGAACTAATGGGCTCAGTGCTTGCCAGAACATTAACAAATGCAGTGTATCATGGGATGAGACGGGGCAAGGAATTGCCTTATTAACAGCTACTGAATCTCTGGTGTTTGTACAGGAACTGTGGGAGCACAGTTTTGTTGTAAATCCAGAACATTAATCCTGGCTCCAACGCTGCCTTGGCACAGGGATTAAGTCAAGACATTTTATTCTCCACCCTTTTTGTTTGTAGGATTCTCATGCTCACCTTGTGTAAGTCCTTCCTTCCCTCTTGCTGCACAGCATCCTACCCTTTTGCCCATTTCCCCTGGAAGAAGTAGAAGGAATTGCATTTCTCCCTTAAAGAAACATCTTTCAGGGTATTTTTCAGCTGCTTTTTTTCTCAAAGCTGACATAACTCTTCATTTTTCCCTCCTCTTTGTCTCAGCTCCACAACAACAGAGCATCAGTTAATCAGGATGACTTTTGTTTGCATTTAGCAATTCCCTAAATGGGGCATAGTTATTAGCTGAGATTAGATCTACACAAATACCAAGGTATTTGAACTGTTCTGTCATTTACAACTTCAATCCCTGGTGTCTTGCTGGGATTTCCAATTTCAGTTTGAAAGTACAAACTATATTGAATCCCACTCCTATAATTTACACACACATCCTTCCAATCTCACAAAGTACACCATTATTTTAGTATTTAATCCAGAAAGCTACTAATTTAGTATTAAAAAGTTTGTACTATTGTTTAATGTGTTGACTGAGAGTTTTCTTTGTATTCATTTTTTCATTATCTCATTATTATTTTTAGATATTGCCTACTGCCTATGTAGTTTTTATTGCATCCTAGTAATACCCACATGCTAAATATCTATTTCTCTCTGAAGATCATGAACTGCAATAATTTTTTATTCAATTCCTTCTCCTTTAACAGAGGTCTCTGCTCTGCCCCTGTTGAAAAACATGCTTTATGGCCTCTAATAAGTCTCAAATAAAGTGAGAGGCCAACAGAGCGTTGCAGGATCAAATCCCCAGTGGAGCTCCCAAGTCGCCTGTTGCTGAATTACTCTTGGATGGAGCCTCAGCAGCAGATCAGGCCAGCAGGACACATGAACAGATACCTTTTTTTCCCCACTTATTTAGGCATCACCTGGTCCCTCAAGAAGCACAGCTCCAAGACAACTTAGGTGTAAAGCCATGTAGGCATTTATTTTCCCCCTAATTCAGGGATCGTGGTTCTCCTTCCAACCTAATTTTGTTCATATAAACTACAATTAGCTTTTCTTGTTTACCAATTAGCCTGGAGGATTTGCTGAATATATTTTGATGCTCAGCCACAAGGTACTTGCAGAAAGTGCAAATTATGAGCTAAGAATTCATTTGTAATACAGTGGGATCTAAATAAAGAATGAATACTTAGTAATTTATTCATGTGGTAACATCAACTACACAAAGCAATTCTTGTAAAAATCAATGCAGTCTTATTTCCTGGCAGTGACATGTGGATTAAAAAAAACAAACCCAAACATACAGAGTACATTTGTAAGTGATCTTTTTTCTCTTTTTAATTCAGAGAACTCATATTATCTCATACAAACTGTTTTGTGTGAATTTCTTGTTCCAAATTTCATTAGTGCTGTATTTTTTTCAACTGGTTCCACTGTTATTATCCATATGTAAAGAACATGAGAGTCTAATGAAAAACTCTTCCTACAAGCTCCCTTGAGGCAGTGAGATTCTGAGGGAAGAAAATCCTTATTGCATCCCATTTAAGGAATAATCTCATGATTTTGTAGTATACAGCAATCAACAGCTGGTTTTGACTGAATTTGATTAAATATTGAAGCTGAGGCATTTAATCAATCCTGATAAGCATTTATGGGAGGCACACTGAAGCTCAGGCATTTAATCAATCCTGATGGCCATTTATGGCAAGGACTATAGACCACAAAGCAATAAAGATGATGGCTTTTATACAAAAACTATACCACAAAAAAGAGAAAAGGGAAAAATATCTCCCACTCTCTCAGGAGATGGGCCCTGTTAATGTTCTCTGGATTCTCCAAGGAGGTGATCAGTGTATACAGGACTTTACTGAGATTGAAAGCCTGTCCTTGACATCCAGGCACTCTGGATGTGGATAATGTGATGGGAATAATCTCCACAGTACCCAATTTAGCCAGGTTGGAAGTCAAGCCCTAGAGAGAGACAGAGAGATTGGAGCTACCAATGGAGAGCAGTGAGAGGATGCAAAGTGATCTCCTTCCAAAGAACTAACAAGATCCTTAGAGATCCTGTGGCCAGCAGAGCCATCCATCCAGCTATTCCTGCATCACTGTCTGACCACTCAGTCAGGAACTGCATTCCCAAGGGACCTGACTCTTCCCTGCCTGGCAGAGATTTACATCTGGCAGTATGTGACTGGAAAAATAGATTAAAATTCCGTGTCTGCTGCATAGCTTTTTACACCTGCTTCGCACACACCCCTCAAAAAAACCCCAAAACCCAGAGAAAATGATTCCTCTTTCTCTCCTTGAGAGAACAACATTCCCTAGATTTTGGAATTTTAATCCTATTGAGAGCATATGTGAGTTTTTATCACGTGTTTCCTTACAAGTAAAAGCTTTCCAGATGCTTCTGCAGAGTGAAAGATGCAGTCAATAATTTTCACAAAACTTTTGGTGCATAAAGCAAAATCAAAAAGCCACTCAAATCAAATAAACTTATATTCAAACCTCAATATCGTGGGCAGCTCTGACCTCCAAAATATTGAGCTCCTTTATTTTTTATAATTTGTATTGTAAAAAAACCCTGCTATTTGATGAAGGCACCATTGATATTTATGCAACTCTTTCCATAAAACTTTGATCAAGGGTGGACACATCTTCAGGGACATAATTATTGTTAAACAATTAAGAATACTTTTGGGTCACATAGTCTTACTGAGGAAGCAGAAAGCCAAATGTTTTCTCAAAGAAACAGGCTGGGTCATATTCCAATTAAATGAGGTTTAAGAGATTGTCCTCAGATAATTGTTCACTACAAAAACTCCCTGACCTTCCTAAAGGAGTAGTCCTGCTTCTTGTTAGGTTAAATATCTATTTACCTGCCTTGATTGTTAAATTTGCATCCTAAGAATATTCCCTGCCTCCATGTGAGTGCACCTGCATTAATGAGAAATCAATGCCTGCTACGTCTTCCCTTTCCCTGCCCCTCTCCCAGACAGCCTTTCTGCTGCTGACACTTCCAGGGAAAAGCATTCCAACAACAGGCAAAGCAGCGACAGCAAGTGATTCACAGCTTTCTAACACCACGACTATCCAAATTACAGTGTTTAACCGCTATTATCTTACCTGTTAAACACACAATAATTCTGTTTTCCACTATGAATGTGCTTCCCATATATAATTTCAGCCCTGTGTGTGCAACGGGGATGTAATAAAATTAAGTCACACACGAGTGAGTTTTACCAGGCACGGTTCCAAGAGCTGTTAATTTAAAGCCATTCACAGTATATTTAAATTTTACAGGCAGTGTTATCAGTGGTGTCACTGTGGCACATTTATATTGCTTTTCTATTACTTTTGAATTTTGCATTCTCCTATACAAGGCAGGGTGGATTCTGCTAATAAATGAGAAGACACTGTGAAGTGCTTCACCTTCTCAGGGAGTGGTAATTACTGTATTCAGCTCCTCCTTCCCACAGTTCTCTACTTGGGCAGTTCAGTGACCCCAAGAGATGACATTATTATTTGGGTCTTCAAATTTAACATCAAAGTATTTGCATTCACTTCCCTTCCCTTTCTCTGAGAAGCAGAAATCATGGAATCATTATTTAAGAAATATTAGGAACTGGAAGACAAGTAGTTACATATAGTTGTTGGTTTTGCTTGCTTTCTTTTATTTTATTTATTTTTTTTTTACTGATGGGTAAATCCAAAGTATAACTATTTAAAAAACAAAAATCAATATATAACAATAAGTATCAACATACAACAACAAGTATCAAAAGCAGGACTGCAGCTCAGCAACTGTAACCTGCTGTATCCACCAGTCATTGAGACCCATAAGAAGTCCTTCAGAATTAATTGAGCTTTTACTCAGAATGCTGCTGACACTGCAGGAGATTTGGCCAGGTCAATAGGACTTTTCAGTGCATAATCACATGAGTCTGAAAAACTACCTGAGGTTTCCCAGGTATCATGGACATTAAAGGCAGTTGTGGGGGGAAAGCATTTCTCTTTTCATGAAGGTAATCTGAATTTTCTCTCTTTTCTATAGATCCGATGACAGATATTTTGACAACCAGCAATCAAAAATAAAATCCTTAAATTATTGGAGGACAGAGTCACCAACCTGAAGGTCGATTTGAAAGTTCTGTTTTTAAGATAAATGATATAAAGCAGCCTATTGGGTATTCTAGCATGGAGTAGGGTGTTCTGAACAATCTAATTTTCCTTCTCAAAGGGAATAAAAATGTCAAGGGCCTCACATCTGAAGGGGAAAAATGGCCACTGTAAAGTATTGAGAAAAGCTCTGTCATACCATCTCCCTTGCAGGAAAATTCATATAGAATACACAAAATTGGGAATAGACACAAACATGGAACTACCTGAACTTCATGGCATCATCACACTGATTCAGGCTTCTTTAATGAAAGAGTGGTAGGTGAAGATGTAATTATTGAAGAGAGTGTAAGAAACTACAAACCTGACAGTGACTGAATAGGACTGCAGGGAAGAGAAGGAAAAGAATCCAAACCAACGGAGCTATTTCAGGGAACACTCCAACACACCTTAAAGAGGCAACAAAGGGGCCTTTGAAGGTCCTTAAACCAGCCTGAGTGGGGAAAGTATCAATTATAGTAGGAGCTCATCATTTTAAGTAGGAAACAATAGAAAACAACGACAGAATTGTTAAGAAGAAAATTCCTGTTTCAAAATATTTGACTGCACAGAGAAAAGAAAGGGAACGTTGCTGTGCCTGCTCTGGGTGTGTGGAGAGGATCATCAAGGTTCTGAAGGGGTGGGAACTCAGAAAACCCACAAGACATTTAGATGCACCAGGAGTTACATCAACAGTTTTGCAAATAAGACCCTAAGGAAGAAGAAAAAGAAATAAATAAATAAATACTTAAGCAAAAGATTTTTCTCTATATTCCTTTTTTTCCTACATAAATTGTATCTAATTTCCTGGTGACAATCACAAAATATGACTGGATGAAATGTATGCACAAAATAAAGGTAAAAGATGTAATTTCTGGGCTCAGATCAACATCATTTGATGCAGCCTTAATCATTGCTTTGCAAGGGGAATCCAATTTTTACTTCAGTAAAGTATTGGACTAATACTAGATTTGATTCTATAGAGAAAAATACTCCATGTTCATCAGCTTAGTGTGTTCTGTTGAACTGTTCATGGACCAACCTGGCTGATATCAACTATTATTTTACCTTCCTGTCTCCTTCATTGGAGAAAACAGCCCAGATCATCACTCCAAAGACTCCAAACCCTGACAATCTGAGCAGAGGTCAGAGTTAAAATGCTTTAAGTGCCTCCAGGTTCTCCTTCATTCTCCACTAAATCCAATTTTGGAAAAAAGATTTTGGTTTCTCAGTATTAGAATTGCTTAAAGTCCTACAGTGCAGGATGTGCTGTGCTGAAAAGATGACATCCACTTACAGAACTTATTTTAAATTTTACCATCTTTAACATACCTTTGCTACCTGTTTGTAAAAGATTGTATAGACCAACTGGACTTAAAAAGACACTTAAAAAAAAGCAGTAAAAACTTGCAAGTTTTCTTAATAACTGAGAACAACTGACGATTTTCTGTGTTAAGAATTTGAATATTTTTTGGGTTAAATTTCCTTTTAGAAACTGTCAAGTGACATATTCCAGAAAATTGAACATGATCTCCTTATACCATCCTCTTACAAAGGGGGCAAGTGACAGAAATAAAGCACCTGCATCTAGAAAAGTTCCTGAATCTTTGACAATTACTCACATAGTATGGTGCAATTGAAGGAGAAAATTAGAAAGAAGAAATTTATAAGCATTATTCTATTAATGCACAATCTGTACATCACCCATAATATCTGGAAAGCCCTTATGACTTATTTGAAGGGAATTCTAATGATATAATCACTTCAGCAAAAGAAATATCATGACACTAATAATAATAATAATTATTGCAAAAAAAAGAAATTTAAAAAAGCTGCTTTAATTCCGTAGGGAAACAAAAGAACCCAACCCTGAGACACAGGGATATAATTCCTGGGGAAGTGACAGGTGTTTCAAAACTAAGCAACAAAAAAACCGTCAGTAGGAGACTCCACAACTGCAGGGCAAGGATCTGCAAATGAAAGCAGATCAGCAGCAATTTATGCACATGACAATTAAAAACAAAGCCGAAAAGCAGTCTGAGATGTGAAGCCTCTGCACAAACACACCGTAAGCTCTACCCTCGTGAAGCACAAAGGAAAAGTGATCAAAGGATCTCTGCGAAATAAAACCGACTACAACTGTTCAGTTTAGAACTGCAGTGTAGGTGGCAGAGATATTAGGGTAGGAGGAAGGGATAGCAACTACACACAGACTAATAAGTAGAGAAAAGCTCAGACCCCTGGGTTCTGTTGCTGTCGAAAAACATCACTATTTGTCTTAGAATCTGTTCTGCAAATCTCCCCTCGTTTGACACCTCCCTCACAGCGTGGTCTCCGTTGCTGTTAATTAGCTGGACTTCATTTCCACAGGCGCTGCCAAAGCAGCAGAATCATTGCAAAGGTAGGAAATAACAGGTGCAGAGTTCTGGGGTTCCCTGCCAGCTCCCAGCCCTTCCCTGAAAGCCCTGGCCTGGCTGGATACTCCCTTTGCCAGCAGCAGGCTGTTGTGTGCAGAGCAGCATCCTCCTCTTCAGAAGGCAAACCCCGATCCCCCTGCCCCAGCCAGGTCACACAGCCCATATTTCCTGGCCCTGCCTGAGCCCAGCAGAACATCCAAACAAGCAGCACGTGCCTCAGCAGCGCATAAAAGTGATGATGGGACAGATCCCCAGTGGGACAGTGGCAGCTGAGCTGGTGAACCCCCTGCACCCCACAACCAGCAGCTTAGAGATGCCAAACTCCCCGTGGCATCCTCGTAAGAGCTCCCGTCGCTCAAAGCCTCTGCCTCCCTTTGTATGTACAACAGAACCCAAAATTTTGTTCTGTTCGTGGTTTATGGGGGTTTTTTTGATTTTTTTGCTGGGGGGCTGTTCAGGTTTTGCCATTCTTTTTGAGGGTTTTTTTGTTGGATTTTTTGGTTGGTTGGTTGGTTTTGTGGGTTTTGTTTTTAGAGAAACGGTTTTGCCAGTCAGCCAAAATTCTGTGCTGGATGTGTGACATGAATACATTTTGCTGCAGAATCCTGGTTTTACCTTGTCAATCCCTATTTAACATTATCAAGAGCCATTTTCATGAAACTATCTACCCTACAGACACTTTGTCAATTTATTACTCAATCCCATTCTGTATTTATCTGTTGGAAATGCACACTCTTTCCACTGAACAGCACGTTAAAAACCCCACAAGTTTCTTTAATGAAAAAAAAATGCATCAAGAATTACTAATAATGTTTCTACAGGAGATGCAAGCCTTTTATTTTACTTCCCTGCAGCTGAATATCCCACAGATTTAAACTTCCTACATGCCAAACATCCCCATGTATCTTTGGAATCAGTGGTAGGAAACTCAGTGTAACGTGTACAAAGGAGACAGATAACTAAGTCACAGATGGTGTCCCCCAACTGTGGGATTTGTTTGTTTGCTTTAACAAATGATGCTGGGCTTTCTAGAAATGCATTTATTTCCCAATTGCCCTGTGTTACTCTCTGGTTTTGAAATGTTTTAAAACTCCAGAATATCAGAACAATTATGACTTCAGCAATTATTTCGTAAGTACTTTAAAACTTTTAATATCCAGTCAAGTATGTTCATAATGTGCTAAGTTTGCCTATAATTTAGATGTTATAGAACTAAAATATCCAAATCAATATCCAGAAAGTATCACATCTTTGAACCAAATTAACTTATGTAGGAGCAGTTAATCCTCGGTGTCAAGCCCTGCTGCCTTTTTAGTTTTCGCCCCTTAAGTAATTTAAAAGATAATTTCCCTGAGGATTTAAAAGCCCTGAGATTCACTGTGTGGAGTAGCATCAGCTCTGCCTGGGAAGAAGGACACACTTCACATGTCTTTAAAATAAATTGCCAGAGAATGTAATGTAGCCTTCCTGGGTACTTTCATCATTGCACAACCTATTTATTATCAAGAAAATGTCAAATTCACAAGCTAATTCTGGAAGCGAAATCTTATAGATTGAACCAGGAAAATGATACTTATAAAACACAAAGAAAGAGCAGCAAAACACCTCGAAGGGAACTAAGATGATGAATCTGAGCTTGAGTATATCTGTGATTAAAGTGGAGAGTGCACTACAGGCAAGCTCTGCACATGCATTTTAAGATGTAATGGTAACACGTGCACCAGGTGAGCCCAGAGCAGTGGGAATGGATTCCCAAAGACCCACAAAATCCACCCTGTCCCGTTGAATCTGTGCAATGCAGAACTGTGGGAAGCAGCTGATGCTTTCCTGTTGCAGGTGATGCTCAGCTCTGGCAGATCTCCCTGCTCTGAGTTTAGTTGTCACTGCACCTGACTCTGCTCATCAGTCCATGGCCAGGATCCTACTCATTCCTAACCCCTACAATTTACTGCTGGAAGCAGTTTTATCAAATAATAAATACGTTATCAAATAACCTGATTACGGCTCCTGAAGAAAATGGAAAGATATTTTCAAACATTAACAGAAAAATATGTGTTCTTATGCTTTGTCCTTTGAGTTCCCCGCACTCTGCTGAGCAGCCAACCCTCTTCACCCTCACATCTCCAGACTGGGAATCTTCTGCATTTATTTTAAAAGCTGTGGCTTCCCAAAGAGACTTGAGCCAAAATCAAGTGACTGGTCTTGAATTTAGATGCCTGATGAGCTTGACTGAGTTTCTGGACACTGGACAACCTACACCAGACAACTGGTTTATACCAGAGGATGGAAGGAGCCTGTTCCAGGTGTGAGAGTCATATCCAGCAAAACAGCTTTTTCACCATGAGCAGGGTCAAAGAAAACAGTACTAGAACATGACTTTCAGATCTAAATATCACACCTCTGGACTGGTTTTGCTCCAAAACTGAAAAAACCAATGACTTAAATTCAATAAAAAAACGTGAAAAAAAAATGACACTAACCATATACGTTTACACTGAAGATAAATCTCAAAAAGTTGCAATGTTCTCAATTTTATAGTGCTGGAGAAGGCAGTATTTTGACAGAGTACTTAGGTATTTAGATATTTATAACCCTGCTTCGAGGGAGAAAAAAAAAAACAAAACCAAAAAATGCAACCTTTCTGGAGTCACAGAGGAAAGACAAGTATTTATAAAGAGGAATTATTTTAAATTCAATGTGTTAAATAATTTAGCACAGTGTGTTGTTTAGCAGAACCTTCAGTTCCCAAAGAAAAAGACCAATGTCTAATCAAAGTTGCCCACCTGGAAAATTGTGGTACTTGTTCAATGTTATCAGAATAGGCTCATTTACTATAGTGGCATTGTACAAAAATAGTCCTGTGTATAAAACATTATCCTGATTATAGGATTACCCCTGTTAGCAGCCATTCATTTTAAAGCATCACTACCCTTCTTAAGGCAAGACAGAGTGGTGTGTTATTTTACAGCAGTGGTGGTGAACACTGCACCCTAATCACGGAGCTTCTCGGGATAATTACAGCTCAAATGCCGGGGTAGTTGACTAAGCTCCATCTCTTAATACCTGCAATACAAAGGCATCACAGAGGAGGCAAATCTCAAGGAGACTTTAAGTTTCCAGCTGTTAAATGGCCTCCCGGTGCACTGCCCCTGCAGGTCACCATTGCATCTGCACAGAGGCATCAGCTGCTTCCCTGGGATCCCCACGCTCTGCCTTTTCCCTGAGGGGCAGCTGAACTCAGAGATCTGCCAGAGCTGAGCATCACCTGCAACGGGGAAGCATCAGCTGCTGGCTGCAGCTCAGGATCTGTCCATCCACCAGTCAGCAAATCCCAGCAAAATCTAAGGGAGCACAAAGGAATGCAGCAGCTGAGTGCCGGGGCAGAGGGGTGTGGAGGCAGACTGGGATAATGGGAAACAAAGGGTTTTAATAAGTCTGAGATCCCTGCAGAGTCATTAGCCAGCAATAACCACCAAATAAGACAGTGTCCTTTGCCTACTCAGCCCTGCCTGAGCAAACAAGGCAGTAATCACCCAGAGACTGACGCTGGACAAATTAAATGACCCGTTTGTGCCTGCACAGGAATGAAAACCCACTGCTCCTCACGCTAACATGCACTCACACTTACACTCCTTCCCCAAGGAAGGGGTGAGACAGGAGCCCTTAGGGTGTCAGTGCATTCACAGATGCCCATCCCTCTATTTAATGGCTGTGAAATAACTGAAGGATCAAGGATTAATTTAGGGAGTGAGCACTGTCAGGCAATCAGACAAGGCTCTTGAAACCTGACATCCAACCTACTTGGCCAAACACAGTAAAGAGAGCATTCACATCATCTGCTGGTTGGACAGAAGCAGTGATATAGGACAGATTAAACACAGTTTTATTTCAGAATGAACTTATTTTACCAATAGTATGAAAAGCAAACAGAAAATGAAAATTAATAACAGCACAGTTTGCTCTCCCATATGCTTTTCTATCTCACTATTTCACATGGCACTATAAATGATATCAGATTGCTTGCTTACAAGTAATGAGCCATTGAGTAGGATCCTAGCAGATACCTAACAAGAAGCACTTCTCTAATTGACTTCATTGTTGGAGTGATTAACGAGCTCCAACTTCCCTTCTTGATGTGAAATGTGCCCAAGTCGTTCCAAGCGTTGTATAAACGTTTTCTCCGTGAATGCCTGTGTGCCATGAGAACAAATCTGGAAGATGAAATTCATGGTCTGTTTTAGAAGAGGGAACGTGTGCATAAATGTCCTTGTGAATCTCAAGGTGAAGGAAGTTTTCAGCTTTTTTTTGACACATTTTTGTCATTGTTACCATCAGTGATGGCTGGAGCTGACATTCTTATTAATAAGTTTTCAAAATAATTCTCGAGAAACCTAGTGAGGAGAGAATAAGTCAAACAGACTGGTATCCACATGGTCCCACTGGACAAATCTTTTGGAATTGCAAAATTTTGATGACACAACAAATGTCTGTCCACGTTTTCCAAACTTTTACTCTAACACGGACTGATGCTGATCCCTCACGTGGGACAATCAAGAGGAAACTCAAGTCTGCAGCACAGAAACAGGGAGAGACCAGAATAAACCAGACTCTGGTGACCCAGAAGTATGTACAGAGCTGAGGGAAGAGGCACAGAAATGGAGCAGAGCCAGGATTTCAGCACCAACAGCTGACCACGGATGGAAACTCCCCAGTAGCCACGGTAGGTTGAGTTACAGCACAAACATTCGTTCCTTGCTTTCCCAAAAGCACTTTTATCAGCTCCCAAAGGTAGGGAAGTCTGAAGTTGTGATTCTGGTTATGGTGGCAGAGGCCCAAGAGTGGTTGCTGAATAATTGGCTCTCCACTTGAGAGTGATGCTGGCATGGTAGGAATGGATACAAAGGTAGACCCTGTTTCAGGGAATTCACAATTTATGATAGGATGCAGTAGCTTGATACCAGATAAACAGGTCAGGAGGTGGAAAAATATGAATGTGCTTTTCTGAATTCATGGGCTTGGTAATTAGTGCAGTTTCAATTACCCATCAGAATGGGGTGGGGTGTGTACAGAGTACAATTTTACTCCAGTCTTTCCATTCTGGAGTTTACCAAGGTATGCTGCTCTTCCAGTTTTGAGTTTTAAACTGGATTTCTCTTTCCTTTCACATCCAATTTGGAACATAATTTTTCATTGTCGTTCTGAGATGTGGCAGCAATCAAGTGGAAATAGCAGCCAGTAGCCACAGTAAATCATGACCAGGGAGTAATTAACTTGTCTGTAATTAAACATGGTATCTGTTAAGAAACTGTGACATCTTATAACTAAACAGTGGAAAAATTCACATCTAGCATAATTATTGATGATCATTTCAAGTGGAATTTATTATTAAGGCATATACAGCAAGAAAGCACATCATCCCATGCCCTGAACATCCTCACTCTAAATAAGTAATTTCCTCACCCAGACCATTATTGTGGATTGGCTCTTCAGAATGACCTTTGAGTTCCCCAACTATTGAATGACTGTTTTGCCAAATATCCACTTCATCCAAACCTGCAGATTTCTTTAAACCACCATTAGAATTGGTATTTCTTATGATCTCCAGTGTAACTTCTAAATTGCTTAAGGATGCTGCTACAGCTTACAAGGAACAGAACCAACACTACATTTTAGAGATCTATGGGTCAGAAAGTATCACAGCACTTGGTCTTAGCCCCACCTAATTCATACTGTGGGCACTTTCAGAGATGAAGAACATAGAGGTAACATATTATTGTGTCAGGATTTGAAAATCTGTCCCAATTAACAGTCCCCCTTTGGTTGATTTCCATCACACATGAACACCAACCACTCTAATATCAAATGTTATCTGCACATTACAAAACTGAGCATCATTCAGAGCAAAAGAGTCACTTCAAGTGTTCCTGGACTTCTACTGAGGCAAGACAAGAGCCTGATTTAAGTGGCACTACCTACATAATGTGCTTATTTAGTACTAATACAAACAACTGTGCTTTTAGTTACACAGGTCCCCATGAATGTCTAAACTATGGCAACCAAGCACAGGCAAAATAAGGACACAGGTGGTTTAATATCTGTGGGTGCTGACAGGACCTGTCAGCATAAATACAATGCACAGGAACTGTCAAAATGCAAATAGTGTAAAAAGTCCTTAAGAACAGCTTATTACCATTGCTGACCTCCATGAGAACACTGCTGTGCCAAGAGCTTCTAACACACTGAAATGCAGAGATATAATTGGCTCTATATAAGCTGAGCTTAGGGCTGCAACAAGAAAAAAAATATTGTTTAGATGCTAATTAATCCTATAAAAGTACAAGGAGGAGTGAACTGTGCCATTAAATTGCCACTCAGCTGGTTTTTTTGAGCGCCACGCTCAATTTAAAAAAAATAAAAATAAAAGGAATTGAGTACACACTGGATTGTTAGAAACAATTTCTCCTTTTCATAATGAAAAAATAAATATCTTACTGCTCTGCTGTTTCAGGCCTGTGGGGTTTTGTGATGACTCCTCTTGGGCTCGCAGTGAAAAGACCCTATAAATCTGCTAAGCTATAACACAAACTGAAAGCAACCTCACAGGAAGACCTAATAGGGTGTATTGTTGGCTCTAATTCTAGATTTGAATATAGAAGCATTCAGATTTCTGCATTTAGACACTTTGCAAATAGAGGCAATAGCAGTACCTGGAAAATACATTCCTCTGCTGCTCTGGGAATATTTTGACTTTTGCTCCCCGGGCACAGACATGGTACCTTTCCTCCTGCTCACAGGGAAGTTAATAATGTATTGGATGACTGGTACAAGAACTGAATCATTGTTGGATATTTCTGTGGTTTCAGATCTGTTTGTTCTGCAAAGCCTTTTGTTCTAATATTTATAAGGTGCCACCATCAGATATCACAGAATCAGAGAATCGGTGAAGGGTTTGGGTTGGAAGGGACCTTAGAGCTCATCCAGTCCCACCCCCTGCCATGGGCACCTTCCATAGCCCAGGTTGCTCCAAGCCCCATCCAACCTGGGTTGGACACTTCCAGGGATGGGGCAGCCACAGCTTCTCTGGGCAACCTGTGCCAGGGTCCCATCACCCTCCCAGGGAAGAATTTCTTCCTCTCATCTAAACCCCCCTCTCTGTTTGAAGCCATTCCCTCTTATCCTCTCACTACATACTCCTGTAAATAGTCTCCATCTTTCTTGCAGCTCCCTTCAGGCACTGGAAGGCCACAATTAGATCACCCCAAAGCCTTCTCTTCTCCAGGCTGAACAATCCCAATTCTCTCAGCCTTTCCTCATAGGAGAGGTGGCTCCACCCCTCTAATCAACACGGGTTATGCCTGGCTATACATCCCAAACTGTTATTTTTCCATGAAGAAAACATACCTTCCCCTCTGAAGTACAGCTCGTTCCATAGTAAATATTTATATATGGTGGTGCATTTTGGCAGGGAAGCACACTAGCACTGTGATTAAAAAGATGGAATTTTCTGCATGTTGAGCAAAGGGCTTAATGCCTCCATTTAGAAATATGCATCTAGTTAAATCCAGGCTTATGGGTCTTCCTCCTACTGATGGATTTAAGCATGTGCTTAAGTGCTTTTCTGAAGCAGAGCTTAACAGATGGAAAACCTTTTGAAACAAGAAGACTAAAAATCAAAAAGCCTTGAAAGATGGCTATTTAAATCTCCACATAATCCTATTTGCT
This sequence comes from Lepidothrix coronata, assembly GCF_001604755.1. Lineage (NCBI taxonomy): Eukaryota > Metazoa > Chordata > Aves > Passeriformes > Pipridae > Lepidothrix > Lepidothrix coronata. Next base: position 4,719,075 of record NW_016690214.1, read on the forward strand.
CAAATATTTACAAGATTCCTTTTCTGTCAACAGCAAAAATATCATTATTTTAATAGCTGTAGAGAACAGGTTAAACAGACAACTGAGAGGACCAGGGAAAATTAATTTTATAAATTCAAAGTGCTTGCAAATCCTATTTTCCCCTTACTACCTGACCCTAGATGCTGCTGCTAAGTAGTCTCAAACTGGGGGCTTGTTTTATGTCTCCACATGTCTCGGTACCTGTTATACATACCTATTCATACCATGACAACTAGTTCAAGCTGATCTATCAGAAGAGGAGACAGAGAACACAAGAGAAAAACAAGCTGTTATTTAAAAGCAAAAGCATGTTGCCAAAGGGTATGAAAAGACCAAACACTTTACAAAGCTTCTATGGCAACTTAACTTATCTGAGTAAATGATACAGCAATTTAGAATAAAGCTGGAAAGAATGTGATGTGTGGAATTAATGAAGTGTATGACAGGGAGGGAATGTGAGGTAAAAAACCTCAATTGTTAATGCATTTACAAAGTTAGAAAGACACAAAACAAATATTTCATTAATCCAGGTATCATTAAGAGCAGGGGGGAAAAAAAGTTCTTTGGAGAGATTTATAGCAACTATTGTCCTTCCAGAAATAAATAAATCTCCTTTATTTCAGTAAGCAAATAAAAACATGCAGAATGGGAGGGTCACCTGAGTGTGGCCTACGAGGTTGAGGAAAAAAATGTGTTATTACTGATATAACTAATCACTCTGCTCAAGAAAAGATAGATCTGGAAGGAGAACACGAGCACTGAGGAGCAGGAGAATGAAGGGTTTTGGCAGAACTCAGCAGCAGAGATTGCCACAGCAAATGCTCGTGGCAGACAAAGAACATTTCAGCAGGAATAAAGCTGGAGATATATTTTAATGATAATGCCCCAGCTCTCCATTCCCTCGAACTCCCAAACATCTGCTGGTATCTATTATGGTATTTACATTTATCAGAGTCTTGGCCTTGTTATGGGTCCTACCAGAATGTAACACTGGAAATTACTGTATTGCAGCTAAAAATCTGCTGGTAAGTACACACTGATATCAAATTCCACTGATATGCTTGAAGTCCAGCATATGCTAAAAAGTCTTTTGCTGGAGCAATGTCAGAAATCCATGATTTGTCAGGATGAAAAATAAATAACTGGAGGACAAAGCAGCTAAAGTGGAAAGGATAAAAACCAACCAAAACAAAGATTGGAGCTGTGTCACTGAGGTCCAGGTCTGCCTGATTATCACTCCTGTCAATACACTCCATGATGGAGTTTTAATCAAGTTCCACTCCAAGGGCAGAGCAGCCCTGTGCTCACAGCCAGAACAAATTCTATTTACCCAACACCACCAGCATTCCCCAGAAACAGACACAGTATTTCCCTAATCTGAGGAGTTTGCTGATTTCTGTGTGATACTGCTAATTCTGGAAAGACTAAGTACTGTGCTAATGGTGTCCACAGCTCACATCCACTCATTTTAAAATTAATGGTGACATTTATATGTGTTTTCGTAGGACTAGTACCTGACTCGGAGAAAATATATCCCAAGAAGGATGCAAGACTTCATGTTCCATTTGATATTTTCAAGTTTTGGAGACTTGTACAATGGTTAAATGATTAATATATCTATCCAGCAAAATCCTGCATTCATTATCAGTTTATTATCAGCTAGTGAGACAGAAAATAAGACCAAATTTGCAGAAGTGAGCACCTCTATTGCAGTGTGGAACTACTGGAGAACGTAAGCACTCTCAACCTTTACAAAATGAAGCCCTTGATGTTTAAACACTGACATTCTCTCTGTGTTGTCAAATGGGTGTCTTTGCCTTTTGTGAAGACTGGGATTCACAAACAGAATGCAAAAATGGTATTATCACAATGAGTGGGAGACGAGGAAAAGGGGACAGCAAGAAAAAATGCAACCCAAGGAAAGGAAATGAAAGAATACACATATGTGCTGCATTAATAAAAGACTTAAGAGAAAAAGAGATCCATCCTAGAAAAGACTAGGCAATGGCCACAGTAAAGCCAGTGAATAGGATTAGATAAAGAGCTTAAAAAGATAATAAAAATAGTTTATTCAAGAAATAAAAAAGAAGGAGAACGGGTACAAAGGGGGAAAGAATTCGCATTTTTAGCACAATGGACAATGGGAAAACTATTCTGAGCTCAGCTATACATAATTACATCTTGTTACCTTCTATACAGCAGAAAAATATTTCAGGTCATTGTGGATGAATTTACAGAAATACAAATGTTTCAGAAGTTTGGAGGTTTAAATATTTGAAAATATTACTGTATGTAAACCATACCAACTTTGTCTGGCTGTATGTGTTCAACATACAAGAATAGAAAAAATCCCATCCAACCAAAGCCTCTCACCTGAAGTGTGTCACATAAGAGTAGAGGAGTGATCCCTCAGAATAAAAAATTACATCTGAGGGTAGTTCTTGTGTCAAAAAACATTCTGTATGCTACTGGGCTCTTCCATAACCAGAAGAGTCACACTATTTCTCCAGCTTGAAAACAAAGAAAATACACATTAAAAAAGCTACCCCACAGTCACTTAACTCAGGTGGCAACACATACAGACCAAATGAGGAACCAAGGTAATAGAACATATTCTTCTACCTTATGTTCTTGTAACAACTGACCACAATGTGAGAGTCTATTAAGGTAGACACTGAATAACTGGGTGTCCTTCTCACCAGAAAGGGTAAGGCTGAAATGTGCCACTAAGATGTTGTGTGTTATAACCATTACACTGCCTGATGTAGCCAAAGCCATGTTAGTGTTTGATTGATGATCAAACACAGTGTTTGATTGATGATTGTTAGTGTCTGTTTATCAGCTGAGCCCGAGGCAATACAAGAGACTTTAACCCTGAACTCCTGGAAGAGCCATAGTTGAGACCTTCTCACCGGACACACGTGTTTTGGGCTGTAAGACACAGACTGAGGCAAAACGTAAGGAAATGAGAAAAGCAAAGCTCTTGGTCTGCTTGTACAAAACCTTGAGTTCTTTTGCCGTAACACCTCCTTGGTTTATAGTAACTACTGTCCTTTCAGAAAGAAATAAATCCACACCCCGTGTTCCAAAGAGGTGGACAAGGAACTCTGTGGTAGACGAGCTGAGCAAAACAAGTGACAAAAGATGTCCCTGCCCCAAAAGGCTTGTAATGAGATGATGCTGTTCCAATACAGAGCAGCAAATTACAGAGAGAGCGATGTGGGGTGGTCTCTGCAGCCAGCAAGCTCTGTGCACTAAGTGAGTTTTCAGAATTGCTCTGAAAGGTGAGAGGAAGGAAGTTTGACACAACGGACCCAATTCAGCAAGTTCTCTGCGTGCAATTCTGCCTCATACAGGGAGTCCACAGGTTGGAGTTCATTGACTGGAAAACTCTCACAGAGAAGGATTTAAAAATTGAATTCTGCTTTCTAACTAAAAGAAAAACACTTGATGGAGAATTAGTCTTCAAACAGCAACTGAAGGCTTCATACTTATTTCAGAAAAGCTATCCAAGAACAACAATCAGTACTGTCAAGCCCTTAGAGTCATGTTTAAGTAGAAGAAACCATTCTTGCTGTCACATTCTTGCTGTAACTCCAAGCTCTAATATGAAACAGTCAGTCCTTCATGGTAATATTTTGTAGATAACCACCACAGAAATCAGAATCCACAGCTTCCTTTGAAATACAGAGAATTATCTTGTTCTAGCAACAGACTTTCATTTCAAGAAAAAAAGAAGTGCTTAAAGAGGCTCTGAATATAGTGAAGATATTATTTCAAATGTGACTAGATATCCTTCTTATTTACCTCACTAATTTGATATTTATATTCAGGTCACACACTAGGGCTCCCTCTCCCGCAGATACAACATTTGGTCAAGGAATGACCAAACACCACTGGTGTTGAAACAGAAGCTGGTTGAGAGGTGTTAGTGATTGTGAGGTGCTCTGACACGGTACATAAATGTCATGTAAACAGCCTGGCATAGTCAAGGAGAATTAAATACCAGACCATCCAAGAAGAGACAGAGGAATATTCCCAATTGCACAGCATCAGCTGACCTGCTTCCTCAGAAATCAACAGTGATGTTCCCATTTCCTCCAAGAAATGGACTAAAGAAAATGTTCATCACTTCCAGAAACACCGTCCCAGAGCACAACTGGAAAAGAACCACAAAACTTCAGCAGACCAAATTCTCTTTGTCAGCCCCCACAAAATTACTCTAGAGCAGTAACTAGGATAACTTTTTCAGACAAGCAGGATTCAGACTGAAATCTGGAGGCCCCAGGGAATACTTTGTATGTATCATGAATTTATAGTATTATTAAAGATTGTTATTCATAAGCAGCAAAAGAGAATAGCAAAAGAGAACAGTGTGCATGAGAGACTCCAGAGCTCTTTGGAAAAGTAGACCTGTTGTGCTTTACAAACTCTGAAAAGTCCACATGAATTTTGTTCCCAGGAGGCAAACAGAGAGGAATCTCTCTTATGGACACTCTTGGGATGCTGCTGCCAACACATTCTTATTAAGGTGGGTAGAAGGCACTGTAAGTCAAAACTTTGGGCTTGTGAGATCTTAACACAATAATTCAACATTCTGTTAGAAATGCAACAGCTATATCAGGTGAAAATATGACCAAGGGTATCCTTAAGCTGGCAGGAGAGGAATCCACAAAGAAAATTACACTGAGAAATTATTTTTCCCTACATTGTCTTTCTTCAACCCAGCATATCATACAAGCTATTTATAGTGGGAAATCATTCTTCAAAATCAGTCCCCAAAGCATTTGATTTGGAGGAACTTGTTTAGGTCTTTGTTGTTTTCTTTATAAAGCCAAGCACTATTATCCTTAGGAATAGCAATTGCAAAGTTTCTCAAAGTTTGACAACTTGGGCAAGGAAAAAAAATATCTTGGCTTTGACCCTGAGATTAGCTCAGTTGGTCAGAGCATGGTGCTAATAATGCCAAGGTTGTGGTTTTGATCCCTTTTATGGGCCATTCCCTTAGGAGTGGGACTCCATGATCCTTGTGGGTCCCTTCCAACTTAAAAGATTTTATAATAATGCTGTATTCATTAAACAAACAAACAAACAAAAAGCCTTTGGGAGAAAGTGTTTGACTTCAGAATATAATTAAAAAAAGACCTTTCTAAATTATTTTCTGGATGGAATGAGGGCTCTTGACAGTGTTCTGACTAAGGCATGCCTGAAATAGCTGCTCAGTGAAATGAATGTCTGTGAGGCTTCTGCAAGATGGTCTGAAAGAAATTGCTAGTGAAGATTGACCGAGCATTGCTGAATTGGACAGAGTTGTGAAAGACTCCCCTAAAATAGCTCTGTAGAAGCTCTTTCTTGCAGAAATGTTCAAGCTTGCTGTCCAGCATGACCACATAAAACTCTCTCCTAACACCCAAAGATGACTTAGCTTTGTGCCTTGAGCCCCCGTGCCCATTACAGGGAGCAGCAAAACAGACTTTCCCCACAACTGTGTTGTTCATCTGACACACAGCTTTGTCTCTGCTCACCAGTTCTTTGCAATTTGGGCTGCTCCTCATGAAGCATTTGTACAGCATCCACACAACAGGGTCCTGGTATTAATTAACAAGTTGTGCTACTGGAATAGGCACCATTCAGGTCTACTTACAACACTATACAAGTAAAAATGGCACGATAAATGGTAAAGCAGCGGAGAATCAGCCCCAGTGTACAAATAAGCAGTTTTCAGCTGTCTTTCCCCTTTGTGCTAATTTATAAAGCACACAACAGTAATTTGGGTTTTGCTGCTATTAATCCCGCTTATTATCAAGGGGATTTTAGTAGTGTTTATTCAGAATTTATGATGAAAATTTATAGGACAGTAGTGTCAGGGGAAAGAGAAAATTTAGGACTAATTGTAGGCAATTGGTAAATTGCATCATCAGCAAAAGTTGGTGAATAACTGATTCCCAATACACATATCTCAGCAATTTTTCCTTTAAAGGTAAAAGAGAAGAAACACTGCAAGCTTGTCGTGCTTACAGGAAAAAACGGATTAAAACAGAAGAGCCTGTTCTGAGTCTGTTGAAGACTTCAGAGCCTTAAAAAATCTGGCAGTGACTTGCTAGATTTTCCCAGATAGGACTGAAAGAAACTGAGAAAGCTCACAGTAGAGATGAGTAAATACTGAAAGGTAAATACTTACAGAGGGCAAATACTTTACATCTGTGTTAAATTGGGTAGCAAGTTAAGATTTCATGGAAACTGTGCAGATTTACCCATTGTATTATCTTGCCCAAGCCACAGCCACACAGCTGATTTCATTAGCAACCTGAACTTTGATCACTGGTCCACCACAAACGAAGAAATTTAATTTTTCACTCCTTAGTAAGTTAATTAAACAATTCAACGGGGACAACAAGATAAATGGAATGGTTATTTTCTTCAGTAAATATAACAAAAAAAAAAGATGTCAGGGAGATGAGATCGAAAATGTGAGGATTGCAAGAACAAACTCTGACATAGGCAAGCAGCTACTACCAGAAGTAGACAGTCAGGCATTGTAAAAAGTCAGGCTGTTGATAACAACTCCACTGAGCCCCCCTCACTGCAGAGCTCCAGAAAAGGAATCACTTGTGTGATACATATTGCAGGAGGTATAGACAGAACATTGTCAAGTGTGGGTGAATTATCGGTATCTCCCCTTCCTTTCACCGTTACATTCAGCTGCAAGCTGGCCTCGGGCAGTCTTGTTTCCACTATAAAAATTGCAGGAAATGCAGGAGATGGGTGAGATAAGAAGCAAAATGCTCCACATTCTGTTCACCCAGCTGATAGTGAAGTCAGTGGAAGTATTTGCAGACAGCTGGTGTCCTGATGCCACTGGCCTGACGTGAATATACATTAAAGAATTATAACCCACGAGTCCTGAAAAATTATCAAGGCATAATTTGCCTTGGTATCGGAATATTTAAAAGCTGTTCTGTTGTCTGCTCTTGCTCCACCCTGGTCCCCAGCAAGGAGCTGAGCAAACCCTACTCAACTGTCTCTCTGAGACTTCAACAGCACTAGAAACAGAGTTGGCTTCACTGAGGGGAGGGGAAGGAGGAAGACCCACAGCCTTTTACCTTTTTTTTTGTTAGTTTTCCATGTCTTTTATCTAATACTTCACAGAATTTCAAAATTCTTCTCATCCTCTATTTAGGGAAGGTGATTTTTCAGCTACAACACACTTCAATATCTTGTGCTGTGGCACATACTCAAGAATACACCAACCAGCCCTCAAAACATCAGAAAAGATCCAACCAAGGTCAGTAGGAGAGAGAAGAACCCAGAGGCTTTAGAGTAACATCTCAGTTGAAATCACTACCATAATGAAATCAGTAAGAGTTTGGTCATTGGCTGCCACCAGGTCAACCTCTGCTGTTCACCATATACAATCTTAGAGCCAGCACTGTAACAAAACAGAATAAAAAAAAGGGAAGGGAGAGATTTGTTCACACTTGGGTTTCCAAATTATTTCAATACCACGTAAAAAACCATCCTTTGACAGCTTTGTTCACAGCAGGTTCCTTACCTCTACAAAAGAAAAGTCTTCCCCAGACTTAACATCAGTGAAGATGAGAAAAATTGCTCACAAAATAAAACACACCATTTTAGAAAGCTGTAAGAATCAGCCCTGTGGACAAAAACACTATTTAAAACAAGTTCCCATTTTTCCCACACTTTTACAATACCCCACATCTTGGCCTGTATTCATTGTAGCAGTTCTGTTACATGTCCATGTACAAAACAGTACAAAACAGTCCCCTTAAAATGGGAAAGAGTAAAATGAATATTATATTCCATTTATTTCTGTATAATCTTTTTCATACAATGAATCTCAAGGTATCAGGGATATAATAATGACAGCATTTACCCAATTTTTTCAAATGTTATGTTCAGCTTCATAACTCTTAAAAGCCTCATGTTCTAATAGGGTAAATTATATTCCTTCTAAAAATGCTGCACAGAGAAGTTACAACTGTCTTCCTTTTTTAAAATTTGTTATACTACTTTTCCACAGAGCAATGGCTTCCAGGTTTCAGAGGTGCTGAGCACCTCCACTCCACTAGAATTCTCAAAGTCCCATTTAAGAAAAAACAGACTAAAATTTATACATGTTATAGGAGGTGAAGGGTTATAACCCAACTAACTATGTTTAGATCAACAACATGAGGGTGACAGGTCCAACTCAAGTGTGGAGGGACTGGTGTCATGGTGTGCAGTGCCACTGTACCATTCCTGCCATCTGGAATATTCCACTGATGTCAGCTGTTAAAGGAAAATGTGGAGCTATCCTAACAACCCCGTGATGCACACAGAGGACAATCTAGTTCCAGAATGTCTCAGTAGAAAAAAACCCCTAACAGTGCTAATTTAGCCTCTTTCATTTATTTATTTATTTTTTTTTTCAGTTGAGCCAAGCAGAGCTTTGGAGAAAGAGCTGGCATCTATTAAAAGGATTGATGTGCAGGTCTTCCTAGTACCTGCTGAATCACTGTGGATAATGGTGAAGCAATAAAGCCCATGAATCTGCTGCAATCTCTAATCTTCCATGTCTGATCCACAATTACAGCGCCGGGCCGGGGCCTCCGGAGCCATAGATCCAGCAGAGCCAACAACTCTGACACTAAGCCATTAAGAACTCCTGCTCTTCAGCCCTCAAGCTGGACTGGGAAATGCCAACATCTTCATTCACTACATCAGAATCAGAATAGATTTCCTTTAAGTAGCTAACAGAAAGACAGAGCATCGTATGGAAATGCACCCAAATCTTTTATTCATATGGCAGAATCCTGGGGGAACAACCACTGCCTCCTGCAATGCTTTCTCCTCTCCTCAGCTATAATGAAAAACCTCCAGTAATTTTTGTTGTAAAAAGTATAAAAAGACTAAGTCAAGCTGCAGGAACATTCTGTTTGAATGACTGTGACAGCATGATACCCTAAAATTGATAGAAAGAGGCTCGTGGCAAGGAAAACCTATTTAGAACAACCACTGTCCACACCAAGTCTACTCTGTATGAAATGATGTCATTGTGACCTCTGAGAAGAACTAGAAGGCATTGAAAGATGATAAATATAGCAGCATATGCATACAGAAAATGCTATTTCTGATGTGTGTTTCATACAGGACTAGAGCATGCAGAGGACATTTAGGTGCCAAGGGATGAACATCAAGTCTTAAAACTGAGGTTCTCCGTGAGAAAGGGGAAGGTAAAGCTTTTTTAGCATTTTCAAACTATATGACAGCCTGTGCCAGACTGGGAATAAAAAACCAGGAGGATGAAGGGAAGGAAGAATACCATGTTGAACAGAGAACATAAATTTAAAGAGAAAACCCCCCACAATGCTTCCAGTCCCAGACACTTCTAGACATTACAGAGGATTTCAGCATCAGAATCCCTCTTCTATCCACAATATTCATCAGAAAGAGCACACCAGGTCCTCACCTGCCAATATAATATGAGCAAATTCATGCTGTTTCTGAGTGTTCCCTTTGCCAGACAGCACTGAATCCATTGAGGAAGGTGCAGAAGAATGGTAGGTGCAAATCTGAGTAGCTCAGCCTGGAGTTGCAAGGATTAAGACACAGCTACAAACTGCTGGTGAGCAGTGAACCACCTGTCCAGAAAATATATTCTTGCCTGCAAACATATCAAAGGCTGAATTTATATTAATAAGAAGGGTAAAATGTTTGACTGAAAGACTACAAGGTTATTTTCTGCCACAGAAACACAGCCTGCCAATGCATTCAGAGTTTAAATTACAAGAAGGTTAAGTGGGTTTTTCAGTTAATTTGTGTAACTTTAGATATTGCAAACTCCATTCATTATCTCTTTAAGAAGATTGGAAACACAGGCGTGCTCTATTCCACAAAAATTTATAAAATGACCACTGTGACACACGAGTCAGCCTTTCCTCCTTTCTCAGGTTAGCAGTTACACACTGCAGACAATTACAGAATTACAGAGGTTGGAAAAGACCTTTAAGATCATCAAGTCCAACCATCAACCCAGCACCACGACCATGTTTACTGTTAAACCATGTCCTCAAGTGCCATATCCACATGGTGTTTGAACACTTCCAGGGATGGTGATTCCATCCAAAGCAGAAAGAGCTCCCCTGTGGCTGGCACAGCCTCTAAAGCACCATCACATCCCCAAAACACAAGGAAGTTGGGTAGATATTTTCTAGGGCTGCCACCAGCTCAGCCTGTGGCTGCTGCTGGAAGCAGGACCCTGAGTTTGATGGTCTTTGGAGTGATGCCCCAAATTTCCAGTCTGCTGAAAGTGCCACCAGGAACACAGGGCCAAAGCACTCTCTCAAAATAAACATCTCCGAAGCAAAACAGGGAATACGAAGACACTTTTTGCCCATCTCGGGTCCTGAGCTGAAATACCCCCAGTGAAAACAAGACTCCAAGGGATCACGATTTTAAGGAGTAATCTGTCATGATGGCAGGTGGATATCCTGGAGCTGGGTGCAGGATCAAATCCCAGCTGAACACCAAAACGTCAGATGGCTGAACAGACTCACAGACTGAGAATTCTTAAATAAGAATAGAAAGACACAGCGTTATCTACCCTCAGAGGAGAAAGACAAAATGTTTCCTTTTTCTCTCAAGTGTTCAGACATTTGTGCTCTGTAACGAGTCACCTTAATAGATTTAATTATGGTTTTCTCTACCATGTATACTAATATCTGCTGCTGAAAGCAAAGAAGAATATTTTTCTGGGGAGTGAACTGTACTGATAGTAATGTTTCAGTGGGATTTGCTGCAATATCCCAGACATCTTTAATATTAATACTGGGTAATCGAGTCCTTTATTTTTCTAAAAGCACAAAAAATTGTACATGTAGAAGGATATACAGTAGGTTCAGCCACAATTCTGCCACTTACAGCCTCGTTATCTGTTACATGGAAAGCAGAGAATGTTCTTAGTTTTAAAACACAGGATGAATTATTATTGGGTTTTGACTTATCTTTGGGCGGGTCAAATTTACATAACAATCCTAATTTGTCCTGTAGTGTTTGTCATTTCTAATTAAACTGTGGCCTGCCATGAGGTGGCAGCATGCTCCCAGCTAGCTCCACAGGAAGGTGAACATGGCACAGAGGAAAGAGCATCTGGCAGCCCTCACTCAGATAAAGGAAAGACTGTGAGTGTCTAATATGCAACAGATAAAGACAAATCCACTTTATATCAGGAAGGTTTAAAATATAAGATAATAACAACATGTTGATATAGTATTTACAGAACAGGACAGCCTTGCTTCTCTGACCAGTAAGACACTTCAGTCAGTATTGTTATTGCAGAGCTTAATCCAAATGTCATATGAGCCTCCTGAGGCTCGGAGGCAGCTGGTAGGAAACAACTGAGTTCATGAAGGGAAGGGATGGTGTGTGAATGCAAACCTTCAGCTTTTGTTTATGCCTGTCATGAGAGGCCTGACAGAATTTTTCTCATGTTCCTCATAATTTCATGGATAAAAATGATCATGATCTAACAACAAGGCTGAGACACACTGATGTGCAAGACCTTTCACCAGCCAAACTGCTGTAAACAAAGAATTTGTTTGGCCAAATTGGTCATTAAATTGGTCAAATTCACTAATAAACTGTAGAGAAGATGGTAGCAGGAAGGACACCAGTGAGGTGATAATGGCACCTGTGAGTGGCACTGGGCATCACCAAGTAGCTGGAGGTACCAAGGCAGAGATCTGAGGGAGCACAACGAGGGAACTGAATGCTCCCCAACACCTGGAACAAGAGGGAATATGATTCCTGTATGTGAGACTGGAAAGCTGTACCTCATTTTATCTGCCCTACAAGCACATACTGTCCAGGAATTGCACCCTTGGAAGTGGCAGCTTGAGGAGAGACAGGCAAAGAGCATCAACAGCCACTGCAAACACAGGGATGCTGAGGAATTTTTGCAGGCACAATGATTGCTCTTTTTCTTTATTATTACATGAGAACCTCATTCAGGAAGTCTTTCAAACAGACCCAAAGAACAAATCATTATTGCCCGTCTGCAAAACAGCCAAAAACGTTTTGCCTGTGTTCGTTGCAGAGTTTATTTTACATGTTACCTGGAAATAGTGAAGCAGCTGCTTTAAATTTCCTCTTGGTGGTTTATGAAGAGCTATTCTGAACCTGCCTTTGCCCACATCCCCAAGGAGCTGATACTGCTGGTGTTTGTGTTTTGAGACCCCGAGCAAATATTTCTTCAATGGAGAGAGCGTCCCCTCTCCACTTTCTGGTGATTTTGGGAGATAACAGGTTGCCTTATTCCAGCTTCAGAAAGTAAGAGTATCACCACCACAGCATCTCCTTCACTCTTTGGAAAATTTTATTGCCTTCCCATGCACATATATAAACAAGTCTATCCCCTGGAACAGCACTGCTCTGGACCACTTAAGATGGGGAAAAGACTTGAAAGATGAGAGGTGCTGACTTTCAAATCATGATAAATTTATATATCCATATACATGTGTGCATTCACAGAATCATCACAGAATCACAGAATGGTTTGGATTGGAAGGGACCCTAAAGACCATCCAGTTCCAAGCCCCTGCCATGGGCAGGAACACCTTCCACTATCCCAGGTTGCTCCAAGTCCCATCCAACCTGGCCTTGAACAATTCCAGGGATGGGGCATCCACAACTTCTCTGGGCAATCAGGGCCTCACCACCCTCACAGTAAAGAATTTCCTCCTAATACATAATCTCAGCCTACTCTCAGTTTAAACCTATATAAATTCAGTATATATTTTTCATCTCAGAAGTTCCTATTTGCTAAGTTTGAAAAACTGTCTCTGTAAAATGGATATTAAAGCATTAAGTTTCTGGGTGGGCAAAGAAACATGTTCACTGTTTTGTGCTACAGCAAAGTGCAAAGCTCAACAATCGATAAGAAGCATTAAAGTGTAATTATGGTACTTTATATTACAATCCCATAATTGTCTTAGTAATTTTCCCCCAGTAACTTAAACGTGCCTATTAGATATTCAAGCAATGAAACTCCAGATATCATCATCCAAGATAATAGCCTTGAATCGATAACCAAACAAGGAAAAAAATCCCCCACAAAACCCACAAGCCAGAAAAGTCTCCTTTCTCAGTGTTTCTGTGAGTGTGATGTACCCAGCCAAAAACTTGCAGTCCCAGTCTGTAGCTACAAACTATCTCACACAACTTATTTAAATAAAATACTCTAACAGGGAAAAAAAACCAAGTGATACATTCTTAAACCAAAGGCATCTCCCAGTCTAAACTCCTCCAACACACAGATTATCTCAGTCATTTTTCACACCAGTAATTTGGGTTTCAGTGAAGGAAAATAGGCATGTGTGATTGATTTTTCTACCCTATGATAGCATCACATTTTTATTCACTGGAGAACACCATGTGCACAGTCTTACTGTTGCACCAGAGAATATCTGATTTTGTTTAGATGAATCAATATTTCCTGCAAAATAAACAAAAAACCCCCCAAAAAAACTACAGATACACAAAAGTCTGCGTGCATGAAGGTGCAGCAGGAGTGACACAGGTCAGGAGAAGGACAGACAGACGTGTTTGCTGCTGCCCAGACACTGAGATCTGCACAGAGAGCACCAGGAACTTTCACATTCCGGTCTCCAAGGGCTATTCCAACAATTTGAACAGACTTGCATCATATTCCCTCTCCCTTCTATTTCTTTTGTGATTAATGTGTGCATTCACACAGAACTATCACAAGCAACTTTTTGATTATTCCCATAGATTTTTTTCTCTCCAGACGCTTTCCCGGTGCCGTGTTTCCTGTGCCACTGCAGCTGCACTAACACAAAATCCATCATGACATAACATGATAATTAGATCAGATTGCTGGTGCACAATGATACTCTGTGTTATTACACTGTCATGTCACTTGCTCCTTCTGATAGAAACTCAGGATAATTTGGAACATCTCTTTATCAAGACATCACCTCGCTCTTTCTTTCCTAAACAACCATAAAATAAGAGTTTCTCAGGCAACAAATAAATAAGTAAACTCCACAGCTTTGAAATGGTACCTAATTAATTTTGGGAGGAAGAATGGGGTTGAGGGAGGGGAAAGATTTAAAAGGTTCCAGAATGCCTAAAATTTACCAAGCTGAGCATTGGGACCTGCTCTTAAAATCTCATAGAGCGTCCAATCTCTTCACAGCAGCCTCCTAGATTTTTTTTCTGTATAGTTTCTTCTTTGCTTACTACAAATTTCTCTGTCAAAAAGCAACTCAGGTGTCCTGTAGTGCCTCCTCTTTATCCTGCTTCTGTGCCCAGCTCAGAGCATGGCTTTGGACTGTCTCATTCTTACTGAGAATCCACCCACCAGGCTCCAGTTTTACCCACTCTTGTTTTTACTGAAGTTCTACTATTAAACAAGACTTCCAATTATTTTTAGCTTATTTTATTTTCTCTCTGCAAGCTACAATCATAGAAGGCATAGTTTTAGTTGCATGTCAATTGAGGGGACAGAAGAGGAGGCTTGTCACTAATAAATCCCAGCACCAAATAGTAAAATATTTTTCAGCACAGACATGAAAAATATGGTTTCTAATGAGCAGCAAGCTTGCCTCATAACAAAATCCTTTCAGGGTCAAAAAATGTTTGTAAACTGATACATTTCAGAGAAAGAATGAGTCCTTCACTGAAATATTAATATTTTGTCTCAAAATGGCCATTTTACTGAAGAGTGGTTCACAATTTCCAAATTATGCATCACCCAATAAAACAGTACACTTATTAATTCACTGTTTCATAATTCCTTGGAAATGGTCTGTTTGGTTGAAAACTGAAAGCAAATTTCCCACTTTTTCTATATGGCAACCAGAACAATCCATGATTTCTAAAGCCTCTACAGGAAGTTTAGGGAAGGTATATACACATTGTATGACCAGAGTAGGAAAATTAAACAGAATGTGGGCACGTGTAACATGACTCTGCAAGCTGGGAATTATGAGGAGGAATCACCTTTTAATTTAAGACAAAGCAGGAAAACCTAGATGCCCTTAGTTACAGTTGCCCATGGATTTTGGCTTTGACTTCTGTCATCTCACTTTATTGACTTCCAAATCATTGATTCTTAGAATAAATTATGCTTTTGTATCCATTCAGCCTACATCAGCTTATTAACTACATCTTCCTAGTACTACAGAAGCATGAGCCTGTCAGAGTGTGTTTATTTAGAATTATTTTAGAAAAAGCTCAGTGCAACGTCTGAAACAATCATCATCGATTCCATGTGCTTAGAAGGTGAAATTGTGCTTGAACAATTCACACATTTTAAGGCAAGTAGGTATTTAGAGCAATTTTTTTTCCCCTTTCAATTGTTTTTGTATTCCCAGGAAGGATACTCAGTGTTACCAAAAGCAAAGTCAGCAGCAGCTCGTTTTCCTACAGTGAGAAGGCAGCAAATGCTTTCACTCGACAGCAACTGCCAACCACCCTCTGCAGCAACTCCTTCCTGGCAAGGCAGGGGACCAAATATTTGCCTTCTCAAGAATTTCACACTGTTCTCACTCCTTTGACCTGTCAGACCTCTTCTGTGACTTCAAGTAGTTAACACCAAATTGGTAAAGTAAGTGAAAGTGGAGTTGGCACAGTTTCACAAAACATCAAGAAATAATTTCAGGCTTATTTTTTACATAGGAAACTAAAATCTCAAACAGCTTCTCCTGGGACTAAATCATTTGTGTTCTGCTAAATGATAATTCTAGAAGATTCTCTGTCACAATGTCTAGATGAGAGAAAAGCCTTCACAGCTATTATTTTTTGCTCTTATTCAAGTAAATGTTCTTCATTCAGTCAGCTAAGGGGATTACTCACATGATTAACAGATTTGAATCTAAAATATTTTGAAAAGTAGACAGTCATACAGAATTAAAGAAAAAAAGAGGAGATGCAGCCAGTCTGCAACCAGTTGGGTTACACTGCTGTCAAAGGAATTAAACCAAAAATGAGCAGTGTAATCCCCGTGGTTCATACCAACTATTTAAGAAACTGATTTTATGGTGACACCAGCCAACTCCCCTTTATATATTTCTATGCCCAGAGCATTCAAATATTCAGATCTTTGCTGTGACTGATGGCCAACAGATTTTACTGATGCAAACTGGGGCAGTAGCTGCTGTGAGGCGACAAGAACTGCTGATGGCTGGAGATTTGGACACTGGAGTTCAAAAGATGTTGCAAACATCACTCCATACGCAAAATGCTTAACACATTGCTCCTTTGTGCTGTGACTGTCTGGCAGGACATGCCAGCAGAGAAGTTTTGCTTAACCTTCTGCCATCTTTCTCATCAGCTAAAGCAACACATCAAAAGGCCTTTCTCAATAAAACTTCAGTGACTGGCAGCCAGTATTAATGTTAGAAAGAGAGGGTAGAAGGGGGAATAAGAGATGAGAATCAGAGTGTGATCTTTCTACTGCAGGAGGAAGTCAGAGAAGCCAAGTACACTAGAAAGTGTTTACTTAAAAGGTTGATTGTTTCAGAATTTAATTTAAAAACTCCCCACTAAAGCATTTCCTTAAGTCAGTATTTAATGTCCTCTAAGCAGGTAGGCTGGAAGGGAAGAAAGATTGGGTCAGAGGTGGGATGTTAATAAGCAAACACAGTGTGTCAGTTTTGATCAAGGTCATTGAGCCTGAGCATTGACAGGAGCTGCAAACACCTGCCTACCTATGCTGGGGTTTTGTGTTTGGTGGCTTTTTTAAAGAGAAGACTCACCCCATTAATTCTGCCCTGGCAATGGGGTTTACAGATACCCTGTCACTGCACTCCTGGGGTATCCTGTGCTCTGTTATTGCTCACATCATGCACAGGGCTCAGGAAAAGGCTGAAATCTTCCAAGGAGCACAGTACAGCTCAAGCCAAATGAATAAATCAGAGTCCAGCACAATATAAAACCAGTCTGTACAAGATGGTTAAATGCACCTGGAGCATGACTAGTAGGGATGGAAGTCTACAGGGGTTCAGTTACCCTGAAAGTTAGAGGAGGATATTTCAGCACACTCAGAAAGAGCATGTTTTCACAAGGAGGTGGTGATCAGTATTTTTGTTGAAATCTCAGTTTAGTTTTTGATGCTTTCACAGGCACAGCAGTCAAAATTGATTCAACATAGTATTAATGAGTTAAGTACCAGGTGAACCAAAAAATAATGTCTCAGGCTCTGCCACAGGCTTCTCGTGAATAGGTGACAAATGCTCTTGTTTCCTCCCCTGACATGTGACATATGGTACAATCCCTGACAATTACCCTGAAGTTAAAGCAGCCTCACATTATTGACGTGCTAGATTAACTTTAGAGGAACACTCTGCTAATAGAAACAAGATGAACTTTTTGCCCCCAGAGCAAGAGTTCCTTCCCCCTGCATGGATGGGTAACAGGTGCCAGTGCAATGAGTGGCAACGTTGTGAAAAATCACAGCCTGCATCAGTATAGTCTGCACTGCACTGGAAACACTAAAACATTGTGTCCTTGAGCACACTCATCAAATAGCTTTTTTTTTTTCCCCTTCTTAGAAGGAAAGCAAGTGCAAAACCTTACCACTAGAGGCAGGGATTCCTAAAGCAAACGTGACTTTTCCCTTTAAAATTCCTTTCAGAAAACAAACCTGACTGATGTAGTCCGATGAAGAGCAAGATAAAGGTAACCTTGCCAAGACACAATAATTTCTCCATGTTTTATTCCTGTTCAGACACAGACATTTCTGTTCACTCACACTGTGATACAGAAAACTGATGGAACTGTCATCAGTTCCACCTTTGGGACATGGTCTGCAGGCTGCATTCACTGCAACACAGATGCAGTTGCCAAAATGAAAGACAGCCTTCAAACCTTGACATAAATCCAGAGCCCTTCAAAATAATCACAGATTTGCTGTAAGAGGCAGCATTAAGCTAGAAAGCTAATAATTTTTTCTTCATTAATGCAGAGCCTTTGTTTGCCTTTTCACATTATTAGAGACTCAGTTTCTTTTCAAGCCTAGTATTTTTCTTTTTTCTTTTCTCCTAATTTTCCTGTTTTTATGCTGACACAGAGAGCACAGACATTGACCAGTCTATGTGGGATAACTCACTCACCAACTGAACTGTTCTGCCTGTGGGACCCAACTGCACAACAAGAAGAACCTTTTCTGCAGTTGACCCAGAAGTACTGCCAACTTTTTCTTTAAGAAAGGTATATATTCTCTCCTCCTGACATTTTTACATAACAGGGGCTTTACGAGTGTGAGAATAAAGAATCTTGGACTTCAGTTTCACTTCTGCATGAGAAGGCTAAATAGCCTTCTGTAATAAAGCCACAGAATTGCAGTCAGTAGAATGAAATTGTATTTTCTATCTTGCCAAAGACTTAGATAATTACATAATTGCTGGCAAAGCACTTATTTTTTCTATGTTTAATTTGAGCATGGTGCTAATAACAGCAAGGTTTGGGTTCAATCCCTGTATGGGCCATTCACTGAAGAGCTGGACTCGATTTTTGTGGGTCCCTTCCAACATAGAATATTCTGTGAAATCTTTTTACAACTGTTTGTTCCCAAGCTTAGAAACACAAGTCAAAAACACCTCTGGAGAAGCTGCTCCACTGCCCAGTTAAAACCCTGCAGGTTAATGAAACTGGGATGGTAAAGATAATTTATAATTATAAATTATAATAATAGTGCCATAATGTAATAATGGATGAAGAATGAAACAGTAATATGACAATACCCCACTGCTTTTAAACAAAGCCTCACATATTTGGTTGCTTATTAAACAGAGTTGTGTGACTCTGCTGTTCCATCCTTTACTTGTGGATTGCACTGGTTAATACAATTTATTTACCATCATTTCAAAAACGTACTTGGGAGTTTTCAAACAGAACAGGTGCAGTTCTGTTATGACCTTTCCCCACTAGTTGAATGCTTGTGGAAAAGCAATTCCATGTAGCTCTCTACAAATTTGTTGCTTAATCCATCATAAAAGTATGCATATGCTATCATTAATCCTATCAAAAGCACTTCAGTATTTTCATTCTGATTTACACTTTATATTATATATATGGCCATATTTCCAAACAGATGGTGGACAAGGTATCTTTTATAAAAGCAACAGTATGACAAGTGGTTTTAAAAAATATTTACTGTTGCAGCATCCTGGCTATTTTTCAGAGAATTGAGGTTCTTTTCTTCATCGACCAGTAGACAAAAAAATCTTTTTTTATTTACCTGATGGGGTTTCAAGACCAATAGGCAAAATTTCCCATCAGTTCTATTGTTAATTACAAATGGCAGCAACTATGTTCTCAGATTGAAGGTTGGTGACCTTGCAATTGAAAAATATATTTTCAGCTGTAACAATTAATGAACTCAGTAGACCAGAAAAAAAAACCATCCAGGCCTAATCTATTAAAAAAAGGATAAAACCCAAAAACTCTCCAAACTCAGAAACCAATTCAACTGCATCCATTGTTTGAAAGCCATATAATTACATGGGCCATAAATCACATTTGGGCATCACCTTATTTATAATTTCACTCCCTGTAAATTAGTTGTGCAATGGAATAAGATTTTGTAACTGGTAGACAGATGGTGAGCACTCACTAGAGAGCACAGCACAGAATTGTCCCCTCGAATTTGCTGCTGCCCACCCAGCAGGTCTGGCCAATAGATCACACAGGGAGACAGAAGAGTGAGCCCATGGGGATCTGGGGTGCCAGCAGGGATCAATCTCCACGAAAAACAGGGACCACAAGGATTGCCAGATCCTCAAAGCCACGTGCAGAATGGAAGAGCCATCACTGATGTCATCACTACAGTTCCCAGTACACTTTGCTTTTCTGCTTATTATTAGGAAATCACTTCTAAAGCTTGAGCACACTGTGTGGATGAGGGCTTGGGAAGAAGGTTTCTATGGCCTCCATCTATCGAAGAGTGCAGGAAAGACACCCTGCAGACTGAGGTTATGAATTTTCCCAACTCCAGTTTCCCACTTCCTAGTTCATGGCTGAGACACAGACACTTCAGTGGTTTGTTGAGCTCCCACAATGTTGACAGGCTGCACTTGTGTAGTATCAGACTGTTCCTGAGGAGTTTTGCAGAGCTCTCCCACCTCTAATAAACCACCCCCAATCACCATGGTTGATAATTACTGTTTCTTTCATCAATAATACTCAGCTACGCTTCCCACATTCCACAAAGGAAAACAGAAAAGAAAGCAAGAAAAGCATCAACAGTTTATATTTTCTAGCACAGTAAGGCATAGAAATTACAAAAGTATATTCCAGGTCTATGTGCTCTGTAACAGGGTTGTGATTCTGCAAAATCCAAATGAACTGCAGCTGTTCCTGACTCAGAGCTGGTTGTTAGAGGTCCTAATTACCTATCCAAATTTGAACTGGTTATGCAGCACACTCTCTATATTAATCACTGTCCTACTAAAACTAATCCTGGCAGCAGAGATGATAAAGCAGAAAAAAAAAAAAAAAGGGAGTTTGAAGGTTAATGTGCACAGCTGTCATAGGCTGACAAGGAGGAAAAAAGGCTGGATGTGGGATTGTGCAAGTTTCTATATTCCACAGCCAGCAAGATGATGTGCTTTCAGAGCCCTTTTCTTCTGGAAATACTGGCATTATTCCAAAAAAACCTAGACTATTCCAAAGAGACAGGAATGAGATGCCATAAAAATTTCAGTTTGTGGCAGGGGCTGGTTGTGGTAAATATCCTGACACAGTTTTCTTTTGGATGTCTCAGCTCCCATTTCTCCACATTGAGTTTATGTGTCTAAATTCTGATCAACAGCAACAATGAATGGGAAGCATTTGCAGCTCTGAGCTGCAGGATACTGTTATCCTGGGAAGGAAAACAAGGGCTCTGTCCTAATGGGCACTGTCTAAATACACAGACCAAGCAATTAAACAGCCTATATACATAACCACCTCAGAGAGTCTTTGCTTCATAAGCCATCATATTGTTTCCCAGATTGCAGCTACTTAAAAACATAAACAAAAAATACCCCTTACAGCTCTATTTAATATGTAGGTAGAGAACAGACAATCATTAGGGAAGCATGTTCTCCAAATCCATATTCAAATGAGTTTCATACCTCTCGCTCTATATTTATTTGCATCTCAGAGCTTTCCCCTGCTCTCCTGCATGCCCAGAAGAAAGAAAAGAGGGCACATTGTGAACATCAGTAGGGAGGGCTGAAATCAAGCATTCCCTGGCACACCAAGGAGGTTTCAGTGTTCACTAATGAAGTGATAATCATCAAGGTAGATTAATGATTGTCTGAGAGAGTTCATCGCCTTGGGCCATTAACCCTCCTGTGGTTATTAATTTTGCAAAAGACATCCTGTGCTGCTGAGGTCATTACTGCTGTTATTAGCTAATGAAAGATAAAACATCTGAAGTTCTCTCTCTCATATATTTAGGTATTCACACACCCATTCCTGCACTGTACATGTGCCTGATTAAATTGGTCATTTAAAAAGTAAACGGGGTAAGTGTGTGGGGAGGTCAGAGTACCCATAAGCAGGGGAAATTACCTTGGACTGAGCTCTGTTCTGCCAGAAAGGCTCTCACACTGTCCCTGGCTGTGGGATTCAGTGAAGCAGAGACAAATAGCAATAATATCAGCTTTTTTTTATCCCTTCCTGCAGTAGGCAAAGCTTTGGCCTGTAGAACCACAGAGTTCAGCTTGGAAGGCAGCTGGAGGTATCTCAAGTGAAGGTGCCTTGTATTGGCTCCAGCTACACTGTTACTGGCAACTGGTGACACAGAAATAAAGTGCCAGGAAAGGCCAGTGTAAGTGGTGATTCTCTGGGACATCATTAATCAGCCAGTGAATAGCCCACGTCCTTCCACTTCCACCCTACCATCCTAGGATGCTCTTCCAAACCCACGCAAGTTTGGTCCCCTCTTCTCTCTGTTTCCCCAGCCGTGTATTCCCTCTATCACAGGGTGTATAATGGATGGCCAGGGCTTGATTTAGTTAAACACTGAGCTCTGCCTCTTTTGCAGGGCTGTGTTTTTGTCTCAATCAGCCCCCTGAACCAGCTCACCACAGGCTCCCCAGTGCCAGAGGCAGCAGGGGCAGAGCTGAGCATGCTGAGCCTGTGACTCGAGGCATGAACAGAGCAGCTGGAATTCAGATGTGCTTCTGCTGCCCAAGAATTTCACCCACAGTTCACTGCCAGGGAGGCTCCAGCTGAACTCAAAGGAAAACTTGTAGACGGTTAGTGAAAATTTATCAAACATTTCTGCTGGGGGTGGACACAACCCAAAGCTGCTGATGTCAGTTTGATTCAGTATTTTGGCTCAGAACTTAATTTTTTTCAAGGTTATTTTCAGTGTCATAAAGAGGAAAATAAAATTTAGAAGCTTCCTTCTTTTGCAAATACTGATCTTACTGCTTGCTACTTTGTTAGCAAACTGAAGATCATTAAATTTCCTAAAGCAATAATCCAGAAAACCTGCAGCAAAAATCTGTAAGATCTTCTGCATTTTTTTGGTGGAATTTAAAATATCCAGCAGGTGTTTTTCAATGTGACCTTAGATTTTTGTTTCAACTACAGGCCATAATAACAAATATTTTATATATGGTCTCTTTTGAAAGCTTGTAAAAGATAAAAAGACTGTGAACCCTCACAGACTGTACATATAACTACGAATTAAACAATATTAATATTTAATATTGATGTAACACTACTCTCAATAGGCCTGGGGAGGTGATAAACTGCTCTGATTGGCAGCAAGCACCGAGCTGTCGAGGAACAAAGGGATGGAAGGGATGGAAGGTCTAAGAACAGAACTAGCAGCATTTTGAGTTCATTCTGGTGTAACAGAGACAGACCAAGGCCTGGGGGGATCATCATGGGGTACCCCAGAGCCCTTCACCAAGCCATCAAGGGTTTACACCTGTACTCATCCCCAACTCCAGTGCAGGGCCAGTGAGGTGAGTTTGGCAGAGCAGGTATTCAGTGCTCTGGGAAGTGAAATGACTCCGTGAACCCGAGAGCTCAACCCTCAGGAAGATGCTGTGGCAGAGAATTCTAGATGAGAGATACAAAAACAGGCTGGAAGAAATGCTGTCAGTAGAAACCAGGTTTGTGTTTTATGTTGGGCTTACTTGTGATCTTTCGTTTCCAACCTTGCCCACAAAACCTTGACCCCTGGTCTTGTTAAATCTTTGCCTTGTTTACTATTAAACCTGCCCAGTGTTCAGGGACAGGGTGAATCAAGCCAAAAATTGAGAAGTTTAGCAAAGTCTCCTCTCAGTGAATAAGAATAATGCAGAAGTTGGAGCCAAGCCTGAGAGACACAAACCTTGAGCATGGCAAGGTTGGGGTCACCTTTCCATCTGTGTAACAGCAGAATGAGAATTTATACTGTCAGGTTTTCCTAATAACAGGCAAATCCCAGCATCCTCCTTATACAAGCAAACAGCAGAGCTTCACCTCAAAATTCCAGATCAAGCAAAAGCATCACAGACAGAAAAAAAACGTTCCTCTGGGCCTGAAGGAGAAACCAGAGGAACAGTGTAGGAGAAAAGCTCAGTCCAGATTCCAATTTCAGTTTTGGGAGACAGTTTCCCTGAAGATGGCCATGAGTGGGTAACCAAGCAGCTAAAGGTTGGCACAGTGCTTTCTGTTGGCCACCATTTCATTGAGAGTTAAGAGAGCTGGAATTGCCACGCTCAGAAACATGGGGAAGAACATCTCAGGCACAGCCTGGGCTGAAAGGTGAACAGGGAACCTGCACTGCACTTGTAGAAGTTCAGAGATGGTTGATACCACTGGTAAAAAACTCAGTTATAAAGTCACAGTTTACATTTTAGGCGCCAGAATGTAGAAAGACAAGATAAAAATGTACAATATAATCATCTTCTTAATAACAGAAAAGAGAAAGAAGATGATCACCCACTGACAGCCAGTTAAATAAGAGACCTCTCTATTTGTAAGCCAATATTGATCCAAATTAAAGTCAGTGAGAGAGACCACGATGTTCAAGGAGCATTAGGAGAGATGTTTCAGCTGTTGGTTTTGATGATGAATAACCAGGGCTCGGAACTGAAATATTCCTGAAGTTCTCACCACTTTGGGTATGATTTACACAATTTATTTTTATCCCTAACCAAACAGTAAATCAATTTCCTTATTGGATTTTTCCACTCAATCAGCATTTTTTTAAAAATTTAATTTCAATTGATTCAACAAGACCAATTAATTATGGCAATAAATTTGTTTATGAAAAAAGTCACACTCGGGGACAAGGTTGATCAGAAATCATTTGCCTTTCACAGAAAAAAATACCTGAAATAAAACCATACACTTTACTGGGAAAAGTTCATACAGGAAAACCCATGAAGATAGGGTTGAAAATTGAAATTATTTTATTTTTAATATTCCTTATGCCCCATAAATTCTCCCCCCCCATCACACTTGCCAGAGAAAGGTCATTTGAGATGGAAAGCTGTTTTACAAGGTCAACATTTAAATCCAGCTCAGCTCAAAGAGACTTTTGTAAAAATATTGCAGCAGCAAGAGGAACACAAAACTTGTATTCAACCTATTCTAGGAACTCTCCCACTAAACATGTGCATGAGCTATCACATGTATTTACTGAATCCTCAGCAGCTGTCTAAAGATAAGAATGGGGTTTTGTAACCAAACAACTGCTTCCATTTGAGACAGCAACGATAAATCTCGATAAAAGTTTAGTCTTGGAAAAGAGTTACAAACAGATGATAAGGGAGAAACCAGCTTTTTATCTAAACCTTGTCATAAAGGGAACCTTGCTCTGGCCATCACTGCCAATTCCTCACTATGTAGCGTCAGGAAGTTGAGCAGAAAGGCCAGTGCACAGCTATTCAACATCCATCTCTTTAATCACAACCTCAAAACTCTATTTCAGAAGCAGGTGCCAGCACAAAGCCTTCACCTGTGCACCTGTCCAGGGATTTTCAGAGTGTTTAATTAAAGTTTCTGTCGTTTCCAAAAACAGGACTATTCCAGACATCTGAAGTCTGTATCTAGTCATTGTTTTTTTCAGAGTAGACCTCAGCTTTTAGAAGAGAAGTTGATTCAGAGCAAGACCTCACACTGTTAAATAGAGATCTGCTTTTTCCTATATTTTTTATACATATCTAATCCTTATAATCTGTTGAGGCACCAGAACAACACATGCAACTTCTTGAGCCTGAACCTGTTGGTAACAGGACAAGATTTTCCAACACCTCTGCCACGCTTCAGCTTTGCAGTAGGTGCACACTCTGATCACCAGAAATATTATTGTAATCAGCATCCTCCACAGGAAACATTCACTCCACTGCCTGGTGACTGGGTTTTCCAGCAGCAGTGGTTTCAAAGCAAATCACACCACGGGAGTTTGGGAATTCACTGGTGACCTTTGCAGTGAGATCAAGATTTGAAGCTCAGGTCAGGAAATAGCTTTTTTTTTTTTTTTAAGGAGATCATATTTTCAAATAAAAGGTCTACAGTGAAAAAAACCCCAATAATGTCTCTTTGTCCCAGGACTTTAAGGGCTGCAGTAGAAGCCACTTTTTATATTTTTGTAAGTTTGAACTTGTTCTCGCTCAAACCTAAAGTTTACGGGGAACATGTGAATTTATTGGCTCTTTCATCTCTCAGCTGTCTCCCAGAAAATTAACTTTTTGTGGAATAATTTCAAAATGAGCCAAAGTATGATACTTATATTGCTTTCAAATGATTTTAAAGAGAGGATACAAAGAATAAAACTCAGAAACATCAACAAAGTATAAAGTAGATATCAAAGGAGGGGGGAGAAAAAGGCAAGGATTAATTTTCATTACTATAGAGTAAATTCTGATAGCAGATTAAATACATTATAGCAAACTTTTTTTTTCAAAAGACAATCCCTTTTCATAGTGTCATCACCCAAAAATATAATTAACATAAAAGGTTGTGAATACAGCTTTAAATAAGGAGAATTTCCTGTAACAGTCTCTGAAACAAAAATGTATTTCTGCTTTAATCCTGGATGGAAGATCTGGTTTTAATTTCCATAGAAATGAGATTCCCTTCCTTGTGGCAGAGCTTCCTGTAAGTACATAGTAATCCAGACCCGAGAGAAAGGACTCAAGTTTAATGAAAATTTAAACAGTCTGTAAAGAAAATAAATTATTCCCATTATCTGTAAATAAATAGTTTGGATTGTTCTCCCTCCTTCCCTCACTCCTCTCCTCTGCCGCTGTTTGCAAACGACTCAATGTGTTGATTTGCCACAATTGCAGCTGCTGGTGCAGTGCTGCCCTCCCTGCAGAGCAGAGTTCAAGAACTTTTCTGTATCCACTGCTACCACTGTGTCCACAAACCAGGAACTCTGACATTCCATGGCTTCCCAACAGGAGAGTTAAACCTTCCTCGTGGGAGCAGCCTGACCCATCATTTAATGAGTGCTCTGAAGATATTTCTCTCAGCTGTGGATTATTGCACATCCCTGCTGCAGAGCCAAAACCTCATTTCTGGGGAGTCTGGGGTGGAATGTACCCCGGGAACAAAACATACACAGACTTGTATGTGCACATTTTAAAGGACAAAACATTCACTTCTCGCTGTTAACTGAGGGTTCAGAAATTCAGGTTTTGTAGTTTGAATCAGACTTGGAAACAATTCTTCACTGTCTTCATTAACACCATGGTAATTAAAAACTGAAATTTGCTCTGGTTCCTCCTGAGGCTTTGGGGCTTATTTTTTTGTTTTCCTATATTTGAATCACCAAGTTTGTTTTGGTTTCCATGTACTACTCCAACAAGGCTGGGAAAGCATCCAGCCCTGAGCAGGGACCTCAGCAGTGGGTACCAGCTCTGCTTGAGGGCTGGATTCCAAGACTAGAAAGGTTCTTTCACTTCTCAGGGCTTTCCAATGGAGTAGAAGTAAATGAGTACATTAAAGACCACTTCCTGCCTTGTAATCTGACATAAGAACAGAGAAACTGGCTAAATGGAGCATGATTTCCTTCGGTTTTGATGGTTTATTTATTTTGGTTGGATTTGTTCTAAAACCTTTTTGAAGACTGAAATATTGTTGTTAAACAGACAACTTTTTCAGCTGAAAACTTATTTCCTACCCCTCCCTGATAATCCTTCTGCTGCTGCTGATTAATACTTTAATATGTTAAAGCTTTCATCTTGAAAAAATACTACCAGAGCAGTGCACTGAAGAATATGATCGAATTAAGTGCAGGAATAACCCATTAATATCACATTTCAAGTGCAGTGATTATCTGTGTTTCACTCTCTTTGAGACCCCAGTGGTTGCAGCTTTGCAGGATGGAATCCAAAATTGCTGACACTGCCCTTCCCCAGGGCATGAGGAGAAACTGTTGTTATATTGTTTCCTTGTAAATGTTCAGATCTGAGGCTGGGGCTAATTAAACAGGAGCTCAGAACCGCCTGAGACTTCAATTTTAATAAAGGCTAAAGGGGAAAGTTCCTTTGGGAGTTTTGTTGACAAAGTGCTTAATTATTGATTTCCAAAACTACTTTATAACTCGAGATAACACTTTTAAAAGCCTTTAAAAACTTAACAACTTATTAAATCAGTAGGAAATTCAAAAAACAAAACAAAAAACCACACCCAACCATTCCTGCCCATTAGCAAGAAAGCAGAGGTTAATATCTACTCCCTGTGCCGATTTCGCAGAAGTTGAAAGTCGGGAACAAATGTTATTGCCAGGTTAACTTTCTTCTTCCACTTGTCAGTGAGACCCTACATCAAACAGCTCATTTTAATAACAACCCAAACAATAACGAGGCGGTGATTAAGGAAACACGGAGCTCCTGTAGCAAAGCACAGGGTAAAAACTATCCCGTCTCAATTACCGGGCAAGGTAAACAACAACCCAGTCATTAAGCAGGGCCCTCACTCTCCTCGACTGGTATTAATGCAATATTAGACTACCAGGTGCTGCTTTGCTCGGTTAAATCTTCAGCAAATTCAATTTAATACGGAAAATAAACAGGGAACGCATTTGTTCCCCTCAACAAACATTTGCACGTTCCCCTTACTAAACCTGGAGTTTACAGACCTATCTGGGAAAAAAGACGCAGAGACAGGCAAGAGAGTTGTTTTTCAGGTCGTTTGGATGTAAATTCAGTGGAACAACCCCCTTGTGAATGATGACAAGCACAGCGATCTACTGTGGGGTTTTTTCCTCACGACTTTTGCGTCAAGTTTAACACGAGGGTGGAAGTTGGGTCTGGTACATTAACCACAGACATTTGCCCCTTAACAACAAACACGGGTTTTTTTATAGCTCAATTATTTGTTCCTTGATCTAAAATTCTGGGGCAGGTCTCCATCTGGCACTATCTGGCATAATTCCCTACTTATCCCTTTATATGTGAGAAGCTGGGTGTCTGCATTTGCTCTGAGGGATAAAAGGGAATTCTGGTGCAGGCTACACGAGCTCCCCACTGCTTTTACACAATTCCATTCCGTGGATTCTCCCCCTAATTTTATTTGGATAACATATTTCATTTCCTGTTTCAAGGTCTACTACATCTGTGAACATTAACACATCCCAGTAGCTTACTCACTCCATTAATCAAGTGCTAAAATTGCACTGGTTAATTTATTCCAATATTTACACAGTAATTATCTGCAGCTCTGGCATCATAAAATTTTACCAATCCGAAGAGGCCTTTTTTTTTTTTTTGCTTTTTCTTTGAATACATGGAAGAGCTCAGGGTTTAGCACTGTGGCAGCCTTTTCTGAAGAAAGCACAGCACAGGGTCCTCATTTTTTGAAGCAAGTTTAATGCAACTGGTGCTTCCACGTGGCCAGAGGTGTGTCCCCTCCCCACCAATCACTACTGGTCCTTTAGAAAACCACATTTTACTTTCAGTTTCCCCCAGTTTTGGGGAAGTACAGATTCACATTTCAATTCCACAATTAAGACACAACTTGTTTCTGATGATTTCCACCCCACCTGCCTTGCAAATAAGACAAAGTAGCAGCAAGTGCAGAAAAACAGAGAAGAAATTATGGAAAAATCCCTAAATAGCAACTCACCCATCCAAGCACCTTTTTACTTACACAGACTTATTTACACACTCACAATAAATACCGTGAGAAACGGGTACTTTAATGACGAATATACCAAAATATTATTAAATGAATGTGTAGAAAAATCATTATTCAATTAGAAACATTTACATTATTTTAGGGATTACCAAAGAAGGTGCAGGGGTTGGATGTGCATTTGTCCTCTCATTGCACCAACACTGTGTGAACCTGCTGCTTCCAGACAACATTCTTGATATCCACATGTCATTTAAAACAAGTCCTGATGACAATGCTCCAAATCTGTTTAAATCACTGCTATTTCAAGTTGCCTGATGACATTCACACAATAAAAATCAACCTTACAACCTGAAGTATTGTAAATCAGTTCACCTCTTTTCTTACCTTGCTATATCTAGATTTAGAGAATAGCTCTCCAGAGATTTTTAACTGTAATTAATACCTCTCTTCTGCCCTGACCCACTTTTTGTGTCAGAAATCAGCCTAGCTGGAGCTTACCTCAGAGATTCAAGCCTAAAAGCTCTCCAAATCTCTACTAAAACCATATCTACTTCTCAGCAGTGAGATTTCTCACTCCAAAAAGCCAGAGCTTTAGTTTCTCACATGCAACGATTTTATCATCCCCATTGTACCAGAAAATGTCAGCTGCTACAGGATTTTCCAGACAGGATATGGATCTATACGTTACTTTTTCCTCATTTACTTCTTTCATACTAGATTGGGAGACTAATTGATCATAAACTGAGAGAGGTGTTTCCACTGAAATCGATACATCTCGCAAAAAATATTTCTTGATATGGATCCTGTGTTCAGAGACTGGATCTCTGTTGGGAATAAATGCTTCCACCCAAGACCCAAGGACTGTTCTGCAAACCAGCTCCTGATGCTCGAGCAGGACCCAAGTGGCGACTGCTCAGTTTTTGAGGGCAAAATTGCTTCAGTTCCGGTTTTCTG
Source organism: Lepidothrix coronata (assembly GCF_001604755.1). NCBI lineage: Eukaryota > Metazoa > Chordata > Aves > Passeriformes > Pipridae > Lepidothrix > Lepidothrix coronata. The sequence continues at coordinate 4,749,150 of NW_016690214.1, forward strand.
TCTGTTTTTTTAATGCCAAAGTGTTTCTACCACTGCATTTCCACGTGTGACAGACTGAAAAGCTCAGCAACCCATAAAAATGCAGAAAGCTAAAGCAGCTGTGTGCAGCAGGCTGATTTAAGTTTGGTGGCACATCTCAGTCTGAAAGAGGTTCCTCTTCATGGCTTAAGAAGGTGAAAGGCCAAAGTGCAGTTTTCAAAATCAACAAACATATTTGAGGCCCAAACTCTCACCAGTGGAGTTCAGTTTTCCAGGTAAATGAATTAATTTGGAGAATGGAAATTAAAGTCCTGGGGGGGTTGAGATAGAAAGTCATTAAGAGTAATGAAAAAAAATAAAAACTTGTTTTTAACACTATTTTCTGGAATGTAATACATTGGGTTTTTTCTGTGACCTGAAGGTAGATTAAAATAATTCAGTTTTTTGAAGCTATGGAGTTTTTGAGATGGTTATGTTCTTTTTTTTTCTTTTGTTACATTATATTTCAAAAATATGCAGTACCCTGGCATTTGTCTACATCTAGATTTTACACAGCATTTTACTAAAAGCTCTAAATGAAGCAAACCCTTAACAGACTGTAAAGAATTTCCTTAATAACTGGAAATAATCTTTAATTCCAAAATTAAAATCGATCTGAAGGTATGCAAAAAGACTTTTAACATTTAAATTAATTACTTTCAAAGGAAGAAATTAAAAAAAATTAGGACAACACTACTTCAAATTATCATTTTATCTTATAAAAGAACAAGAAGAGTAACCAAATTTAAAATTGGCTTAAAAAATTACATTTCACAGGATCAAGATTGATTTTAGACTTCAGACAGAAAACCTTATTCTTGTAGGTGTTTCCAGAATGGCTGCTGGAACAGTAACACAATTTTTGATGGTTTGATCAATACCAGTTTAAGCAGCGATAAAACTTGCTTTGCACCAAAAGTCAATTTTGTACACAAAGGGGTGAGCTCAGGAATTTTCTAAATTATTTTTGCTGTAATAGGAGTGTTTTATTCTGCCACTTCAGGACTGATCGATTGTCAGACACACACCATCTGTTTCTGTGAAAATCGGGACAGAAAGTGTATCCAATCCTACGGACTGAGGTTTAAACAATAATCAAATGAAAGTTGCAATAAAACAGACTGAGCACTTTATAACAGGATTACTTTTAAGACAACGTATTTTACCTAAATCAGACCAGTCTGTCTCTTTTGGATGGCTTCTATTCCTTGCAAGACTCCAGTCTAAAGCAAGTCTAAAGTTTTCAGTGCTTGATGGAATCCAATACAGAAAGGACATGTTCTTCACAAGATATTTGCTTCTTTCTCCCCAAGAAGGTGCAACTTCCAGATAAAAGTCCCAAGCTGCAGAAACTTTACACAACGTGGAGAATTTCAGCCACGCAGCACAGACATGTTTCCCATCACAAATGACCTTTCCCAGAAAGAAAATTGATCCAAGCATCAGTACCAACTGCACTCAGAAGAAACTCTTTTCCTTATTCCCAAGCCAGAAGTAAGTTTCTCTTTGAAAATTTAATTCTGTTTAAGTCTACAGCGTGGTGCTGTTAACGTGCCGTGATTCATATGGAGTGTAAGACAGGTCCCTGAGCAATTATTAAGGTACATTACAACGTTATTCTAAATTACATGAATTATTCTTGTAGTATCAGAAGCCTGAGAAATTCTCTTTCCCCTGCCTAACCAGCCAGATTTCACCAGGGGACACAATCATTTGCATTTTTGGCCCCAAAACACAGACCTTGCTAGGCTGGAGGCAGAGTTACCTCCAAAGGCAGCAACTCTCTATCCATGTCATAGAGGACATAATTCTATATTTCACAGTGACTTCATGGGACAGCTTTTTGCAAAAAGTGAATAGAATTATACTTGTTGATGGCAAAAAGCTGTTCTGGATGAGAGAAGTGACCACAAATACTACTGGCACCTGTAAAATCCTCACGGTGTTTGCATCATCTGGGAACATGAATGACTTTATTACCTCCATCCCCAAATAGTTCCCATATTATCATCTGCTGGGATTCTACCCAGCCCATGTCTTCTGTCTGTGAATTCTGTGTTTTAATTCCAGTAGGACATGGTCTATGGACAGTTTGCATTCTCTGTTCTATTACTTCACCAAAATAAATTGCACAAATACCTGCTGATCTTATGTTCCTTCCATCCTGCTTTACAAAGTGACTTCTCAAGGGCTTCAAAATACTCTTGTAAATCTTAACCAACAGAAAATTAAGCTGCCTTATCTCTCTTTGAACACACTCACTTGTTAACTAAATTATTATAGTTAATACTTATTAATTCCAGAGTGGGCCAAAATAGACACAATTTTTAAGAGTGAGAAAAAAACCTTCCAAAGCCTTATTGTCAGCTATGCATCATATAGAAATAATATACACCTTTCCTACTTCATGCTGTTATCCTGCCTTTCACCTGTCAATATATTAGGCCAAAACCCAGAACTGATTTCTCTCTCAGCAAGAACAAGCTCTTCCTTCCAATAAGCTTTTACTGTGATTTCTAGAGAAACAAGCTCCTCACCAGGACTCCAGCATCTTCCAAATTAGAACAGGTTTTCTCTGCATTCAAGACTTAAGCCCTCAGAAAAACATCCTCCTTCATTTTACAGGCAATATAAATGTAACTATTTGATTTAGAGGGAAGAAAGTTATTTCGCCCACGAAGGCTACACCTTGATCACAGAATAAAATATGGGAGAGCCAGAAGAAGAGTACAAAAAGCAAGCAAAGACAATTTTACACCTCTGAAATTTTCTTCTACACATCCACATGCCAGGGGAGACACCTGTACTGCTTGCAGGTACATCCCCACTCCTGTATCAGAAATCAGGTTGGCTGCATAAAGTTTAGAAGCAGCTTTATGGTTTAACACCTGGTGGAATTTTCCTTTGGATATGAGCACCCATATTGCAAATACTTGGCTGTGGGAAATCAGGACTAAACCAATGGACACCGAAAACAACACCACCAAAGGGAGTGGATGCTTATGGGGAACAGAGTCTTTTCCCCAAACACAGTTGGGGCTTAGATTAGGCCTTAAACAAACAAAAAATAAATAAATAAATAAAAATATCAATGGTGCATTTCCCCTTCCCTCCTGGTTTGCAGCAACCCATGAGCTTGGGAACATTTCTAGTGCCATTCCTCTCCCTGGAGAAGTTGTGCTCCCACACTCTCAGTTCCAGTGCTCTGCTCCAAGAGTAATCCCACCCTGAGAGTCAGTGAAGTGGCTGCTGTGACAGAGGGGGTGGGGAAAAGATAACTTGGTTAAATTACTGAAATAAGAATGTCACTATCACTTTGTGTCCAAGCCTTTTAAATGAAATTATCTGGTTTGATTTCTAAGAAATATAATTTCTATCTCTAGCTTTGGATTTAGTCTCCTGTTTTCATGCATTTACATGAGATGTAAATCTAGCATATTTAAAATGCCTGCTGCTACACAGATGATGAAAGCAATGCATAAAATAAGTTTGAGCTTCACTTCCTAAAGCCAAAGAATTGCTGTTACGGAAAGAAAAGGGAAAGAAAAAAAAAACCCTCTTCCTTTTATCCCACAGTATTCATAAGGAAATTGAAAAGCAGGATTGTGTTCATTGATCACACTTGGAGTACTGCTTTCAGATATTTCAGGTCTCTTCAGCATCAGTCTGCATCAGTTCATCAGAAATTTTTAGAGCAGAAGGGAGAAACCTGCTCATTCCCTCTGACAGCTTCATTGAGGGTCTGTAGGGGGTCCCTGAGCCAGAGCTTTGCTCTTGGCCAGCTGGAGGCTGGTCCTGGAGGGGAACTGCCAGGATTACTGGAGACAGGAGAGGTCTGGGATGTTGTCCAGCCCTTCTGGGCAAACTGAAGCTGGGTTTGTGCTGCTGCTGAGGAGCATGGATGTGACAAACAGTTCCTGCAAGGGGCAGCAGCATTTATGGATATGTAACACCCCGGGAGCCCCCTGCACTCCAAACCAGTCCTAATCACAGCCACTGACACTCTGGGTTTCTTTAAGGAGAAATAAAGAAGCACAAACCATTTTCAAGGCTCCCAGCGAGTACCTAGGACTTGAGTTCCACTTGATAACAGGATGAAGAACTAGATGATAAACACGGATAACCCTCGACAGAATATTTGTAAAAAGTACTGTTTATATTTGGAGGAAAGAAAAGAAGTGATTTCACAGCACCTGAAGTGTCATCTTTATAAATTGCATATTTCTTACACGATATTTTTCCCTGCTAGTGGAAGGCCTAATATTAGAAAACAACATTTTCTCATTCAAAGCAATGCTCACAACCATAAGAAGCTTTTGTCACCTAAGAAGTTCTTTTTAAGCTATTTAAAGCAAGGTTCATCTGCAACATGAATAGCTGCATATTTTATTTTAAAAAGCAACCAAAACATGAGTAATTATGCCAGATTTTTTTTTATTTATTTTTTTGAATATCACTTGCTTCAAGGCCTCAAAAGCAGATTAAAATAGTATAAACAGTTAAAAACCCTCTTTAGATCAGAGCAAAGGTTGGAACACTGAGTTTCATTTGCTTTAAAGCTACTTCAGCCGTTTTCTTTGTGCAAGTTCTAGAAAATGAAAGTTCTCCCCTTGCTCACACAAGCAGCAGGGATTTATATTTCTTAGCACTGACTTCCACAACTCCAAAAGGAAAAAGGGGTTTAGAAAAACTTCCATTAGAGCCAAGACTTTTCTTTTGATCTACAGTTCCACGCAGAACTTTGTTGTTAAAAGAACAAACAAAAACTGTGAACGTTGCCTGTAAATTAATATTGCAGGGCAGATATATAGGAACAATTAAAAAACAACAGCAGCTGTCTGCTGACCGATCTTCAGGGATTATTTAGTTGACCCTTAGCAAGGACAGGCCCTAAAAAATCAACAGGATCATGAATTGTCAGGTGGCTGATGAAATGAAAAAACCCAACAATACAGGAAATGGAAAACTCAAAAGATGAACTGACTGAAGAATTCTCTTTTTGTTTCACCTATATTTTCCTCTTGAGTTCTCTAATAGTCTAAAAGATCACACAGCTATGAGTACCTTAAAAACAGGAGAAAACACAGTCTGAGAACAGTAATTCCTCAAATAATCCTGAATTGATACCAATTTCAAATGAACTCCACACACACACTCCCCACACACTCCAGTTACAGATATTCAGTTGGATGCCACATAATGCAAAGAAAAACACACAGAAGTGCAAAGCAGGAACTAGGACATGCTGCCTATAAGCTTAAATATATATATATATATATATATATATATATGCAGATATATCTCTCAATAGGAAGTACAGCTCTTGCCTTTACAAGTTCTCAATTTGATACTTTTAGCAGGCTACAGATACATTTTGAATGTAAGCAAAATTAAGATTCTTACAAAACTTTCAAGGCTCTAAGAGCTCACCTCTAAGCTGGACTAACTGTGCAAAGACAAAGGAGTATTGCCAGCGTCAATATTGCTGTAGCTTGGTCCTGTGAATCCTCTGTGGTTTGGAAAAATACCTAAAGCCTCTGAAAACCATGAACCATAAAATATGTGACCACAAACAACTTCTGGGGATGGCTGCAGTTGCTAATAACACCGTGATCACAACCGTCTGAGTCAACCATAAAGGGAAAAAAAACAAAACCACTGTTAAAAAACCATATAGATCTCATTAAAGAGAAAAAAAAAAACAAGACTGTGCCAAAGACACATGAAAAGACCACTTTAAATCCACATGCTTTTTTTTCCACTGTATCCTACTTGCAACATCCTTCATGCACTTCAATTAGGGTTTCTTTTACCTCTACAGGTGACACATTTTACTCAGTTTTTTCTTTTAATGACACTTATATGCATAAGATGAATTGGTCTAAAGCTGAGCAGTATTTCTACTAAGAGGGGGGTGAAAAGCTTTTCAAATAATAATTTTTCTAACCCTGGGCTTTCAGATAAGCTAAGGGTTCCTCACAGCAGAAACAGCAAATGCTGAACCTGCTCTGCAGACTCAGACGTGAGATGCTCTTTTCTTGCTCCAGCAAGTTGGCCCCTTTGTGTGCCAGCTTTATTTTCCCAGGTATCATCTGCCTCCACAGATGTGCATCATTAGGACTGGAACAACCAAAAGCAATATTTCTATATAATTAAGCATTTTTATGTAGTAAAGTCGGTGTGGTGGGGAAGCCATGAAGTGTCTCCCGTCAGGAACTCTGCAGCCATCAAATGCAATCTGGTGTTCTTGGAAACCTGGATCCAGGACTTACATGTGATGGTGATGGGGGCTATAGAAAAAATTAAGCTCCATTAGCAGGGGATTTAGATATAATAGTTACATCTTGCATCTGTGAGTGCTTTTGTGATCAGCTGAGGGAATGCATCCCACAGAGAAGTCCATAAAAATTGAGCGTTTCACTAATGATGTTCCTATATATTTTTGTGTGCAACTTCAAAAAGATCTAAGCCCTTTAATTGGGGATGATGCATTGGAGGATGTCAAAACCATAAAAAAAAAGAAATATTGAGTCACAGCTGAAGTGGTAATTGATATATTCAGTTGTATGAACTTATATTCTAGCACTGTGTTTGAATGAACAGTTTCAGAAATAAATCTGAAACACTATGATCTTCTTCACCAGCATCCTTTCATAATTAACGACACCAGTATGCCCTAATATGAAAAAAATAACTTTACTACTCAGTGAATATAACTCGATTTTGTTTCTTAGGATAAGCAGTGAGGTTGGGATGGCAGGGACACACTTTTCTGTTTCAAGGCATTAATGTATATGATACAGCTGCATTTTGAAGCACAGAAATTCACACTTCCTACCTAGCAATCATCTTTACAGGGGCTTCATGCTCTCCCCTCAAAGCACAAAGAACAGGCAAACTTTTGAAAATATGAATTTCCTCCAGAGGATAATGATACTTCATTCAAATTAACATCTGCTATTTACAAAATTTCCAAGACAGTTATTGCTAGCTAAGTACAAGTTAAACACATAAAAAGCAAAGCCAGGAGTTGTGGTGTATGACACAAATGGTACAGAGTAGAGCTACATGAATGTCAGCTTCTGCTATCAAGAAGCAGTTCTTGTGATGGAAAAAATACTACCTGAAAGTCTAAGGTTTGGGGAAACAACAGGGAAGAAAGACTGAAATAAAAAAAAAAAAACAAACAGAAAAAAACCACCTAGAAAAGAGACAACATAATGAAACACCATCATTTTTCTTGACATAGCAGAAAAGTCACCAGGAATGGGATAAAAGTAATTTCCAAAGATATTTTTTCTGATGAAATTTCTCTCAATTAATCATTTTACTGCAGCAACATCTTTGCCCTCATAAAACTAATTAGGATTTTGTCTAAACAGAATCTCTATCTTTTTTTGACAATCCTTTCCTTCCTTTTAAAAAATGAGTAGATGCAAACTTCACACTTTCCTTTCAGCCACACTTTAACAATTCTCCAGTGTGGAGAACTATGTGTATGTTCAACAGCAAAAAAACAAAAGAAGCTCTTTCAGGAAAGGATCCAAAGCTGATAAGTAAAAACCTCAAAAATTCTTAAAGAGAATTCATGAACTAACACTAATTTGCAGCCAGAAATCGCATACAGAGGCTCTGATTCTTTAGGACTTTGCTGTGCCAAAACCAGGTCTAATGGCTTAGCTGAGCTGAAAGCAGAAGAGCTACTGAGGAATTGCAAAGCTACAGAGCACAGCAAACAAAAGAGAACACGTTTCTTAATTTTGCCTGTTTTAGACTGCAAGAACATTTGATGGGGAAATACTTCCTCGTTCATGGAATCCCCACAGCTCGTTTTGTCATGCAGTGCCTCCGTGGTGCCAGCCCTGCCTCAGCTCCTGCAAACAGAGGGATGCCTGCCGGGACTCAGCACTTCCCATTATTCCAGCCCCTTTTCCCTGCACACTTAGCTGACACCATCCCCTTTGGAGCTCTGCCCAGCTCACTGTTCCACGTTTAAAAACCAGGCAGTGATTTTAAAACATTGTTCCATCACCACAGATCGCAGAGCCAAGCCTGCTCCATGCTTCATCCTGACAGGAGATGCAGCTTTCCGCAGGCTGCAGCAAATATCCTCCTCCCTGCCTCCAGAAAAACAGATGAGGTGCATGGACAACAGATCCTGAGTGGCTCATTTGGGGTTTACTTACAGTTACAGTCCCTGACCTGCTATTAACTCCCTATTCACCTCTGTGGCTGCCCCATCCCTGGAGATGTCCAAGGCCAGGTTGGATGGGGCTTGGAGCAACCTGGGCTAGTGGAAGGTGTCCCTGCCCATGGCAGAGGGTTGGAACTCGATGAGCTTTAAGGTCCCTTCCAACCCAAACCATTCTGTGATTCCATGACAATCCTGTAACTGAAATGTCTGGAGTATTTGATACCACATCAGCTTTGGGACCAGGACACATTCCATCCCAGTCTGATCTTACTGGGCCAGCTTATTTAATAAATGTGTAAGTGAATACAAATAGTGTCAGGATGCAGAAATAGATCTGTTGACTATTTACTAATCAGAAAGTACAAACCAGGGGGAAAAACCAAACAAAACTGTAGACACTGGAGCAGTGAGGCTCTAATCAGCCCCCAAAATTAAATGCTAGCCTCATGTTTCTATCGTTTACTACTGACAGTCTTGCTCTTGATTAACCCTCAGCATCTGACATGCTGGAACTCATCAGGATTAATAAAACTTTATGTCTCTGCTCCACTGAAAGGCTTTATCTCACCACTGTTAGCAAACAAGTTTCAACATGAGAAACCCACCCATCAGTGTGATAGAAAGTGGGAGAAAGCAAATGTGTGTTGCTGTAGCAGGTGTGATGCAGAATATTCTCAAGAAAAGCTGGGAAATGAGCTTTATCATTTTGAGGACTGTGTCTCATGTCATGATAGCTAAGCTCATTATTATTATTATTATTCAAAATTCAATAATCAAGGAGTCATAATCAAATGTGCTACGCTTTTGTAGAACAAAATGATCACAAAAAATACTCTCACCTTATTATCTGTTAGTGTTAAAAGTCATTAAAACAAAAGAACTATTTACCTCTTATACGGCATTTTTATTAAAACATCTTATGCTTAGATTTTTCTAGATGTTTGTTTTTCAAATTTTCATTAAGCTTTTTTTCTAAAAAAATAAGTTTTTACCTTAAATCTTGAATAAAACAACTGTGTAGCACCATAGGGAAAAATTGAATTTGATGACTGTAAATTCTCAAGAGGCACAAGAGAGACATTGGAATTTGAATTCTCTAAAGGTGTATGCTTGTGTATTGTTCTGCTTTTTGAAAAGTTGATACCCTAAACTAGCTGACAACCAGCATTCTCTGCAGTTCTGTCATATTAACTGTTTTCCTTTTGTCTCTTTTGTTATAAAGAGCTCTTTTAAATAAAACAATTTCTATTTTATAACAAGACGTGCGTTGACAACTTCTAGTTTTATTTAAAGGAAATACTTGAACTGAGCAAATAATTCCTTTGTGAATAATTTATTTGATGAATTTTGCTATTTCCCTGTTTACAAATTGTTTGTACAAATGGTACAGCCATAGAGAAAAAAAAAACCAAAAAAACTCAGCTACAGTGGGAATAGGGAGAAATTCCTAAAATATCACAGAACAAAATCCTTTCTGTAAGTTCTTTACATCAGTTCTATAGACTTCTGTAGCTGGAATATGATTTCTGTACATATCTCTTCCTTGGCTGAAGGTAACAGGCAATAAAGACTTACTTGCTGGGATAAAATGTGAAAAAAATTGCATTGCCATTCTAAACTGCAAATTTCTCTCCTCTTCATTTAACATCATTGCATCACAGAACCTGAGCTGATGGGGTCACCTTAAGACTCAAGTAAAATCACAGTTGATGATTCAGCCAAGTTAAAAACAAAGCTGGTTCTCCTCTCTATGGGTCATGATGCTTTAACACCGTGATCCTATACTGGGCAGTACACTGGGATCAGGTTGGCAAGGTTTTAGCTGTGGATTTGATCCCCACTTTATCAAGGACTTTTCTATTTTTGCAAAGATACAAAATTCAAAAGAATATTCACGATATGTAAGTGTAAAAATAGACAATCCAAATATAAATTCAAAATAAAGCAAGAGCCACAGAGTTAACTTTCCCTACCAACTAAGGATTGCATTGGTGCACAAGAAGAATTTGCTGGAAGTCTCCCCAGTCTGCATTGCTGCATTTAGTCCCTCTCTCTGCATTTCTCTTGAGGCTTTACTACCTTAATAATTTCTGTCCTATGCACTGTTCCTTTTGAGCATCTGTTATTAAGTTTCTGGTCATGTGTAAACTAAGTTTTTTAAGCTGCCTGGAAAGGTAGTAGGTCCTTGACTCTTAAAATCCTCATCCATTGTCCTTCTGAAGACCCTTGGTTTATCAGTGATGATACCTACTCTGTATTACACATAAAATCAAGCAGAAAGCTGAACAATAAATCCTGGATGTTGAATAGCATAATATCAAGTAAATAGAAGTACATTTAAGGTTTTAAAAAACATAGTAACTCTTTCTACTCAACAGGCAACAGAAGCTTTCCTGAACGTATGTGATAGCATACACAAAGAAAGAATATGGCCTTGAAGGAAAAATGCTGCCAAAAAGGTATTTTGTTATTGAAGTGATCAAAGACTTAACAGGATATAGAGGTTTAAGTGTGCTGAAAGAAAAATACTATTTTGTTAGATAGAGGGCAGAGAAGAATCTATAATGAGGATTGTTTTATGACATTAAATAATATCACAGAGAGACAAAGTACAATTCCTTGAAGGTGGTCAGTAAATTGAGCCCACTGGCACTATAAGAATGTTTTACTGATGATGATGATGATGATGATGAACTAAAATATTCTGGATGTTTTCAGGTAAATAGATACCAGGTAAAATGATGTTGCATTTTAAGGCAGAGGAAGTTTTGCCATTGGCTGGAATTCACTCAGGAAATCTTACAACCCAACTTGAAACACAAAATAAATCTGACTCTCTTTAGAGCAGTTTAATGCCATTGCAGTTTCACCTCCTTCAAACAGTTATCCCGATTTCCATCAGTCTACCAAGCAAAAAAATCAACCCATAACAGGCTGTACCCAGTCCCCAAGCAACACCTTGTGCTACCTGTGAGCTCTTCCTAAGCAGTACCAGGGGATGTTCTACCTGCCATCCCCAGAAGCAGCACCACAGCTTTCTACATGGAGTACATTTGCATGATTTAATTAACAAAAAGATGCTAATTATCATTCTCATAAGGTAACATTACACAGCTCCTAAAAATACAACCTTGGTGAAAACAAACACATCTCAAAAGCTTTGCAGGAAACTAATATATTAAAAATAGATACCTATAGAAAGCTATAATAATTAACCATTCTCTCTTTAATTTAGTCCTGCTGGGCTGATACACTGGATCTCTGTGATTAGCTGATGTTATAATTAAGGCAGCAGTATGATCTGAATAAAAAGTTCAAATTCTAGATGTACACAGATTCCCAGCATTAACCTAGAAAGTCTTAGCTGCTTCTCCTCAGAGTTTTTATATGTGAAGATAATATTTTATTTACTTTACAAGAATATTATGCAACTGAACTAATGTCCACAGGATCTCTGCCTAAGGCAAAAAAAGTATTACACAAGTACACAACTTATTTAAGGAGGAAATCAGACATCTTCCACTCCAAATTCTCTAAGTTTGACATGAAAAAAGTACCTGGCATAGAAAGAATTTGAGATTCACAGAGCTGCCAGATCGATAGCACAGGGGTGATCAAGACTCCCAACACATGCACACTTTATATGTCAATAACTCAAAAACAGATTACAAAGTAGAGGAGTGAAATTTGCTGATGATGCAAAAGTGGAATCAAATGCAGGTAAGGGAAGGGCTGAGGTCAGAACAGAGCCAAAATCTGTAATATTTAGAGAAACTCAGGAGCAGTGGTTCTGCAAGCTTCCAACAGAGATCCTGGAGATAACAAGGTCACAGAGAACACCAGAGAAACTTTAAGTCAGATGCTTGGAAGAGAAGATAAAATTTACCCTGGGAGTTACATGAACAAAACAGCCAAACACACCATACTGAGATCAGACTCAGGCTGATCCTTATTCATGCCTGGTCCCTCCCATTCTTCTTCCCATGTAAAAAGATCTGAGTGAATGTTATGGATCCTGATTCTAACCCTTAAACCACTCAAGCCATGTACAGAAGCTTCATATCAGCCAGAACCAGTAGCTCAGATTTCTGTTTGGGTATGAGCATCAGTGATGACAAAGTCAGTAGAGCTGCTCAAGAACTGAAATAAACCCCCTGACTTTGCTGGGAATTTTGAATGAGAAGAAATGGCAGGTTTCAGCCTGGCAGATTAGAAGATTTGAGGCTGTAGTTCCAGCTGATGAACAAATTTATTTTTATCACCTTTTGGTTGCCACTTTGCCTTCTGCTGCCAAACTGCTGCATTGTGAAAAGTAGCAATTCTAATTATCCTGATACCCTTACTGGTATTGGGCAGCACTTCCATGGGAAGTGCCACTGAGCTGACTGTGGACAACAGTCAGTGTGGATCTCACTGGGATGTCTGCAACCATGACCTAACTTATGGATGGGTCTCAAACACCTGAACACCAAGAAGGAGAAGAGTTTCACACACTAATCTGAAAGGCAACCTAAGCCCAAGGAACACTCGAACACAGTTCCACGCTTTGTGCTGAAGACATGCAGAATTACAGAGGAGAAGTTCACCCTCAATAAAAATCAATTGTACTTGCAGTCCTAACTCACTGAGGCGCTTTTCAATATTTAACCTGGGTCTACTCCCTCCTGGGTGTGATTTTCATAATCACCTGCTCTTGGCTCACTTTGCTCCTGCTGAAATCAATCACTGCTTCTCACCGACTTCAGGAGGAACAGAGCTGGGACACTGCTGAAGTCTTTACAAATTCCAACCTTACTACATAAAAATTTTAAAAACTAAAATATTCAGAATGTAATTCTATTGAGACCATTAGGACATCACATTACAATAGTTTTCTTAAGGACTCTAGAATTCTTTTAGAGGCTGTGCAAAGAGAGGCAACCTCCCGTTCTGACATCCCTTACTGAATTAAACACTTTACAAACACTGAAAGTATTCTAAAGAGTATATCAAGGTAATATTTTCAGCAAATTTAGGTCAGTCACATCAGTAATATTAGTTATGCAAGACAAGGCAAATTTGGGAAACACAGGCAAAGAATAAAAAAATACAGATATTATGCAAATAACAGCTTCCCCTGTTGTAATGGTTACTAAAAGCTAACCTGAAGCCATATGAACCCACTCTTCACAAAGAACTGATGCAGTGAATAGAATAAAACTGATAACAATGATACTCTCATTAGCAAATGATGCAACTTTTCATGTTGAAATAATCTTCCCTCCCCCCATTTATTTATTCTTCCTGCTGAGGAAAAAAAAAAAAAAAAAAGAGTTCAAGGCAGATTGATCCTATTAAGTTAAATTAAATTTGTTTCTAAGCTAAATTGGCAAACCTCAAGTCATCCAGTCACGATCACAGATAGACACTGATTCAGGGGGTGGGTGGGAGTTTTCACATGTTTCAAGTTATGAAAGGCTAAAGTTGATCAATAAAATGTAAATAATGCTAAGAAAGAGAATCCAGGTGTTTGAAGAGGGATCACACAATGATAAAAGACTTCACTGAGGGTCAGCACATGTCCAGGACCCAGGACACTACTGAAAATGAGAAGCTTGACTGCTCACCCCTCAGCCCTTCCACTCAGAAGCTTCTCAGCATTATCAGGAGCTGTGTGGACATTCCCCAAAGATCACAGAAGCATCATTCCTGTGAGTTCAAATTACCCCATTTCCACCTGGGGTGTTTTGTTGTGGGGGCAGTAGGATGGTTGCTTGTTTTGTTGTTGTTGTTGTTTTTCCAAAATGCATTTGCTTCAATTTAAGTGAAAGCCAGGCTTTTTTGTTTGAGGGGGAATTCGTAGGCACAGACACACTCAGTTAAATGAAGGTTACTGGGAGCACAGTTGTGCAGATTTCCATAGAAATGAATTGAAAAATAAATCTCTCTAATTTCCTTCTGCCTCTTGCTGTTCCTCACTATAACTCAGAGTTCTGTCTGTTCCTCACAAGTGTGGAGGTACTCGCTGAACTTTAATTTCTCAAGAGTGACAACACAGAAGTGCTTTGCCAGTGACCCAGACTTGCAGAGCAGTAAAGAACTGACTTCACAGACTTGGACCAGATGGTTGCATGTCAGAACAAGGTAGTGCAGCTTTTCTGGAGCAGAAGGGAGAGCGGGAGGTAAGACACAGTCTGCAAGCAGATTCATGAATGAAGTCTAGCTCGCTTTTTTTCGTGCCCAAAAAATCCAGGATATTTAGAATATTTAATAGATTTAAACACACTGTAAGACACTGATCTTTTTCTTTGATTTTATTCATTTTGTGCCGTGTTTTATATGGTTCTTTAAGAGGTTTCTTTGCATTGCTGACATGTAGTGTGACATGTGACTGTACAGCTGTGGGGACACAGCCTTCGTTCCTCCAGTCATGGATCTGGCAGCTTTCATCCCTCATCCAAATTCAGGCTCCCTCAGCCAAACATCAGCAAAAATTCCTTATTTCAGAGCAGCTCCAGCTGTGGTGTGACCACTCCAGCTCTCAAATTCCAATTCATCAGTTTAACACATTTTTAGCAGACTACGTGGTTAAAACAGACCTGCTGAAAACTGAGCTACCAGGAAATTATGTTTTAAATACAAACACGCACATATTTTACACACAAACACACTCTACTTTAACAGATGAAAAAAGTTCAACTAGGGCTGTTCATGAATCTTAACTATATGAGGCTTTTAAAGTGTTGTAAAGACAAAAGCTGAAGCAAAACCAAGTCAGCAGGGCTTTTCCCTTCTGGATTACCCAAGAACGTAGACCTGTTCTGTAATAAATTTACTTTGACAGCTGCTAAAAAATTTACCAAGCTTGACAGCATGCACAGAAAGCAAAACACGGCAGAGAATTGTGTGGGCTTCCTTTCTAACCCCAAAGAAAAACTGTTTATTTGAAAGAAATAATGCTTAATTATATTTCTATGGTAAATTTCCAATGATAGGTTTGTTGGCTACATCCTTCTCTCCCACTGATACTATTTCATGTAGCCAATTTGTAGACAATGTATTCTGCTCTCACAGAGAGCTCTGAAGAATAAATGAGGGTTCAGTTTGAGCAGGCACTGGATTGTATTTGGAATAAAAAATACACTGTCTTGTCAGGAGAAGTAACTTCTCCTTTTCAGACTAGGAAAAAGCAGAAAAACAGTGCTTTGATGACTTCTACAATGAATTTGGAGAAATGACTTTGAAGAATTCCGAGCGTCTCAGAATTTCACTTTCGGCCACAAAAGATTAGTTTGATTTTGTACCTATATGGATTTGAATCCATCTCACTTTCCTCCCTAATGCTTCCAAAGTGCTAATGGCAGCACAAAAGACTTCAGTGGTACAACAGAAATGAAAACAAATGGCAGGAACTGTGGCCAAGGAAGAACTGAAGCTGCCGCGTGTCAGATGAGAGTCAACTGTTTACTCGGCCGGCGCTCGGCGCTGCATTGATCTGTTGAACCTGCACAGCACATTAATATTTCTGATCTCATCCCAAAGCCTTGGCTCCATCACACCTGGAAGGTGATAGCCCAGTGTATTATAGGGAGAACACGTGCCACTGAGCAAAGCTTTAAATGTGATTGACTGAAATGTATTGATTTTGCATGGTTGGGCTCCAAATGTGATTTTTGAACGGGAGAAAAGGAGGGAGCTCACTGCTGCCTCAAAGATCACACACAGGAGGTGACAGAAGGAAGTTCCCTGGCTATGTAAAAATACACCTTTCCTAATTGTTAATCACCTCTGAAACATCACATTCCTTTGGCGCTTGTTTGTTTTTTCTGTGTGCTCAAAGTGAAACATTTAAAAAGAATTATGGCTGTAAAGAGCCTTCCTGAGCAATATTTATGTCATGCCTTAGGAGGGCACTGCAGAATGCAAAGGGACACAGGAGAAATGTGGAACGGAGCAGTTTCTTCCCAGAGTTTACAGAGAAACTTAACAATTAATCTTAAAGAGATTTTTTTTTTCCTGGCTAAGAGGAGATAAATCATACCCCAGAACTGCAGGCCAGCACATCCCAGACACATCATCTGAAACTTTCCTCATCTACTTTCAGAAACTGATAATTAAGAGCAGGCAAAAAGTCACTTTACTACACATGCAAGCACCATATACTTATATAATTTCACCATGAAAAATTATTGTTTTCCACATCCCTGAGAGATTAAAATGTGTGTCCATGAACTGCTCTTCCTAACCAAAATCATATACCAAAAAGTGATGATTTCCTCAGATCCCAAGACAAACTGATTTCAGTCATACTTGTGGGGGTTATTCTGCAAAAAATGACATCTTGCAGGACAGATTTTTTCTTCCTTAAAATTAATCGATTCCTTCAAAAGCCTAAAGTGGAGAAAGAGTAAGGATTTTATCAAATAATCTTATTTCTCACACTCTTAAATGTCTGAAGTTACCAACAAAAGAAGGAAGACTTTACAATGTATTACCTCGAGCAATTTCTGCTGATAAAGAATTATCTGGAGCAGTAACTCTTGCAAAACATCTAAACTCATGTATTTGCAGTGAGTGGATTGGATTATCAGTAAAAGATATTGAATAGAACAATTTAAAAAAATAATAAAATTCCTTTAATGTGCTAATTGGAACATGTTCACAACTTTTGCCCTGGTAATTTTTTTCCCATCTCCCCCCCCGGCTTCCTAGACTTCAGGAATGTATTTCCAAGCTAAGCAGAAAATCATTTAGCACATCTGGGATAAATACTTAGTTCTGGGCTATTAGGTTGAAGGGTTTGCTCTTAATGCCCACCAGGTTTGGTTATTTTTGTGCCTTTTGTTTTGCATTTACAGTTGCAGACACACTGAAGACACTGCTGGGTGTCCAGCTCTACCTCAGCACTGTCCCAGCTCTAATGGTGGTGTGGTCTATGTAGTGGGAGGCAGAGTATTTTTTTCCAAGTAAAAGCAAATTTCAGTCTTATTCTTGATGCCTCACAGACTTTTGGTGGTGGTGAGAGATTCTGGAATTACGAACTCCAAAATGTACCCTTTGTACCACGGGGAGGGGTGAAAATTACTTGGGACTGACCCAAAAAAATTAAAAAACTCCATCAGATGCTGTAGGCAGAAGGTAATAAATCAGTGAGCAATTTGAACAACCAGGGCTTGAGGACCAGCAATCGGAAATACTAAGTGCATCTAGAAAATTAGTGTTAATAAGGTATATAAAAGCAATGTGACCTTTAAATTGCTGTAAACAAAGAAACCACAAAAAATGACTCGGACATAGAAATATGAAGAGAAACCCTAATATTCTAAGAATTGAAGAAAATTTGGTGTTAGAAATGAAAGAAATGAGTTGATCAGGTCAGGTGAGCACTCTGTGGAAAACAGACCAGCTGTCTGATGCTGCACTATTTTTTGGGCACCTGCTGTGCACACAGATATCCCCCAGCCCAGTGCTATCGTCACATCAGCAGCAGGGGGGGTCATTTTGTGTATAATTCAAGACCCTTATGAGTCAACCAAAAGCCCTATAAGACCCTCAGTGAGGAGACTTTCCTGCAGAGAGCAGTCCCCTCAAACTGAGCAACCAAGGGAAGCATTAAACCCAAGTGAAAACCCTGTGAGACAACCTGTTCTCAAAGAGATTTCCACAGAAATATTCCACCTTGGCACATCAGGCCATCCAGAGCCTGTTCCTGAGCACCTGCACTGCTGTACCTCAGGATTCCCTGGTTCAGGAAACAAGCCAGTCTGGGGAGTGAGAACACAAGTGACTGAGAAGCGAGTGCTTGGTGAGGTTCATTAATCCAAGTCTGCCTGCTTTCAACTTTTTGGTGTTAACTGTAGCTTGAGGTCACCTCTTGAGAACTTAATCTTATAAACCCTTTCAAGTGTGTATCTTGTCAGAGCTAATCTCTGTGGGTGTGTGCACGTTATCCATTACAGCTGTTATCCAGTACAATCATTCCCCAGCAGGACACGCCAGACTGTGCAGTGGTGCAACACAAAAACCCAAGGACACCATCTGCATTCAGGCTGGACACCAGTCACACAGGAATCAGCACCTGCACAGTCCCAGCCAGCAACAACAGGCTGCCTTCATGGAAGTCTCCATGTACACAGTCACACTAGGGAAGTCATAACCAAACAAAGCTGCCTCATGCAAAAATATTTCTATCTAGATTATAGATCTGTGACTCACGAGGAAAATCAATGAGCTACAAATCAGTTAATTTGAGACTTCTCAGAGTTAAACACATAATTCACAATGAGCAATTTTCCTATAGAAGCAGCCACTTTACATCAGCCATGATTTTTTCACATTTATTCATTTTTTTGGTGGTCATTATTTCTCCTGCATTCTGTATGTACCTGTGAGATCCATATACATATATTCACATGCAAATACAAACAAGCACAAGAAGTAAAGAAAATCCAGAAAATTATCTGATACAATAGCTTGTCTTAGTGCTCAAAGCTTTTTCAAACAGAAGGAGATGTTTTGAGTGCATTTAACTCCCTTTGACATCAGCTTTTATTTAGTTCATCTGGAGGTCAATGGGAACTGAGTGCCTTCAGGAACATGAGAAGGACATTTCACATTTTACAGGGCTGTAACTTGTGGCTATTTTTATAATTCAATGGGCCAAAACCTATAAACTCTGATGACACTGAAAGGTTCTGCTTTTGAAAGGTGCTGAGCGTGGTTACTGCTGAGGAGACCCAGCCTCACATCCATGAATGATAATGTTGGTACTTCTGTGACCAGATCTGTGCTAGTACAGTCTTTACCTTCCTCTGTCACAGCTAATAAATTAAGACTACAAGCCCAAAGACCTGCCCAATTTACCAGCAAAGTGATTTCTTTCAAAGTGACCCTACAGAATGAAACAAGGATCCATTGTGATCCTGCATTTCAGGATAAAAACAGATTCCTAACCCTTGAAATTATTTTCAAACTTCTGCAAATGCTGGCAGCTGATATGGCCCAGGTCCACACTGTACACTTGCTGTGTAAGCCTACAGCTTCCTTATTTTTTTGGTCTGGTTCCACTCCCAGACCCAACACGTGCTTGTGTTCCTTAAAGGTTGGGAAAACTCTTCTACATTCAAAGAGCAGAACGTGACTTGAGCACCTCTCTGCTGTTTCTCTCCCTTGGCTCATAAAACGTACATGGGATTCATGGAGGCACAAAAGAAATTCTTCCACTTTACAGTCACATAAGATCTCCATTTTGAAAGGACAGCTCTTAAGCAGCAGGCCTTCCAGGAATCATATTCCAGCACTGTGCATCCCAAATTAAAAGGAAGGGAGATGGGTAGTTGTCAATCACAGGCACTGCTTTTGCCCAGACACTACAGGTTTCTTTATGGCCACAGAGCAGTGGAAGGGCTACAAAGGATTCCTCAGCAAACATCTGGAAATTAAATTTTTGTCCTAATAGAAGTCTGCAGCTCTGAGAAAGCAATTGGGTTCATTCCAGTGGGGAGCAGTTTCTCTGTCAGGCACCTATTCTTCTCGAGACAGAGCTTTCAGGAAGGTTTAGCTGCACTGTCAAGGATGAAAAATGGCAAAAGAGCTGTTCTGGTTTTACTGAGCTGTGTCTACAGTGCCTCTGAACAAGCTGCTGAAAGGGCTCTGGTAGGCAGGGACACGGCAACACTCAAATAAATGCTTTCCTAGGAGAAGCGAAAAAATATTTTGAGGACACAGCTTATCTAAATGATTATTTTGGTTCAGACAGCCTTGCATTTCACTGCCAATTAAATGCAAGTTTCACAGGCTACAAATACCAAATCAACAAAGAAAAAAAAAACAAAACATAAACTCCCCCCCCCAAGAAATAGTTCCCTCTGTTTAAAAATAAGAATGACTGAATAATGAGGCTGATGTTTCCACCTTCCAAAGAAAAGGCTTTAAGTACAAGTCTCAGATTTATATGGTAGTAATAATGGATCATACTCCCAGCACTGCCCAGAAGCACAGAGCAGCCTTAACCAGCTACCTGTGGATTCCCCTGAGTTACAGATTTCTCCAGATGGAGAAAATTCTTTTGACCCTCCCAACCTTTTCATTTTCCTTTTTTCATCTTCTGTTTTAGTGCATACACTGTTCTTGTTTCTGGCATTTCTGTTTCTCTCAGAGAGAAGGAGAACCTGTCAAAATTTATAAGTACGAAATATTTCAGATCACCCAGACTGCCCTGCAAAAGGCACAGGATGGGTTTTTCTCTGAATGTAATGTGTAAATTGCAGCTGATTTTCCTGCTGGATCTATATATATGTGTATATGTGTGTGTGTGTGTATATAACATATATATATATATATGTATATCCATATAATATATATACGTTATTATCTCTCTCCTTATTTTTTTTTTTTTACCAAGGTTGCTACGTTAAGATTTTAAGAAATCAGATGTTCTTTATGCAGCTGTGTTGAGGAACAAATGCAGCAGCCTATTTTCCCCAAATTGTATTTCCCCTCTTTGTTGATATTTCCATGGCACAGAACATCCTCTGATGCTTTCTTGGACCCTTTTCTGAAGACCAAGCACCTACTTGTTTAAAATCCTTCAGTTTTTCCTTTCTGTAATACTTTTGTTGGTCTTTAGACTTCTGGGTCTTCAAATTGGTTCTCCAAAACATTGAAGCTAGATGCTACAAATACAATAAAATAGACAATATGCCTGTTGTGCTGTGGACAACACATGTAATTGGTCCCACACATCACTGGAATGAAACTGCATCTACCGAAGTGAGATGGTTCCTCCTCAGTCTTTAGCCTAATGAGGTTGGTGAATTTTTCCTTTCATTCTCTAAAAAGTCACATTATTTTAAAATCTGCATTATCACGTTGAGCTGTAACATCTCTTTCTGATGTTAATGGTCATTATATGAAAGCTTTTATGAGAAAATTACATGATGTACACAAGAAAAAGGAGAAGACACAAAAGAACTGGAAAAAAAGATCAAAATTATAACATATGAAGCAAAAGTAGCATCTAAACATTAGACTTTGGTGAGTGGGGGATTTATTTTATAACAGAATCTCTTAAGAGTTTGTCAGTAACATCCCTGCTGCCCTGGGTACCACACAACAAACAGCCAGCTTTGGATGAACTCCACACTACAGAACGACCTAAGAGTAGAGTCTATTATAAACAAAGAAATAGCAATTATCTGATGCTGAATAGCCTAATGGTAATGTTTTAAATAAGAGTTAAGACATAAGCAACTTCTGAAGGTAGTTTTTATGTAAATGAAGCCTTTTAAATGCTTTTCATGGTCCTGGATGAACTTGTTGCCATCCTCAGCGCTCTGCAAAACCAAGAGGCTGCTTGACTTTTGGAAAACAAGCCTCTGGAGCAAGATACAGCTAAAAATAAATATGTTTCTTTTGGTATTTCATTAGGCAGTTGAAGTTGTCTGCCTCATGCAATACTGCACTCTGAGAGGTCAAACCAAGTTCAGACAGCAATGGAGCAACTCCTGCTGAACTACAGATGTCCTGGATGGCACTGTCACTGCACATTTTGCAGGGCAATTCAGGGAACACAAACATTAGTCAAAGTGCTGATGATAACCAGTATTAAAAGCATGTGTTGAAAATTTACCCTTTTACGTTTCTGTAAAAAAGCCAGTGAGATAAAGGACCAAGGGTTCACTTCACCTCAGCTGAGAATATTAGTATTGGTCACTTAAACCACACTTCTAATATCAACTTTCCTCTTTAGTTATTACCTAGGACTACCAGTGCTTTTTATTAGTCTGGGGTCTTGTGGTTTTATCCAGCAATCAGTTCTAGAGCAACAGATTCCTGCCAAAGGAGAGCATTTGATTGCCCAAGTGTGTTAATTCTGGGCTCATGGAAATAAAGGGGAATTATTCTGCAGATTTTCCTGGGCCAGAGTTCCCCCCCAGGATTCTGCCAGAAACACAGTTCACTGACAAATTACTGTCTTCTGACTCTGTACTGGACGATCAACTCAGACAATCACAAAAAGTAATTAGTGACACTGTATTCTTCAAACAGACCTTTTGCCCTGTATCCAACTGCTGAACTACCACAGTTAATTATTTTACTGTGAGATTTCAAAAATACTGTAATGCTGCATCTTAATGTCTTTATTATCCTCCTGCCAGAGAAGCTCCAAGGAGAGCAACCACAACATTTCAAAGATTGAATACCTGCTTACAGTAAAAGCTGCTTTCTCTGGGACCAGGGACCAAAAGTTTCTACAAAAACTTTACTGAGTTTTTGGCAAGACTCACAGCTGCAACAGAAACGAGGTGGTCACCACTTTAGGACACAGAATTCTCCTTCAGGTCAATTTGGAGCAACAGCAGAGCAAAAACCAATATAGAAGAACTCCTGCTTACTCAATATCTTCAGTTTGCAAACCACTTTTGGCAGAGGGACTTATTCTGGAACTTTGTTCACTAAATATTAATTTCAAGAGGAAATATAACTAATATCTTGAAGTCCCACAAAATAATCAGCAGGACACAGATTACTCTGTGGCACTACTATGTAATAATCTGGTCTAACTAAATGTATTTCTCCTCTTGGGCTCTCTCAGAACAGTGCTGCTAATGAGATTTTATAGTCCATGCCAAATATCCTCATATCAATTTTCTTATTTCTAACAGGAAATTATGAATAATGTATTTTTCTCTGTATCTCAAACTAATGCTCTTTCACTGGGAGAAATGTGAATAAATCCGAACATTAATTATTTAAGATTTCTATTTATCTTTACATGCAAAGATAATGACATTGCCTACATTAGGTGACCCTAAAATAAGACTTAGCTCTGTTTTGGAAGCCAAATTGCATTGTTAATTTCCACTTTAAATATTAAGATATGAGAAAAAGTTATTAATTTAATAAATTGAACGGTGTTGAACTTTCACATATGGGCTCCTGAGTGAAACCACACCACCAGTTTCTGTGGGTTTGTGAAGACCACGAGCAATGGAAAACACCCACAGTCAAACTGGTCTGGATATTGCAAACCTGTGTTTCATACCAGTAAATGCTCAAAACCAACAACAGTCAAGGACACATCTGTAAGTTGGGTTTTTGCTCTTGTAATGACAGACTGATACACAAATAAGGTGACTCAGCTCTTCTCTCACCACACCGTGCTCTGCAGCTGGACAAACTTCTGACTAATGTAGGATGGCATTGCTTTACTCAGTGGTGGAAGCATTAATTTTTAGTCATTTTCTCTTTTCCAGTATCTTTTATTTAACATACACACGTATATGTGTGTATATATATATATATGCATGTGTCTATATAAGCTTATAGACATGTATAGATAATAGCATATCATGTATACAGAAAAAGGGTTGAAAGAAGACAATAAAATGGCTAAACTAAGAGTTGCAATCTTCCACAGTGAGCCTGTATTTACACACACACGTTGTTAATTACAGAATAGTTCAACAAGAAATTCTTGTCTTTAAAGCACAAACATCCAGGAATCTGATTTTCACGGCTGGTGCCGGCTAAATTGGAACGACTGAAATCAACTGAGCTGGTAAAATCAGTAAAATCTGAGGCCCTGAACAGCCTTTGTGGAAATAAATCTTGTTCACATATGGAGAATGCACATTTTCAAAGATGTCCTAGAGTTTTGATGGCGTGAGCTGCTGTTTATATATTTTTTTTTCCTCTCTCACATGGAAAAGGCAGCAATAAACTCACAGCAATAAACCCTAACACCAAGGTGTTCTCAGGAATAACAGATCATCTGCCTGCCTATGAAAATAAGCTCAGTTTAAAATGCATCACTTTTTTTTCCAGCAAAGCAAATGATGCTAAGTGATTCAACTCTCACATCCATTTACAGAAACAATTATAAGAGGCAATAGCATATAAATCTCTTAAGCCCCAGTGCATCTTCCAATCCTGATTTAAAAAACAAATGCCTGTCTTGTGAAAATCATGTTTAATAATTCTTCTTATGGGCACCGTGCAGGGAAATGAAAGAACTGTAGCTTTAGGCACATTTTGCACAGTGCTGTGTTTGGCTCTCTCCCTGAACAGGACTTAAAAACTACTGGAAATAAACATAACATCAGCATTTTCTCCCACTTCAAATTTTGCAGCCTGCAGAGGTTTACATTTTATTCAAGCATGTTGTCAGGGGACAGGAGAGGAACAACTGACCTTTGAATCAGTAACAGAAGTTGTGTCAAAACCTGCTAAATATACAAAAGTTAAGCCTGAACCCATCAAATGCAGTGTTTCAGTTAGAAAATCTCCAGTAGGTCTTTAGAAGAAGATGGGAAAGGTAAGTTATAGATAGATTAAAAGATTCTCTATTTCCAGTTCTTCCCTCTGGCTTCTGCAGCTTTTGTTCTAGTATGAACACAGCCAAACCCTGACATCAGACACGGTGATAAGCACACTGCAACTACCCCCACGGGTCATTTGGAGCTAATAGAGAGAATTTCTGCATCAAAAACCCCCACATATAACCACAGCCTTTGACCCACCACACCCAGCCTTTCCTGAGAAAGAGAACCAGCCCTGCTCCTCTACACCCAGGAGCCTCCAGCACCTGAAAACACAGCAGCTCTCGTGCAACTGGAACATGTTCTAATTAAAACAGAAGCTTGAGAGGGTGCCTTTAGGGACAGATGGTCTGGGAGGCTGAAAACTCTGACTTTTGGTGTGCAGATCATTTCTGGCCAGATCCTACCGAGGAATCAGTGGGGCTTCACCAGCTGACAAAGGGTGAGGGTTTGTCACCCATCTGTGTAAAAGTCCTGGCATCTTCTTTCCAGTGTTTCCCCAGAGATTCACTGCTTTCTGGTTGTGCCACAGCTTCCTGTCACTTGTCTCAGATTTTGATTTCTCTTTGATTCTGAGTGGAGTTGAAGGTAAACTTGGGTGAGTAACTGTTTTGTTTTTTGTTTCCTTTAGGAACTCGCCAGAAGGGCTGATCCAGGAACATGTGACCATGAAATGGCTTTGAAAAGAGGTGTCTATTCAGTTTATAATCCTGCTGAAATAGCACTGGGTTTGCTCCTCACGTGCCTGCAGAAAAGTGAATAGACCCACCATCACCAGTGCCTGACAGTGCAATGCTTCTGTTGAAAATTTCATTATCATTTCCTAGGGACTACCTGAAGCATTTTCTCAGGCTCATTAATAAATACAGAGCTTACAGAAGTTACTGTGTTTCATATTCACACTATAAATGTCATTTAAAAATCACATCAAGGGTGCGGATGAGATTTTCAAGGTGAGATTTAAAAACCCTAATGGAAGTGGGAAAAGAATTTAATCAGTCACAGCAAACCTGTCAAACTTCCTATTTCACTGTCTGCCAGGAACAAATATGCATAATAACCATTGCTTAATAGATGAACTCTAACATACATTAAAAATCAACTGTTGAAACAGATGCAAACACACTTAAGGTAAAATTTGCATCAGGATATGCCTCTGAAACTCCCTCATGAGGCTTTTGAAAAGCTTCTATGAAGAACTCTTACTGCTTTCACTCCTCCATTTATTCTTAATATACTGAGACAAGAAATAATAGATTCATTTCAGCTTCCAAATCCATTATTCCAGGCAAGCAGAATTAGTTTAGTCCATGTTTTTTTCCCAATACTTCATTAAAACTCTGTTGTAAAGGGAAGTATTTTCTCTACAATATTAATCTTTGTTTATTCTTCCTCTTTTTGAATAGGAATAAATATCAAAGGATATGAATAACTAAATGCTGAAGACACTAGAAACATATACAGTTACTTTTAAGAAACTTTGTACAGAAAAAAATTCTGAGATCTAAGGCAAAAATAGGGAAGAGACAATGAGAAACCCCTTTACATCCATGATAGCATATATACACTAAAATAATTTCTTATTTGTAGATAGGAAGAAGAATTCAAAAATAAATAATAGCAGAAGGGAGAGATCAATTATGTTACATCATTTTCTCTAAGCATGTTAAAGGTTAATAAATCAAAATTTGATATAAAAGCTTAGGTTTGTTCAAGGCCAATGAAAAGGGGAGATTATAAATATCCACAAAATCACCAGTGGATGACAGAGCAATTTGCTGAATACACCAATTACATCCATGTCTGCAGGCCAAGAAGCTTGTGGGTCTCCTTTTTCCTTTCCAGAGATGTGACCAACCAAGTGTCTCCCAGTCTTTTATGGTTTTCCATTGCTTTTACAAAGAACTCCAGAAAATTCTAGAGCTGTGCACAGAGGTAGAGCCTTTATATCTTTACCTCTCCTGTAGAAATAAATGTCAGTGACTAACAGTCTTGAGGGATAGGGAGGAATACCAAGGATGGAAGGCTGGCAAGGTCCAAACCTTCCCTGAATTATCACAGTCTTCAAAAACCTCCAGACCTTGGTTTCCCCTGGCAGGAAAACAGCCTTGTCCTCGCTGTATTCTGTGTTTGTCATGTTTACTGTCCCCTGCTTTGGGAGAGCACAGGTAACTCCACGCTCCCTTTAAAACATTGATCAGCTCTGGCTCAGGACAGAAAGATGAAAATCCAGTTGGATTCTGGTCCCAGCAGTGTTGTAGCCCGTTGGCTACTGCACTATCAGCAGGAAGAACCACTCTGGAGTGTGAAGATTCCAGAGTTAATAAGTGTATAAACACAGTTAAAGCAATAGCTGCACTTTGTGTTCATTTTATTTTGACAGCTGTGCTTCAGCTGTGATTATACTCTTGTTCTGTACTAGGAAACGTGCTGTCTGCCTGCTAATGAACTCTTCATCATCAAAAACCTCAATATAAGACCCAGCTATTAAATATTTGGAAAGAAATGGACTGAGACCACAAAATCATAGACGTGTTCTAAAATACAGAGATTAGTGAAGTGTTAATCATCCCCCGCAGTGTTTTTCAGTGACTAAGGAGACAGAAGGAAACCACAATATTTGGGTTTAAACCAAAGGACCCCAGAAGATGCACATCAGGACAGCTCTCATGCACTTAGCTGGAATCACAGACCAGAGAGGATAAGCAGTAAAAATACACAACCCTTCCCCTCAACAAATAATCATCATCATTCACCCAAAATGTTATTTCCACAGAAATCCTGACCTCCAGCTCCAGTTTGACTGATGGTGCTGGCAAAGGGGGCAGCTGATAAATTGAGCCATCACAATGTTCCCAGCATAGAGATAATTCTCAGGAGTTGGTCGATCTGCTACAGCAACTGTCACAGCTCACCAGCTGCAGGGGACAAGAGTCACACACAAAGCAAGGGGCTGCATGCAAGACCCCCTAAGATCTGAGACACAGGTGTCTTGCTCCACTGACAGTGGAATAAGAGGTTTGGAGAACCAAAGATGTCAGAATAAACAGAGCCGGGGTGCAATGAATGGCATTCAAGGGTGATGTTTGGGTGTTAGTGCTGCTAACTGGGACAGATCTTTGTGGGCTGTCATTCCTACACTCTTGAGCCAGATTCTACTGTTAGAAGTGTACAACTGTGTGACATGGAGAGCTTTACATGGAGGTCCTTTGTTCCACTAAACAAGAGTTCCCATCTCAGCAGCTGCTACACAAACAGGCTGGACCAGACCCAGTTTAGGGTGGTTGGTAGAAGGATCAGTGGAAACCATTCACCTCCTCTGTCCATTTATCCTGCTAGGTGGGCATGCCCAGGTATTAGAATCTAACTCACTGACATGAGCAGTTCAGCCTTCCTCAGCTGTTATAGACTATTGTCCTCAGCCCAAGAGGCAAATAAGCCCTTTTCAAATAAATTTCAATTAGCCAGGCTTTCCTATTGTTAAAGATCAAGGAAAAGCCCTGGAGAACCCCATTAACATGCAAACGAGTAGGTACACAAACACAGTTCCTATGTGAGCCAGTATCAGCAGAAACACAATTAATTCTAAATACAGATACATCCAACAAGATTAACGTTGGACAGCTTTGTAACAGACTCTCATAACCTGCTCATTTACACCCACTGCTACCACTGAGCCTCCCCAAGAGGCAGAAAAGCCTCCCCGTATCTTTGCTGCCAAAAAAGTCAAATCCCTGTGGGTAAATCTCACCAGAATGTCTCCCTGTAAATCCTAACAGAGAAGCAGGTCTGCAATCTGCACCAGGATGCAGCTTTAGGAGTCTGATTGCAGAGATTGTTGAGCCCATCTGGCCTTGGCATGGTGAATTCTACCCCAGTGCTCGGCCTCCACCATGATTTTTTTGCTCAGTTCAGTTGTTTTGCCATGAAAAACCTCTGCTTTGCACCAGCAGCTCCATTCCCCTGACAACTGAGCTGACATTGTTTTTGTGACCTTTCCTGAAGATGTGTGTCCTGTGGACAAAATTACCATCAAGCCCAAAGCCTTCCAGACAGCACAGGATTGCAGAGTTCAGAACTCCACTGCAGTTCCAGGCGTCATTTGCTTTTTCATTTTGCAATAATAAATCTGGTCTGACCCTTGTGCTTTTTTCATTGGCTTTCAACAAGTTATTTAACCCAGCAATTTCTTGAGGCACTAACACTTTCCTTCCTGAATGGAGTATTTTGATAATTTCTAATTTAATTTTTGCAAAATGCTTTCTAGAGTTTTACTGTAATTATTCCCTCACTGAATGCAAAAATAATCCAAGTTCTTTATCGCATTTTGCCAGAACAGCATGACCAGGCCCCAACCCCACACTTTGTACAGCCAAATTACCACAAAGCACTTTTCATTAGAATTCAGTTAGGTCTTTAAAAATATTGCTGTTGCTCATGACTGTTTGCCTCCCACCTTTGCACCATGCAATGGGATCACTTGTTATTTTCATTTTTTTTTGCACTAACCTTATTCCAAAAAGTGCATAAAGTTTAGGCACTCTACAACTTTCTAAAAGCACATTTAAAAATACATTTTTCATAAGCTTCTCCTCCTGTAACTGAGTTACAGGAGTCATGCTTTTTCAGCCAGGAAGAGTATTATGCTGCTGAATGTGAGCCACACAGAATAAGTTTAAGACTTTAAATAGCAAAATATAGACTAAACATAATATTAAAACACAAATACAGCATCAACTGAAACACAGAAAGGAAAGAGCAGCATAAACTAAATTACAAAATCACTGAAAACTCTGTCTCTACTTTCTGAATTCTAAAATTATGTAAAGATTTCATTCCTCTCACCCCCTTTTTTCAGGCACTTTGACAGGGATCTGAAATGTGTCACAGAGCAGTTCCAGAACAGAGTGCAGAGCTATAATATCAAGATATACTGGCTCTATAGAGCTCAGAGAGCTGTACAGCCACAAGACAGGATGTTAACACTTGTTAGCAGGCCTGGTTAAGATAATTGTAATCTGTCATTCCAACAGAAAATCTGTCTCCCACATCCACTGCAAAACCCGTGTGATGCCAATACAAGCAAGGCAAAACTGGTCAAAATGTGTTGTTCATTTGCAAATGAGCCACCCAGAAATGGTTTGTGCCACTTGCTGGGCAGATGCCCACTGGGGACGCTGCCCACTGAACCCAGGATGATCTCAAACCAGATGGTCTGTCCCAAGGGCACAGACTGACTGAGGAGTCTCCTGACAGTAATAATGTCCTTGCCCAAGACCTGCAGAATAAAGGCTCCGGTGGCCTCATGAGCCCTCAGAACAGTTTGGCAAGGGAAAGCTTTCCAGCTCGACAGTGAGGTTTTACCTCCCCAGAGGTGTGGGAAAGTACAAAGAAGCTGCTGCTCTTTGCATGCAACAACAACACAGAACAGCAATCAGTCCTCCCAGTTTAGTTCACTAGCTTGATTTAGCTTTTCTCACTGGAGATTGGAAGGGAAAAGGAATAGAAGTCATCCTGTGAGGTTGCATCCACAGCAGATGCATTTTATCAGCACCAATGTGCCAATACTCCAGGGCCAGCAAAGGGCTGCAGATTCAGCAGACGTTAGGAAATAGGAATAATCAATCTATTTTCACAGGGATGGCTTTGCAAAGACTATGCTTGCACTGTTTCTGGAGAAATTAGACATTGAAATTATTCCTCTGAACACATACAGAAATAAATGTACAACAAAAACTGACTGATGCAAAAGGCAGGACAACTTCTGGACAAAGGCCATAGAATTCGGTGCAAGTGTTTTAGCTTAGGAAGGTACTTCCAGCAATAAAGCACCAATGGAAATTAATTGCAGACTTTTAAGAGACTGTGCAACAACAGAAGCAAATCTAACCCTCACAACACCTCCTGGGAGTCCTGAGGCAGCAGCAGCTTCTCAGGTTGTTCAACCGTGACAGAAATCGGCAGCCTGAGCCTGTGCTAATATTCCTCTTGCAATATTTAAGAAGTGTTATGCTACAATCCAGGAGAGACTTCAAAATATTGTGATGTCCAGATATGTTATTACCTAAACAGGAGGTCTTCATGGGGTAATTTGAAAAGTAATGCTTTCCAAGAACAGAGTTCTATTGCTGTATAAACCAAACAACTACCAAACGGCCCCAAACTGTCAGATTTGCTTTGAACAAGTTTTTAACCATAGGAGTGAATAGGGACAGAGACAGGAAAGCCAAATAACACCCAATGTTGATCAAGCCTAAATACATACTTTTGGTTTGCCACCATTAACAAACATGACATAAATCAAATTTTCTTCTGTCTAATTTTTTTGATTCCTGGACTTAGACTGTGAAGTGCATAAAATGGTAAGTGTGGGTGATTCCAATGTGCTGCAGTTGTTAACCATAAACTGAACTTAATATTTAATACAGTCACAGCTGTAAGAATCCCTCAGCATGTCCATCCAGCTGCTCTCTCCACTTCACTGCAGTGCTCAGGTCCCCCAGTTGTCCAGCTTGCACGTCAACATGTGCATATGCTCCAGCCTGGAACTACCTACATCATTTAGTTCATAAATAAATTTGAATGCAGATGACAGGCTCTCCCATGAGACAGCATGGGAGAATGCCATGGCAGATTTGGGAGGTCTGAGTTTTTTCCTGGTTTTATTTTCTTTGCTTGTTTGGAGTTTGTTTTGTTGGATTTTTGTTTGTTTCTTTCTTTGTTTTTGTTTTGGTTTTGTTTTGGGTTTTTTGGTGGTTTTGTTTATTTCTTTTAGATTGTCTTTTGGTTTGGTTTTTTTTCCCCCCAATTGATTCCCTAAGGAGTATCCCAGTCAGTTTGAAATCCAAAGTCAGCCTACACAAACTATTTCAGGAGTTACTTTGCAGCTTTGTGATCCATGTCCACCCCAACACCTATGGACTGTGCAGGCATGTGATCACAGGTTATGCCAAACAGCATCTGAGTTGGCCCATTAATTAGAAGCTTGGATAAACTCTGGTATCCTACCTAGTGGAAAGTGCAACAGGAGAGCCACAGGTAGCTGGAGTTCTGCTTTCTGGTAATGCCCTTATATCAAATAAGAGGAGTCTGTGCTTTGGGAATTGTAATTCCCTGCTGGACAGAGGGATAGCACACTCGAGACCTATTTCCAGAATTTAAGAGGCACATCAATCCTGAGTTAGCCCACTGCACAAGGATGTATTTCTACCCCGGTGCTGAAGGTCTCAGAATAATGGCCCATTACGGAGATACATTGAGGGAATCACTCACTACGTGCTCCAGGAAGGGAGTGGTCCTGAGAGCTGGGGCAGGCACAGAATGGATGGCTTGGGAGTGGGTGAGGGGTACGTGTGTGCACTTTTATTCTGCAGGTTGAAATACAGATTAAAAAAGGCCTTTCTTAAGATTTTTGGTATATAAAATGAAGATTAGACAGAAAAAATCCTAGCTGGGGATTTGAATACCTAAACACTGTAAAGGAATGTTCTATTGCAGCCCAAAATTCCACATTTCTACAAAATATTTTTATAGGCTTACTCAAAAGTCTCAGTTTTACTTTCATTGCCTTCTAATCTTTTTTTTTTTTTACTATGAATATGTATTTTTTAGCTGGTAATTTGCATTTATCCCCTAAAAACTGTTAGTGAAAGGATTTAAAATTGTTTTATATGAGATTAAACTATAAAAAAAACCCCCCATAACAATCCAAATGTTCCACCCCCATGCAACCATGACAAAAATTATCCAGGGTTTGCTTTTTTATTGTGGTTGGGGGTTTGTTTGGGTTTGTTTGTGGGTGTGTTTGGGGAAGGCTTTTGGTTGTTTGCTTGGTTGTTTTATTTTGTCATTAGTTTTTTTTTTTTTTGATGTTGGTAGGAAATGCAGTATAAACATCCATTTATATCAGATTCATAATTATGTATTCAGGTAGAATTTCAGAGAGCTTTGAATCAGCAGAGATGGCAGTATTGTGTAGTCAGACATTCTTTATACACATTGCTATATAACAACTGATCATAACACAAAAGAAAGTTATTTAATGCTTTGGGGGTATTTTACAAGAAATAGATACTCTTGTCCTTTGCACAAATAATATGCATGTGATGAGCCATTCTTCCTGATTTTGATGGGGTCAACATGAAAGCAGCAGCAAACAGATGCACTCCCTCCCCAGAGATGGAGTGCATGTCAAAATGATCATGCTGAGACATGCACTGGCTTTTCAAGCTGCTTGAAGCAAACTTCATGATGTGTAGTCTATAATACACGGGCAGAGTTCAATGCCAGTGTTTCCCCTACCTGTAACCTAATAACCTACCCATAACCTGTAACCTAACCTACCTATAACCTTTGTATTTGTTACACTCTGAGACCAGGCTGATCTAACAGACGCCTGCTCCTACCTTCACACCTAGGGGAGCCCAAGGAGATGCCTGCCATGCTCAAAGCAACACACTGATAACTAAGCCAGCTTGATTATTGCTCATGGAAGCACATATGCTACCAGCCCTCTAGCAGACACAGGTATTGGGGTTGCCTTCACACCTAAGGCTGTGAAAAGTGTGCCAATCACCTGAGAAAGAATCTATCAGCAGTCACCTGGGAGCAAATCCATCCTCATCAGTGCAAACAGGCTGAGAGAAGGGCAGGAGGCAGCCTGGCTCAGCTCACACTAACACACTGCCCTAACACCATTTGCAGCAATTTGCAGAGCAGCACTCAGACTTTCTACATTTCTCTCCATGTTATGTCACTGAAGCCCAGTTATCAAGCTCAATTAGCATCCAGAAGGCTGACATTTTCTCCATCTGAGAGAATCCTCCTCTGCCTTCCTTCCACGGGAGGTGAAAAATGCACAGCTGCAGTTTTGCTCTGGACAGTCCTTTGGTGGCACTTGGCTGACACCTGTCGACACTGTCCCACACTCAGCCACGACACAACTGCTTCACTGATGTTTTTCTCCATTCACTTGCAATTTTTAATTATTGCTTGAAAGCTGTTGAAGCTAAAACCATGCTGCAGAAATGCTCTGCGTTGTCAGCTCTGCTCAATGGCACTTGCTTTAGGACATCTGTCCTAAGTTACCCAGTGAGTTAAGCAACAAATTAAGTAGTTATCCAATTTTACCAGCTGCATGAAGAAAGACTAAAGAAGGATACACCACCTGGCCCACTACTGAGGAAATGCAATTTCCCTCTGACACCTTGCTCTTAGCTGAAGGAGCCCCAAATTAGCAGAGGTGCCCAGGAGAGGTACTTGCCTTTTCCCCTGGAAGGTGATGTGAAGAACTGACTTTTGACACCAGCATGGAGACACTATTTCTTCCTCCTTATGAGCTTCCAGTTTCCTTAACTACTGCAGTTCATTCTTAGTGACCAGAACCTAGTGATCCAGACTGAAGTCAAAGCAGTTTGTGAATGAAATGATGGGGAAAACTACTTTCATTTATGGTGAGATCTATTTACCACTATTTCTCAGTTATTTCCATAACAAAACCTAGATCCAGCAAGGTGCAGATCCACCTGAGGCATATAGTTACATATTGCACTGATACAAAAAAAAAATAAAATAAAAAGATAAAGGCTGTCCCTGGAAAAAAAGAAGGATTTTGAATGGTTTGCAGTATCATCTAACACTGAAATGATCCATGACAGTACTCTTAAAATTCCCCAGGATTTGGAGTTCATTACATATACTGAAGTATTCAAAGAGTAAGCTATAGGTAAATACTAGTAAGACACAGATTAAGCTTTGCAACCTACTGCTCAGAGGCTTTGTAGTCACACTACTAAAGAAATAGGGGAAAACTCCACAGCCTACAATTAGGAAATACAGGAAAAGTCTACACTTCATCAGTGTGGACAGTGCAGTGCTTTGATCAGCCACATCTTCCCCCTGCCAGGTTCTTCTCTGGAATTGCTCCCACTGGGCACCACGTGCTGGGATTTGGCCACGGACAAGCCACTTGTGCAGCAGGGCTGAAACCTGCCCACTTGGGCTCTGAGCAAGACCGTGGCAGGATTGGAGGCTGCACCAACCAGCTGCTTTGCTTATCCCCAGAAATTGCCCAACTATAAAAACATATCTAAGGCATTCTCCCCCTGTGAGATGGGTACCCTTATGGAAAGCTTTGTCTGTTTGCTTATTTGGATTCATATTACAGAGAATATTGCTGCAAGCACTTCCAGCATCCCTGCAGAGCCTGCTTTGCCCTCACTCTACAAAGTAGGAAAACAAACATATCACTCCTGTTTATCAGCCAGAACACTCCAACAGGCTGGATCACTTTTTTGGGGCCAGATTACCATTTATTTAATTTGTCCCTGCTCTTTTGATTTCAATAAAGCCATGCTAAGATACACCTCAATAGTCTAGTCCAGCTCTCAACAGCCCTGAAAGCAGAAACAGGTCACACAAACCTACCCACCACAGCAACCAAATGCTGAGACTTCAAAAAAATGGAGCCACAATATGACAGAAGCAAATGGAAATAAACTTCATTGTGGAAAAAGAATGTACAGGATGAAAGCACTTTCTAGCACATGCAATTTTGGTATCACAATATATGCACTTTCCCAGGGTTACAGCAGAGTGCTGGCTTTTCAGTTAGAAATGGATAGTTTAAGAACCTCTGAAAGGCAGCAACCACTGGAGTACCCACCTGCAAGTAGTTACCCTACACAAACTACACAAGAGAGGGGAGATGGGAGAAGTAACCCTTCACTCATTCAACCTCCCTCACTTCTAATGTGATGGGAGCTCAAGCACTCAGGAAAATAAAATGAGAATTTCCAGGTCACAGCTGTTAAATTGCTACAAAAAAAAAAAATAAAAGGCACAGCGTGGACCCTCAGTCCAAGAAATTTAAAGTTTAAAACTTTAAAGAAAACACACAACAAATAATAATGAAAGAATCTATTTGTCAGAGATGAAGGGGTAGACCACAGACTGTCTCCTCTGTGAAGGAGGTCTCTGCTGAGAGCTTGGAGAAATGTCTCTGAAATGCAAAACTCCAGGTAAATGCAAAGAAAAGGAAAGATCTCATTAGCTACAAGGATCATGCCCTGCTGAGTGTATCTGCACTTTTAAAAATTACCTTTGGTAGAAGTAATATCATAGTTTGAATGACTCAGATTTTCACTACATAGGAGCTTTGCTGTGCTATTACAGCAATATAAAAGCCTTAAAAGTAGTAAGGAATGGTGTCATACTTTGGAGAATCTCTCCAGCTTTGTTCTGCCCCAATTAGATGGGAAAAAAGAAAACCCTGAGTTATAGCTAAGAAGTATTCCAGAATACATAGAATACCTTCGTTACATGAACCAGCCAATTCCACAATGAGGCAGGAAATGTATTTTGGGCATTTATTATATCAATGTTATAGTATGATTTTAGCAGGGACACAAGACTTGCCTTTGGAATAGTTTTCAGGAACATCAGGCTTTTTTGGGTGTCACATAAAATATTATAATCACCACAACAGGAAGACAATCCATTAGTTCCCAGAAAACCTCTACAAGTTCCAAGAGCTGGGTTTGAATCCCAGTTGTGCTCAAGTTTCCTCCACAATTCTCAGAAATTCATTCAGTGGCTGTGCTGCAGCTTGCCATCTCTGCAGATGGTTTACCCTGCATCAGAAATGGGGCTTTTAAAAGAATCTATTATTTGTGTAAGGACTTCAGTTCTCCCCTTGTGGAAGCGGAATGCCTTCTGCCAGGCACTGCAGGTTGCTGATTATTTGGTGTTCTCCCTGTGGATCCTCAAAGGAATCTCATTATAGTCATGTTTGGTGGCAGTAAACTCTCCCAAGGACTCCTACACTTGTAGAGAACATGTATTCTTATGTCCTGCATTTTGCATTGTTTTATTTCCTTTCAGTCTGGGTGTTCCTGATCTTATGAACAACAGAGCATCTGATTGATGATGTAATGTTAAATGGCATCGTTATGGTTTCAGTTACAGCTTCAACAGCACTCAAAGTTCCTGGGTTTGATAAAGTTCCCTCCAAGGGAATGTTTGGAAAATGTACCCCTCAAAAAAAAGCACAAGAGCACTTTGCTTCAGTGTAATTATTCTGTATTTGAGGTATATTGAGCTCTGATTGGGGAACCATAAAAATTACAGAGATAAGAAACAGGATGTCAAGTGAATGGAAACAAAGCTCTGGTGATTACTGAAATGGTGGTCAGACACTTGACAACACTGTTTTCAAAGGAAAATGTGCCTCTAACAGTGAGGAACAAGTCTTTTCAAGTCTTGATTTCCCACTCACAAAGAATCCTGGGGTTCCCAGACCTAACTGGGGCGTGCTGGGGATCCTGAGTGTTTTTGCTCTAGGCCACTGCTTGTCTTCTGGAGATGCTGAGAGAGAAGGATGAAGCTGCCAATAATCAGTGTTTGAAGTAGAACATTAAACAGAGAGAGCCAACTTCAAGGGGCAGAAGCTCCTTGTTCAGAGGCCTGGGAGAGGGAATGGTTCTGAACTTGCCTCTGGTGAAACTGCTTCAAATAAAGCACTACAACAGGTAACATTTAGGTTATTAAAAACAAGAGGTAGACTAGTAATTTCTAAATTACACGTGACCTGAGTCTTAAACTCTCAGCACCTGCCCATCAAATTAAGATTTCAGCCCTTGTACATAATTTAACATAATTACAGTAAAGATATCTAAATGCAAATTGATTTCATCAAACAACGAATACTTCAAGAAGGTTAAGCTTCATATTTCTGAAATGAGTTCTCATTTTTAATGTTTCTGGAGACCTTAAGGCTAATCTTCAGCATTACCAATTATCCACGAGCAGTCGGAAGAGCTGAAGGTATATTCAGGAGATCTTGGAAAAATCTGGACATCCAAAATATTACCAATTGTTGCTGAAAGCCTCACACTAATTAAACCTTAGCTCCTAATCAGAGGAAAATGGAAGTGCCTGTGCAGAAGAGGCAGAGAGGGGTGAGATGGCTCAGCCAGAACCAGGCACCAGCAGGCTCTTGCTGCCTGTTCCACAGCCCTGCATCAGCTTTCTCAGCCTTTCTGAGACATGGACCACTGACAGATCATCACATTCACAGGCTCAGGTTACAAAGGTTATGAAAGAGGTAGGCTGTGGTCTCCTAATGCTGCTTCAGCACCAGCCTGGGATGTTTGACCAGGATTTAGGACCTAGTTTCTCCTCGGGACTAGCCCCACCTCTGCCTGGTGATTTATTCCAGCAGGATGCTGCCAGCACCTGCTTTCAAACTGGTGCCATAACCTTCCTCTACAATCCCTCCAACAGTGACATCAGAGATGTATTGTAATTACTGCATTGCCACTGCAATCAACAGGGTTTTACTGACTTCTATTAATATAATGGACTCCAAACAACACAGATTTGTTTTTTT
This sequence comes from Lepidothrix coronata, assembly GCF_001604755.1. Taxonomy (NCBI): domain Eukaryota; kingdom Metazoa; phylum Chordata; class Aves; order Passeriformes; family Pipridae; genus Lepidothrix; species Lepidothrix coronata. The sequence continues at coordinate 4,787,050 of NW_016690214.1, forward strand.
TTTTATCATGGCAATGTGACATGTTACACTTCTGTCTTTGGGGGATGCACTGAGCCAGCAGGCACTGCATCACTCAAAAATTGTGTCCTTCCTGGCAAGCTCCCATCTGAGGCAGTAACCCAGGAGCATGTCCTTGAGTCCAGGTGTAATCTCTGCACATGTCTAGGAGAGATATCGAAGGTCAGAAGCACTTAGAAACAGCAGAAGAGTTAGTGATTGCTCAGTGGCTGGAAAAAAAAAATAATTAGCCCTGCCAGAGATTTCTAAGGAAATCCTGATGTGTTATGGGACCTATTTTACATCCTGCCTGCTAAAAGGATTATATCATCTATCAGAGGTGGCTGCACTACAAACTTCCTTTTATCATACACACACCAAAGATCAGGTGAGAGGTTTAATAAAACACTAAATGGAACAAAATGCCAAAGAAACAGAGCTATAATTACCTCTGAAGCTTTTTCCTTGCTTAGCAGGAAGCATTTTTATTACATGGTCTTTACATTTTGAAGGCACCTGAGTTCCTCCTGGAACAATGATGGATAAAACAAACAAACCAAAAAATTCACAAGGAAAGACAAAGCTTTCTTGCCAAATCCTACCTGCTTGTTACCCCAAAAGAGCAGAGTTGAGAGGAAGTAGGAAAAAACTTAGTGTGAAAAATAGGTTGCTTTCCCTCCCTCATGGTGAGGGTAAACCAGACCTTTACTTGGAGAAAATTGGCATAATTTCTTTCTAGTCAACCAATTAAAACAGGAGAGCTCCAGAGTCCCTGAGGCTCTGATTATTTCATACTGTGCTACTGCAGACATTTTAGTCACCATGGGGTAAAGTTACCATGATGCATGTCCTTGAGGATATATTAATAGTGAAACACTAGTACTACAATTTAATAGGATTAGCTGAAATTGCTGTAATACATTTTACAGATGGGGAAACTGGGACACAGGCAGACTTAATTTTAAGCAACTAAATCCATATTTTGGCACCAAAGCAACCTGATTCTCAGTAGTGCAGAAGACTTAACTCCCACGCTGCAAGGGGCTACAGGTTCCCAGTTCATTTTTCCTGGAGGCAACACCACACCTCTTTCTAGCTCATATACATTCCTGAGAAGTAAATCAACCCCTAGCAGGGGAGGTCACGACCAGAGCCCAAGCCTGTGTGCATCACAAAAGAGATTCCCACTAAGGTAACAGACCTGCCTTGCAGGAAATTCCTGCAATTCCTTTATACAATCACACCACCTCTGTCTCTCCCTTGACACTGCCTTTTTCTCCTCCTCTCCCTGATCTGTACTGGATTATCTTTCTTCCCCCTGCCTTCAAAATCCATGGACAAATACTTTTCTCCTCTAAACCACGTTTGCTCCATTGGAGCCAATGTTGCTCCAGTGTGAAATTTGGCTCCCTGCTGTCAGATGCTACATTTATTTGTTTTTCCCTCTCTTCAAGTAATTTCTCTTCCTTAATTTCTTTCCTTTTTTTCACTAGTGTTTAGGGATGAGAGCAGCACCCGTTCTCAACCTTGCTAGCAGAGCTCTAAGCTGTTATATTAAAAAAAAAATAAATTGTCAAAGAACACCACAGCCCAGTTTCCACAGCTCCAAACCAAGAGCAAAGCAAGCTTTTTCAGTACTATATAGCAAATCTTACCACCCCCATTACATTATTCATTGGTACATTTCTAGTACCTTAAACTGTCACCATTTGTGCTGGTCCATTTTGCATTGTATTTTTTATTGCATTCTTATTCAGCAAGCTCTGAAAATGAGTTCTGGCTGTTCTCTCTCTGTGCAAACTCCAGGAGAGCTCACAACACTCTGCTGGGCATGCTACAGCACCTTCATAATCATCTGGCTCCTCCTGGTGTCTCTGCTGAATTCTCAGATATCCCTATTCCCCATTTCACTAGGCCAGATTAGCATCTTGTTTTCCATCCACCACGGCCATTAAAACAAATTTATTCTGCTGCAAAGCATCCGTGTCACCCACCAGAGCTAATTTACCTCCTGTGGACCCATAACTGGAGGAGGAGAGTGTTGCACCTCTCCTGGGTTAGCAGCCTCCAAGCTACGGATCCATCACCTCTCACAGAAGCTGACAGCTCCAGTCAAGGAAGAGTTCCTCACCCTTGGATGACCCCCTTCCCTCTCCTCCAGCTGGGACCCTGCTGACCACTGGTGACCTCTGTCAGCAACCAGCTCCTGCAGCAACATGGGTACACCAAGAGAATAAAAACCCCAGTTCCATTAGCACTGCTTTCTGTCCAGGGCTGTTACTAAAGTGAATGCCTGATGAAAGAAATTAAAACCTAGCCTTTTGCTTCCACAGGGTTAACTAGAATGAAATTTGACAGCTCCTCCACTTTAGAAGCTTTATATCCCAGCTGGTTAACAAATGTAGTAAATAAGCTTACAATTGCACTTTTTCCTGTTGCTGTCAACTCTCAGCTCCCTCAAGGTGAAGAGGCAGTAGGTTAATTGTACATGCATTGCTTACTGGCTCCACTGCTCTACCCAGTACTGGGGGGAAAGAAGAGAGGGGGTGGCGGGTCCTGCTGGATCCAGCTCCACTTTTGCCAACTAATTCCCTTACCAGGGAAAATCCTGGGAGAAGACAGCAGGAAACCACTCTCCAGAGGCACAGCACTGCTCTGCCCACACAGAGCAGCCAAGGTCCCCAAAGTTGCCAGGTCCAGGTGACCCCTCACATCCAAACTGCGAGCTGCTCAAACCCACCAACAGCTCTGCATTATCAGCAACCCAACCCTGATGTTTAAATGTATTTATAGTCATGAATACTACACATTACATAAACACACACTCTCCTGTCAAGCAGTGAGAGCTAATCCTCCCACAAAGCTCAAGTAGTGGTTCTAGAAAATGTATATAAAGGTAAATGATATTATTTATACACGTGTGGTAAGTATAGAGGAAGGGGCAAGGGGAAGCCATCCTTGAGGGGAGCAATTAATACACAGTGGTAACTAAAATTATCACAGATAACCTGTCAAATGACAAAAGAGAACAAACCAACATTTACAGCTCAGCAGTGATTTAAGCATGCCTTGCATGTAAAAAGGGTAGGAGTAAGGAACTACTCCAGAACAGACATACCCCCAGTGCAGGAGCCAGCAGCTCCCTTTGAGCATTGCCTTTGCAAAGGTGGAGAGAACAGATGTTCAAGGCCACAGCCACAAAGTCAGAACCATGAGGAGCTGCAGTGGATGAAGGGATTTGACATCACATCAGCTCAGCCGAGTTCCCCCCACAACCCCTCATAGTGCAGCGACCAACCAACGTGCCAGTCAAATATGATTAACAAAGAACAGGCTTAAAAAGTGGCTGAACACAGAAATTCAGCATTTGGAAACTTTCCAGCAGCCAACTCTAATCAAAAGAAATTACAACGCCCGGTACCCCCAGCAGGACGGGGACATGAATCACCCTGCAAGGTCACAGCTGTGCCCAGATGCCCCAGGGATGGTCATGAGCTTCTTGTGGTCAGCCCTGCCCAGCTCTGCAGGACACTGTGGCCTCTGCACCTGGAAGTGCTGCTGTATTTTCACCACAGCATCTTTGTTATCATCTGCCTCCTCTCCGTGTTTTTTTTTGCCCAGTTCCCTGGCATTTATTTTCCCCATTTCAAAAGGACAAATTAGCACCTTGCTTTCCATCTACCACAACCACTAAAACAAATTTATTCTGCTTCGAAGCATCCATGTCACCCACCTACTTTGCCTCCTATGGTCCCATAGCTGGAGAAGCAGAGTGTTGCACCTCTCTCAGGTTAGCAGCCTCCAAGCTGTGGCTCCATCAGCTCTCACAGCACACAGACTCAGGCTGGTCACCCATATAATTATTATCAGCACACTAAAATCAAAAGTTTTCTCAGAAGTACCATGGGGTTTTCATGAGGTGATGCCAGGTTTGAAAGGTTTGTTTTTCTTCTGTTCTACTGCAGCACAACAGGGAAAACCAGATGCCACACAAAGAGGAGAGACCTCTGACACCAGCTTCTGGGACTGTTGGAGTTAAAGGGAAACCTAACAGCCTTTTGTATGCTCAGGGCTCTATCCCATAACCCAGAGTTCATCTCTTCTCCATTCATAGAAGACTTCTGAACAATAACTGAGATTTAATCCTATATGTGTTGATTAACTCAGATTAAAAACTCCATAGCAACAGACAGAGCATTTCTGAAGTGTATAATTCATGCCTTTTATATGAACATGGTCTGTGTTCCTTTAGCAAGGGCTCTTCTAGTTTCACCCACACGAGCTCTCACCTGCCACAGCAATGGTTTCTTTAGTCCTTATTCTAGCCCTGTAGCAGAGACAGAACCCACGGAGTTTTGGAAAAGTGCTGCTCCAACCAAGGACTCCTCAGCATTGCTGTCCAGGGGATTCTCAGTAAATTGGCACTTGTGCATGGCTTTTTTAATTCTAAATTTGTACCAACAATAGCAGAGTCATTATAAAGTACTTAGAGATGTTCAGCAAATTAGAAGGCTGGACTAGATGAACTTTCCCTAACCCTTATAAAGAAAATTCCCTATTCTAGCACAAAGTGCTGCATTGTCTATTACCCATCACATCTCACTATTGCTTCCATCTACTTAAAGAAATCTCTGATTACTTATATAAGTAAAGTCAGGTTCTTTACCTCTTTAATTTACAGAATAGTCATAATAGAAAATGTATATCATCAAATAACAAACAAGCCAATCTATAATGATGAAACTGCCTAAAGAGAAGTCCTTAAATACTCTCAAAATGAAATCTGAACTTCAAACATCAGAATAAGAAGATATATTATTTAAAAACTAATTAGCAGAAAAAAATGTACAGCAGAGGATGATACAGAAGACTATAAGGTTTTCTAAGTTTCTATTTTACCATTAGCATTTTAACAAGAAAAATATCCTAATTTAAAAGAAGATCATAACTTTGACTTTAGCGGCAATGTTATTTGGCAATTTAAGTTGTTCTTTTCAGCTTTGGAAAGAAATTGTGTAGAGTTTGGTCAACAACTTCCTAACATGATTTGAGATACACCCATTAAGACCAGAACCTGATCCAACCCCTTAAACAGCACAAAACTTTTGCACCACCCACTGCAAACCAAATGTCACTGTGCTGTTATCAGAAGTCCAAGAGCAGCTTCAATTATCATGGAAGAACAAATCTCTCAACCAGAACTCTCAGAAACAGAACATGCAGACCCTGTGTGGAACAGCATTATCTATCCTTGAGCTTTGTCACTGATCCGATTCACTGCCGAGGAGAGGCTTTGTTTTAAACACCGTGACAGTTGCACTGTCCTTAACCCCAGAAACACACGCTGACAATTCAGCTCCTGCCCAAGTGCTTTGCTGAAAGAGGCAATACACAAGTAAATTAGTTTTCAGCTTTTCATGTGAAAAGCTGTTAAGTTTTCCAAAAGGCACGAGGCCTTGTTAGAGACACACTCAACACCGAGCGGGGGAAAAGAACTCTGCAGAACAAGAGTACTTCATTTACCAGCATCTACACACGAGGAACACAGGGCTGTCACCCCCTCCCAGAACCGCCGGGCTTTTGTTTTGTTTTTAAATCAGAAGTGATTATTGCTTTAGAAAAACATATACACAGCAAGAAACCATTGCAACAACAGGGCTTGAGAAGTCACACTATACATGGGCTGAGGAGGAGTGTCTGTGTGTGTGTGTGTGTGTGTGCTGAAGCCAACTCGGAGCCCACTGAAGCTGCTGTAATTCTCCATAATGAAGGACAGACAGACACACATCTCGGATACTCTTTTGAAAAACTGCCAGTTTTCATCCTACAAACTGACTGCTCAGCCTTGAGTCCAGGGCTCTCTCAAAGCAAGCTGCTGCTGTTATATCTCAGTGGTTCCTATCAGCTTAAGTGGAGTGCAGTTACTGTCATGAGGAGGGCTCAGGCTCAAGGGCTGCAGCTTTACAGAGCCTCATGTTGTGCTGCTTTTTACCCAGATCTGCTCAAAAAAAAAAAAAAAGGAACCAAAAAAAAAGCCAAAAAAATCCCTGACACTTTACATGAGTCACTGCTTTCCTCCCTAACTGAAGAAGTGCAGCTGAATCCTATCCCCTCCCTGGAAAAGCACAACAACCTTTGGAAACTGAAGTGCAAACTGCAGAAGAAGTTGGTTGAAGGCCGACACGCAGGGCTGCCAGACAGTGTTTCTGGGGTTTGGTTCTCTAACCCACCACTGCAGACGCTGTTTGATACTGAACTTTGGTTTGGACTTCAGTTTCTAATTTGCTACAATGATGACAAGAACAGCTACTTCAAAACAACACCCAAAACTTCTCGATTGTTTCATGCACTCATTTCCCAGCAATGAGCAAGTGCCACCACACATGCAGGCCTTCCTCCCCTTCCTCATCCTCACTGTATTCTGTGTGCTTTCAGTTCATTATTAGAGGGTCAGAAACCCCTGCTCCCACAATCATCATTTGTGAAGCACCCAAAGCATTTTTCTCCTGTAGGATTTGAAGCTCACGTGACCCATATTCTACTTATTTACCTCCATGGCAAAATTCTCCACTTTCATTTGCTTTTGCATAAAAAGGTTGCAAAGGGGAGAGTCTTGATTCTACAATGGACATTGATTTTTCAGTGCATCTAATTAAGCAAATGTTTTAGTACAAAAGGATAGGAAAAAAAACCTCCATTGGTTTGATAGCTGAATCAGGGCCCTGATTAAAAAAATATCACAGAATTTTTGATTTGGAAGGGATCTCTGGAGGTCACCTTGTCCAACAGCCCTGCTCAAGCTGGAGCACCTAAAGCAAGCAGCCAGACCTTGTTCAGAGAGCTTTGAATATCTCTAAGGTTCCTATTAAGAACTGTTTAAAATTGTCTACTCTTTAGGGTGAGCAATTCATATCAGATCGGCACAGACCTTGCTAGGTCATCTTTTATCTTCTCTCACACAAGAAAAGTAGTTTGAAAGTTAACACTAAAACTTCATTGGCAATGATTTCCTCCTAGAAAGACTACAGTGTGAGCACCTAAAACTCCATCAAATAAGTGAAAGATGGCACAAACTATAAATCTGAATGCACTGGGAAAACTCCAAATACTTTTAACAAGACTGCTTCAGAATGAACACTGCCTCAGGATGTTTGCATCACACCACTCTCTGTTTCTCAAGTTTTGTTTTTATGGATTTTTCATCGCTTGCCTCAGCCTTGAGATTCTGTAAAGGAACTCGGCAGAAACTGAATTTTAAAAGCCTTTGTGATTCTTTTCTTTAAAACTTCTAAAAAATCAGATCTCCTTAATGCTGGAACAGATTTATGTATAATTTATGTGTACAAACTCCAGTCACATACCCTGACTTCTGTGCTTCGGGCCAGGGCAGTAACAGCATTACTTTCATTTGTAATCTAGATACACAGAGTAACAATGAAGAAATGAAGTCTGGTGGTATCAGCCAGGGCAGCTGTACACAGAATAAAACAAACAGCACTGCTGTAGCCCTCAGAGCTGTCTCCAGTATAACACTGGAGAACCATGTGGGCTGATTTGCAGCATGGTACAGACACTAAGGATCGATGGCTTTGTAGATTTATACTCTACGGGAAAACATAAGGCCACAGGAACCCCTACTTGCAAATTCATCTCATATCTTGCCTGGTTTTACCATGCCTTGAACAGGATTTCAAAGTTTCCCCCCCTTGATTAAAAAAATCCTTCAGAATGGCAAATTACATATTGCAAGCTGGATGCAAACAGTGGAGCAATTAATGTACACTTAGCTAGGGAGAATCCATAACACCCAAGTCATTCCCTTTGAATCTCAAACAGCATGTGGGGTGCTTACCAATTCTAGTTATCATTGCAGTACTAAAAATAGACCACCTCCCACATTTGCACAGTGATATCTCAGAAGACATATAAATTTCATTAAATTCCAGTTCTAATAATATAACTGTAAGGGCTGAAAAGTCTCTCAGACACTGAAGCTTAGCTGGGTTAGAAACACAGAGAATGGAAGAGATTAAATGGTACACAATTTTTGGTTATATTAAAAAAATTAGTCAAGGCATAAATAGAAATACAATTAAAATGAGAACAATGTGCCATCTGTATCTCAAGGAATTCCAGCATAATACTTTGAAACATTATCACAAAATGGCTAGTACTGATTCAGGGGCACAGTTTAAATATTCAGAAGGAAGGAGTAAACATCCTATGGTCCAGGGACCTCATTTGCAAAATACCCATTCACCACTGCAAAGAGATCACAGCAGGTGATGTGGCAACAAGGAACAACTGGATGCAAGGAAAGAGTTCTTAACTTAGGCCAGGTAACTAAGGCCTGTTCTCCAGCATTTACCAGTTCCTTCCCCGGCACTCTGAGCTCTGCAGGCATAAAATCACCAGTGCAGCAAAACAACTTAAACTTGCAAAGGCACATTAAAGCAGAGCTTAAAAATTGCTAATCAAAAAAATCAAGATTTATGGACACGGGCAAATGTCACAAGTTAATCTAGAGTGCACTATCCAAAGGAGATATTTGATGGGGTCTACAAAGTAAGGAAAATCATCAGTCTTGCACGTGCCAGGCTAGAGAATTGCATGTGGTTCTGATTCAGGTTAAAAAGATAATAGAGGTAAGAGTCACATCCATGTACTTTGGGAGGGTGCAGACCTAAACTTTACCTCTGCTCTAGAACTGCTTAAGCATTTAATTTAAAGAGGTTTTTCCATGTGAGCAGTGGCCAGAAGAGAAGAGCAGTCTGTGGCTCCCCTGGTTCTCCCAAGAACACTGTTCACACACCATGTCTCCACTGGAATGCTGTCCCACAGAGTTTTTCCCAACCAGCAGCCCAGCTGACACTCAAAGACCTCCAAATTCCTTCCCTCCACCCCAGTTACTCCCTAATCTGCCAGAGAGGAGAGCGAGGTGGTAACACATCAACCAAAGCAGGAAACAGAGAGAGGGCTGGAGAAATGCTGTGGTTGCAAAGCAATGAGGTTTCCAACAGAGCAGAAAACCCTTGAGGGAGAGGGAAAGAGAAGTAGGAGACTTGGTGTTTGCTGAACAAACTGCCCTGTTAAGAGGGGCAAGTCCAGGTCATTATAGTTCAGTGAATTACTTAGTTATGAATAAGTTTGGATTTAAAACAAACTCCTGGCATTTCCTTGAAGTACAGCTGATTCTCTCCAACACTGCACGTGGGGGTATTTTACAGAGGGTTTAGCAACAGTTTGATGTGTGGCCTAAATGACAAATGAATAGGTGGAGATGACTCCATAAATCATTTATGAGGCACTACAGCCATTTTTACGCTACCAGAGTTTGCAAAAAAATATTAACAATAAATGAATGTTGATAGAAAGGTTGTGGGAACGTTTGAGTGATTTTATTGTATTTGTAATATACAGTAGTAGTAACATGAAACCAGCTATCAATGTTTAATAAATGTTTTAGCAACACATGTTATAAATTATAAATGGGTGACTATATATGCCATATGAAATATCCATAATGTTTGCTAAGCATGTGCTATAACTTTTAAAAAAACTATTAATAATCAAGTGACTAGAGGTAGAAAAGTTTCCAGACATTGGCAGGAAGCAATTTCTAATTAAGCAAATAAATATTAAAGTAAAGGCAATTGTATTGGTCTCTGCTGTACTGTAATTGTTTAATAAGTCTTTCATTCTAAGCTGCATGCAGATATTGACTACTCCAAATGCTGTCTTTGTAAAAAAAAAACTACATAAGATAAACTTTCCAGTTGTTGTCAGCTGCTGAGCAACTTCGTAATTCCAAACTTCTACCTTTAAAGACAGAATATTTTTTCCCTAATAAATAGTTTAATGAAAGACAATGTAATGATTTTTGTAGAAACCACGTAGGGCAATATCATATCTACTTCCCAATGCGCAGAGATCAGTAAAGCCTGTTCTAATTACAAAAGTCCCTCTCATAAGTGAAAATCTCTGCATTATCATTGGTTCTGAGGGTATTTGGTATACACAGATGTCCACTTATGAGAACACATCAATATCTAAAAGGTGATTAAGTCCAAAGTACTCAAATTTTTCCCTTCTTATGTGCCAGTAAAGGAGAAAAGTCAAAATCCTCCCAGCTGGTAAAACTGTAGCTGTTCTCAAGTTCACCACAGCTCATTAAGGCAGCCTTTTATGCAAGCATGAGACAACTGGTTAAAAACAAACAACATACATTCCCTTTCACTTACATGAATAACCTGATTTTGTAGCATTTTGGGCTGTGGAAACACCCACTGTTCATTACTGCTGGCCCAGCCAGCTGAGAAACACGAAGTAGTTACTACTGCTGACATGGAGACCAAAGTTATTTCTCTTCAGGGAGTAGTATTGTTCTGAAAAATAAAAATAAACGAGCTAAGAATAAGGGAGAACATTTTATTTCTCAAATGAGGGACATGAATACACACATCTGTGCACAGCTCTCTCCGAGCCCTCCCAACAAACAGACTTGCTGTTCAAAGCTGAGCCTGAGCCCCTTAACAGCTCCTGGGTCACATTGTACTTCATAAAACCTCAAGCCCATTACAGCAGTGCACTGCTTTGACTCCTGCAAAATAATTTTCATTGCCCTCTGTAAAGTTTCTGTCTGTATTCCACAGTTAGGAAACACCACACAACACGAGTGTATCATTGTCAAGCCCATCCATTTGCCTCAGCTTGGCCTCTGCCAGCAGCAGAAGAAAGGAATTACTTGAGAGGCTCAATGCCTTGGTGAGGTTTTGATTCATTTTCTGGGATGAGTTTATTCTCAAGGCCTCTTTTTTCTGCCTGCTCTCTCATGGCACCGCTACCCAGAGAGGGAAAAAACTTCTGCAATAACGGGAGCAACTTCATAAAGCAGAGGCTAAATTAGCTGAATTCAAAATATACACAGCAACAGGGAAATTGTTTGCAAGCACAGAATTCCATTCCAATCTGATGCATCGATTGTACACTTACTCCAAATTTCAATTAACCTACTGCCTGCAACAGTACTACACAAGTGCATGAAACTAAACACATGGGTAATTGTTTGCAAGATCAGGTCAGTGATTCATCTACAATATTAAGTTGTTCAAAACTGAAAAGCTTGTGTGGGTATTAATGCCAAGGGCTCACAACTTCCATCTACAATTGCCATCGATGCCTCCCAGTTTGTCTTCCCTTATTCAGTGAAGAACATGCATATTTACAGAATTTAAATGAAGGCTAATGTATCTTTCACATGAAAATTATAGCAGCTCTGTATCCTCCCATCTGGATCAGAGCAGGCAACTCCATTCATGTTCTATTTATGTGAAACCTGCACGGAAAAATGACAGGAAGAGAATCAAAAGGGGAAGGATGACAGAAAAAGGAACATTTTGCACCTGTTCCCTCCAAAAAAAAAAATAAAAAAAATTTACCAGATCTCTGAATTAATCTCTCAGTTTTACATTAGCACAATTTCATTTTGCTCGCCTTTTTGTCCTTAATTTTACACTTCAATATGGCAATAGAAAGTCTTCCAAAAAATGCAGAAATTAAGGTTGTTGTCTCAGAAATGCAAATGTTTCCTGCTACTTATTTTCCTGGTGGTTTTTGTACATGCCCTAAGGTTGCATGAACCCTTCCTCTATAAAACCAGTGGAGTTGTCAGTCCCCATACTGTAGCACTGAGCAATTCCTGGGCAGGAAAGCCTAAGTGAATTCCAGGTCACTAGGAGTAAGGAAAACAAAGATTTCTGCCACTGCCCTACCAGCAGACACTGGGTTTCAGATTTACTCTGTAGGGGCACTGCAATATATGATCACCAATTGCCAGCAGTAACATTTTCATTAACACAATCACTACAAGAATATCAGTCACCTCCTCCTGAAAGAAGGAAAAAAAAAAAACAAACCCAAAATTGGATGAAGATGCTCCCACTGCTGATGGATCCATCTGATCAGCTGTATTTTCTTTGATAGATGGCTATGATTTTTTTCAGCACCCCAAACATGTCAGCAGATTACTAAGGAATAAAATAGTGTCCCTCTACCTGTGATTTTCTCCACAAAATAACCCCCTGGGGAGGATCTGTTTCCCTCATCAATGAAAGGACCATCCCAAGCCTTTTCCTGACTCACAAAGCATTGCAAAGTTTCACTGTAATTTTTAATGTGGTTTGAGAGCATCAGGCCAAACATATGTGACTGCTTATGGTTTTTTATTAAACACAGTGATCTTCACTTACTGAACATTTTATGTGAAAATTAGAGGGCAGTAAACAAACAATGTTAGTGCTTATTGCACTCGTAATTCCCAAACTGGTACCAGGATTTCTGACTAATTTCAGTAAACATTTATTGCATGTTTCAAACTGTTCATCTAATCACACTGGGAATCATTTACTTCTAATAAACCCAAGGAAAAGAAGATAGATATCCAAGTACAGTGGTTTTAAAACAATCTCCCTGGTAGCTCAAAGAGAATACCTTGATGAGTAACTCCTCCATTATATCAGCACCCAGTTGGCAATAAAACCACCTTTTGTTTTCCATGCCTCACTTTTTCCTTTAAAAGACAGCCAGGCAGTTCTCCAGTCTGCTGTGTGTTTCTGTACATGACCTTGTGCAGTGTGAACAGAACTCAAAGCAGATGGTGATAAAGTTGCACAGAAGATTTAAGTTATACCCTGATCTGGAGGTCAATTTTGTTTTCAAGAGCTGCTTCAGCTTCTCACGAAAAACCCATCCACTTCTCACAGAAGCTAATGGGAATCTTTCAACTTCTTTCCACAGGGTCTGGATTTATCCTCAGTTTACTTGGGTGCTACAACACACAGTAAAAAAGGACCAGAGCACACTGCAGCTTTAGTGATCTTCATTAAACACCAAAAAGCAGATTGCAAGCAATGATCTATCTTCTGTTGGTGTATATTCAGCTACACCAGTACCACACAGTCTGAGACAGTCATCACTGCTGAATGAAGATTCCTGAAGCAGCAGAGATCCCCTAGAGCAAACCTGGAACTGTGGCATTCCCACAGAAAAACCACACCAACCACCCTGCTATGGAAACAAATGGCTAGAGAACAGATGAAGAAGACCTTCTAGAAATTCTCCTCGGTTCTGAAAATTACATCTGCATTTCTGACCCTGCCTTCCATCCAAATCTTCCCCAACTAATGACAGAGGGATGGAAACATTCTGTACTTTACAACCACAACAGAGATCCTGACCCCAGTAGGATTTGCCACTGGAAAAGTAGTGCAAAAGTTCCCTGGAGGTCTCCCAAGGTCTGTGCTATGCTGGCACTATTGGATTTGCAGTGAGAGGCTCAGCAGGATAAAAACAATAAGTGAACTAGATTAGATTAAATAGTCGGACATCCTCTCTTTTGAAAGAGAAAAAATAATCTAATTGAAAAAAGAATTAGAAAATAAATGACATACCCTGGGCACAGTCCCAGCAGAAAGTGCTGAGGCTGATCTTTTGAATCCTTTCATTTCTGCAGAAGAGGAATAATTTCACATTTGGAAGTATCTGCTAGCTTCTGGGAAACCAGATTAATTGCACAGTCCCAGTTTCAGGATCAAAAACATTCTGATGTTACAGCACATGCCTTTTTTTTTTTTTTTTTTTTGGATTATCTATCTCTTGCTGTTCAGTTCAGATAAATTTCATAAACTAGAAGCTTCATGCCACTTTTTATTGAAGCTGATATTCCGGATAACTTCAAGACTGATAAGGAGGTTCCTTTCCTATTACTGTTATTACTCATATTTCTCAGGTAGCACCTAAACACCAAGCCAGACCAATGGCAAATTGTGTCAGGCTCTGTAGAGGCACAGTGGTGGAAGTCCCTGAGCCAAGAAGGTTATAAAGTACAGTGCAGGGACACAACCTGGGCTTCAAGTGGAAAAACACGGAGCAAATACCCCAACAACTGTAGCTGCTACAGCTTTTTCTCTCAAGAACAGTGAATGGTTACCAGGAGCATGTAAGCTAAAAGAGAGGGAAGAGGAAGATAGAAAAGCAGATAGGATTTCTTGTCCTATGGATTGCAGGACACGGAATGGAATGGGAGATCTTGGGCAGGACAGTGTGGCAAAACAACAGAGAAAACTCCAATTGCAAGGAGGCTTTTAAGCACCAAGAGGGTCCCTGCTTATCAGCTTCAGTTCTCTCCAATTTTCTTGTTAAGTTCATCCAAGCAGAAGGAAATTAGTGCACAGATCCCAGTGCTCCTGCAGTGCAGGAGTGTGACATGTGACTGTGCACAGTCCTGGGCTGAGGGAAGGACACTGACCACCAGGATGCCACTGCTGTCACAGTAACCCTGTGTGCAGCCACACTGAACTCGGGCTAGTTTGTATTACTGTTACGTTTTTCTTTCTCCAATTCAGTTCTTGCTCTCTCTAGCTGTATAATCTGAAGGTTTTTTCAGAATTCTCAGAACTAGATGAAAAATAGCGTAATTTTTGTCAAAAAAAAAAAAGAGTATGAAATTGTCTTTGCTTTAAATTTTTAACCAGCACTGCAGAGTCTTTGAATAGTTGCCTCAAATTACACCTAAAATGAACCTCTCCTAAGTCCAAGCTTTGATAAATTCTATCCCATTCTGAGCTTTATCCATAGTTCCTCATTTCAGCCAGGGGGGAGGGGGAAAATCCAATCAGTTTGTGAAGATGTCATGAAAGAAATTGCATTGTGTGATTCCTCCATCTGCCTGAGAAGCTCCATAGGTGCTCCAGGCTTCTGGGTGATCACCCAAACAAGACTTCTGACCACCCAGGATTATCTGCTGCATGAGCTTCAGGTTCCTCTAGAGAACAAATAGCTCTGATTACCTGTAATAAACCTAAACCAGACAAATGTTGCCCACTGGAGTTTATTCTTTTGTTTTCATGCTATGAAAGCACAGTGCAGCCAGACAATGCATCTCCACGAGCAAAGCACAGAGGTTGGGCAACACTAGGGAGTGTTTAATGTTAATAATTGGGCTGCTAATGGAATAACCCCTGAAGCTTTTAGTTTCCAGATGCTGAGACCACTTGCTTGCCTTTGCTGGTTAGTTATTCAACCACAGAGAGAAGAAATCCATGCTATGGATAGCACTGATATATAAACAGACATCATTTAAAGCCGTATTTTCAATGAGATTTTTTGGCACTCACTGCATTGAGAATTGAGCACCCAGCCAGTGTCCCACAGGGTCCTTTGAATATTGTAGATGTGCCAACAGCCTTGTGCTTCTAGAACACAAGGCAAAGTATTACAATGGCTTAGGGCTCAGTGTCTTCTTTTCCACTCATTTAAGTAGCTCCACAGCCAGACTTTCAAACCCCCTAATCCTCCTTCCTCCCCACTTACCATGTACCATGAAAAACACCCTCTCCTCTGGGTACAATGCCAAGGTCCACATTTCCCCAAGTATTGGTCATTCCTCAAACCTAAATGCTTGTTTTCTTTCCATATCTCACAGGGCTAAAGCCAAGAAGGTTTTTATGCCCTTCATAATGTAGTTCCTGACCCCACACAAATCTCCCCCTTTCACCAGTGCTGATCAATACAACACTGAGCTTGTCACTGCTCATGTATTTGTGCAAACCTGCTGCTGACCTCATTGCTGTTCCATTCCCCTTTGCTCTACAAACAGCCCCCTTAAATCAATTATTTATCAGATCCACAGGGACTTCAGCAATAATTGCAATGAGATTTGTGGCTTCTGGACCAAAATGAAATCCCATAACGCAAAAACTTTTCTGTTCATACCTCATTTTCCAATTTCTTTTGAAGTCCCTACAAAATAGCCAAACCCTTGAGCGGGCTGAGATTTAATAGCTCTTTGGCAGCACTTACTTAAATTATCCCGTGCACAATGAGAAATTCAGTGTGAAAGGCAAGAAGATGGCATTGCCTTCTCCCTAAGTGCCAAGCCAGCTAAGCCTTCATGGCTTTATTTCCCACCATCTGCAACACTTCTCTACTCTTTCATTATATTCAGCTCCACAAGGATCCTCACACATGCTTTATGTCTAATATGTTGTCTCAGATGCTGTGAGTTCCTCTCCAGGAACGATCCAAGCTATCCATGCTGCACAAAATACTCAGTATTTTGTTCTTCAGAAATGTTAGCAGAGCTCAACACTTTTGCAAGGAAAACCAATTCAGCAGAGAGAAACTTTAGCACTGGGAATGGGGAGGTTTTTAAAAGATTTGAGATAGCCTGGCAGATTCCCCACTGTATTCTTTCATTTCAATCTGGTTGCAGTAACACAGGAAAAAAAAATGAGTCTCAGTGGTGAATTAGGACTCTTATCTGTACAACCCCTATGTGAGAAATGCATTCTTATCAAAGTCTCTTAGGCACTGCTGTGCCAGCTTTGAGCAACCTTCAGGTATAAACAATACCATTAGTCAACAGGTTGTCTACAGCAAACATCCACAAACAGTTCAACAGCACAGGAAACTCCAATATCTGGTATGGGAATTGTAGGAAAAAACTTCCCCCAGTAAGACTGAGAGCTTTGATACATTAAGAATTATAAAAGGGAGCCTTGAGGGGGTGGAGTGGAACCCATAAAAAAAAAATCCCATGAGAATCCTATCCTGAATTTTCTTTTGGAACACTGAGTTGCAGTAACCTAAAGAGAATTAAGTGCATGTCTTAAATTGCTCTAAATTCTAGCAGTACATAGGACACATACAGTAAAAATCCATCCTTACCAGACATTCAAATCCCCAAAGCCATAAACAGCACACATTGGCACAAGGTCATTTTGTAAAGAGAACGGTGCATACCTTGATGGGGAAAAAAATACCAACTGACATAGAAATATCACTTTGGCCTCAGGGTCAAATTTTTGAGAAGCTTCCAAGTTATTGGGAAACGAACAGAAGTGTTTGGTTACCTCCTCCTCACTGGTTTAAGGGAAGCTAGATGCACATGGGAGCTAGAGCTGCAGAAATCCAGGGAAACTGTCTCAAGCCCTTTTTGCCATGGTTTTTACATCTGGCTTTCCAGAGGGATTTCAGATATCAGAGCAAGTCCAGCTATTAAAAGCACTCTCAGCAAACTTCTCCCCACCTCTGCAGGATTGCACACTTACCTTCCAGCTTCCAAAGCCACGTGAATAAAACAAGTTATTTTAGAATAAGCATTCCAGTGTTACAGATGCTGCTGCTGGATGTAACCACAGGAAACAGGCTTTTTTTTAATTCCCCCAAACCATCCTCTCAGCTGGTTTGCTGATTCATCACAGGCCTGAATGCAACATGTCCCCAGCCCAGGTCCCTCACAGGAAAGGTCTGTGGTGTGAGATAGGAAGGGCTGCATTTACTGTGAGCACTCTAGAGCTCCACAGAGATGCTGCAGGGTGGTGTGAAAGCCTGGAAGGGCTTCTTATCTTCCCTTATCAAAATCCATGGATCTCCGATGAGTAACAAAAGGAGAACCTATTAATTTAACTCACAGCAAAAAATAGGATTTATCAAAAGACACTGAAACTGGGGAGAGCTTAACAGAAGCTCCCTTTTGTGCTGACATGGATTCACCTCCACCACCCTCAGTACACTATCCATGCTGGAAATAAGTGATTTTTTCCATCAGTACTTTTCTTTCATTAAAATACAGACTTATTTAACACTATTACTGCCTAGAATCCAGAATAAAAGACACTGTTCATCACAGAATTAAATGCTCAGTATTTATCTATGCAAGAGGGAACCTGCACTGCTCCTGACAGGCCTTAAGACTGCAGTGAATTTTAGGACTGGAGTCCAACAGTAGGATGTCAGGGTATCAAATACTTGAGGCTTTTGCAACAGCAACAAACAGTGATACATTGCTTTCATTACTGTCAATAAAAACACAGACAGCTTTGATAAAGGTCTCAGTATAACAAGGAAGGGTTAAGTAACGACAAGCTCTTGAGTTATGTGTATAAAGGATGCCAGAAGTTTTTTTTAAGAAAAAAGAAAATCAATGATTTATCTAACTGGCTGGTCAGGGACAGCCACAGTGCTCCACCACAACAAGATTCAGGCTATTGCTGAAAGAGAAGGTGAAGCCTGTTAAGGTCCCAAGCAATAAGTGATGACAGATCAGCAGAGCTGCTGCACTTGGACAGCCCAGAGACTGAAGGGGTAATCCACTTGGCAGACCCTCAGTTTGTGAATGACTCCATCAAGTCAAATAGGATAGATTAAACATAGCTTATTAATCATTAGTTACAGCATGGAGTGCTAGAGACATTCTGGCCTTTATTAATATTTTGCCCCAAGTGATTTGCAGCCTTTCTGTATTTATCATTTTATTTAATACACCCAAAGTCCACCTCCTGTCCTTGTTGCCAACACATCTCTAATCAGTTTGAGCCCTCCCCCTACCAGCTCACTCTAGAGTTTGCTCTGTATTGGAGCAGATCTTGGAGGACTCTTACAGAGCCTCTTCATAATTATTAATAGTAAAACTTTTGATCCACCTTTTTATTCCATCAACTTGTCCCTGTCACAAAATAAATTCTTGTACACATTAAGAATTTACAAGCTAAGAAACTCAAAAAGCATTAACATTACCAGATTAAAACCTTAAAGGATGCAACAGAAACTGATTACCTGCAAATATGCTAAAATTATGGTTCAAGGTTTGTTTAGTGACAGTAATACTTTGGGAGATTGCAGCAGAGAACAGGTTTAAGGATGGAGTGGATATTCCACTCTCAGCTCCAAGGAACTCAGTGTGTTTCATTTTCAGTTCCAATGTCACAAGAACATGTTTGGTGTATACATTTCCAGCACAACAGTGTTTCTAGCAGAAAGCAGGGCAATTATGCCCTTAAGCAGTTCTGCAATTTCATATTTAATCTTATGAAATACACTCTTCCAGTTTTAACAAATCATCTCTAAATTGCCAATCAAATCACTCCAGGAAACGAGACTCTTCATCTCTCAGACTTGCAAGAAGTAATTTACCAATTAAAGCCAAAGAGAGTTACAAGAATAATTTAGGGAAGCTTTCTCAGACTATATTTCTTTAACTGTGTGTGCAAAATCCAGCAAAAAATCCCTACTCATCGTCATCCACTGAACTTCCCCCTCAAAAAATACACAGGTGCCCCTTGTTTAAACAACATCATCAGGGCTGCAAAGCCAAGCACTCTAAGGTCAGTAAAAGTCACAAGTGACATGACCTAAGGAACCATCACTCAGCCCTGTCCTGTGGCCCCTGTACGTGGAATTCATTATTGTAACAACCTCACTCAGCACAAGTATTGCCTGATGCTGCATTTCTGAGCCACTGTTCAACTCAATTAACCAGTCCTGGGCAGCAATTGAGATGCCTCAGGCTTTGTTTTCATGTTCCAAGAGCACACCCTGCATTCAAGCACATACATTTTGTTTGTGGTGTTTTGGTAAACCAGGCTTCGGGGTCACCTGGGTGAAAAATGAAGGAAACTATTTGAAGCACCTTGTCCAGTATACTATCAAAAACATGGATAAAGGTGCCCACACTTCACAGTTCTAAACTATATTCACCACTGCCTCTTCCTGTGGCATCCACATAAATCAGCTTCCTCCAGCACCCAGCCAAAGCAGCCCCAACCTATCCTCCTCAAGTAGGTATTCTGGCTCAACCTGCCTGCCCAGACATCTCCAGGTTTCCTATTCAGCTGCTAAATCTGCCCTGCAGATGCCTAGAAAACAACATAACATGAAAACCAGGTATCAATATTTCAATTCTGCTGAAGTTTTCCCAATTTGTGTTTGTCAGAAAGGCTTTGGCTTATGCATTTCCTCATTCTCATCGATGTCCCCCCCCCCCAAAAGCTGTTATCTGAAAATCATTCATTTAAGGTTCAATTTCCATGCAGAAATGAATGTTTTCAGCCAATGCCATCCAGTCTGGCAGGCAAGGAGCATTGTCCTGCCATACCAAGGCACTGCCCAGCTCTGCAGGCACTGCTGTGCTCAGGGGGCTTGTGATCAAGGAAAAGGGGATAGGCAAGAGAATTGCCGCACATTTTGGCCACTACTGGGGTTTATTAAGGGGAGCAAATTCAGCATAACCAGCTTTGCCTAAGGAAAGTATAAATATAACTCGAGGTGCTTTTCTGAGCTATACAAACACAGTCTTGAGTCAACACTGAAGACTGTGGGGCAATGTACCTATGGCAGACTAAGAAGGCAACTTCAAATAACACCATCCTCAAACTTCTCTCCATAAGAGAAAAAGAAGGGTAATATTGGCAGCATTAGTTCCTGTCCTTTCACAGTCTGTGCTTCACATCAAGCCTGCCCAAGGTGGTAAAAAACCTTTGGAAGGACCACAAAAGGAAAAGCAACTGCTACACAGGTAAGAAGGAGGCATCAGATGAACTGGTGGGATGCAGACTGAAAGCAAGGAGGAGCCTTTTACCCTCCACAAAAGAGGCAGGTAAAGGCTGGAACTCTTCACCACAGGACACTGCAGATGCAGAGTATTCACTGGACAAAGAGTAAAGGCCCAAACTTTAATCTAGCTGTAGTGTCCAGAAACCATGAAGTACAGGCTTATCCTGTCAACTAGAGTCAGCAATGAGCCAGGGTTTGTTTGTTAGGAATGCTGGGATTCATCATTTCACCACCTCTGTCTGGTTGCTGTGGCTGGAAATGGCTCCATTAATCTGCCTGCCTGGTTTGAAATGAGTAAATCCTGAAATGCATATGATGTGTTTTAAGTGGAACAAAGCAAAGGAGATCTACCAAAAGTACCCAAACAATCCCTTTCAGTGCAGAACCATCTTTTCTTTAGAAACAGTCATAAAAGGCAGCTATTCCTTCAGACAACTGCAAATATGACTCACAGCCTTACAGAGTTTTCAGTCTCCCTTTCTGTGCATCCCTGTGGATTTCCAGGTCCAGGCTACAGCTATAAGAGAAGTTTGACAAACATTTGTTATCACAGAAAATAACAGCTTGATGGAGCATTGCTGGTCACAGTGATTTCTCCATAGCTGAACTGGCTCAAGAAAAATAGAGGGCCAACACATTATAAAGATTTATTTGCTGGAGACATCAAGTTTTTATCTAAGCAGCCTGACAGCCTTTCAAGTATTTATACAGGTACAGTTTATAGGTTATAACACATGACATTACCAATGTATTCTGCCCTTTGAAAGAACTCTTCCTTATTTTTACAATTTAATATTCGCTGCTGAGCTGTCCTTGCTTGTAAAAGGACTGTCAGGTTCAAATGTAGAATTAGATGATCCAAGACACCCTGTCTCTGGTGAATAAAAATTTTAAAATATTGAATTTGCCAGAAGAGTAATAAAGATGCCTATTCTGAATTTGCAGGCTATTATCTCTATTTCCCAATGTTGTCTAAATTGCAGGGTTTGCACACAGGTTAGTTCCTGTGGAACCTAAGGAAAGGCTTGGCAATCTCCCTATTTATTATGCTAATCCTTGTGTGTCATGGCATTAATTTATCTTCAAATGTTAAGCAGAAATAATCAATGCACAGAGCTGGAAAAAGGGTTGCAAATTATGCCTAGTTACAAAATTCCCAGACTGACTATTCTTCAGTGGAGCTACCACGGGCAGCTGAAGGTTCCAAGAATAACAATGCTCTGTCAGTGAAAGTGCTGAAGATTAAAAAAAAAAAAAAAAAAGTTATGCAATATGGATTAAGTGACAGTGAAATAAAGAATTTCAGTTACACAGAGCTCCCAGGGCTCTGGCAACATCCTCTGAGGACAATTTCTGCATATGTAAAGAAATATTTTAGGTTCAGGAGAGCAGCTCACTCCCTTCTTCGCCTCGGTATTCTCTGAAAGAACGGAGCTATCGTTCTCATCAGCTATTCCCCTGTAAAGGATTTTGGGAGCTCTGGCATTACCTCGGCGCAGATGGATGAGACCAAGGCTGTGCTGATGGAGCACAGGGCTCAGCAGAAAGCTGCTGTTACCTGAGTCAGCAGGAAAGGCACAACCTTGCTCTGTGGTCTGATTTTCAAGCGTGCCCAGCACCAACCCTTCTCCCTGGCACACCACAAACTTCATTCATCCAGCAGCACCAGGAGTTGGAAACATGATGGAGAGTTCCCTGCACTGTTTTCCTTTGGGAGACTTTATTTCACAGCATTATATAACACCTGTCCATTTTATTTGTCTAATGCACAGAAGCTATGTGTATTTTTAGTTTTACTTGCAGCAGTCAACGTTAGTGTGAAACAATACATTTAGGAACTTTATATGACGAGACAAGGATAAGATATCTTGAGCTAAAGTGCTTGTAAATGTTTTGATTTTTAAATAACTATACTAATGAATGTAAACAGACTGGTAAATAAACTTTCGGAACACTTCAACAGTAGAAGTCATTACAGAGAGCTCAAGTACTCAAAATATGGAAGGTTATTAACACATTGCTGCAGTTCATCTAAAGCTCCTTAAGCCTTTAAATTCATACTTATTACAGAGAATAAGTGTGCTATGAATTATATATGTTTAGAGAAATTTTAATTATGGTTGCCAATGGCTTCTCACACAAAAGCCCATTTAACATTTCCACAAACACCCAGAAGTTTATAGGGACAATTACAAGTATTCATTTTATCAGAGCTAATGCTGTTTGTCTCATAAAGATTCAGGGTACTTGGGGGTTTATGGCATTCCATATCCAGTGCCATCTCTTTCCATGTTTCTCCCTGTAACAACTGCATATTCTATTTTACATAATCCATACTATTGTTAAGCATTTATTGACTGACATTCTTTTTTGCCTTTGAGGGCCCACAACATCAACACACAAAATTTAACATGGACCAACACAGAAGAGACAAGATACACTAGAAAATACACAAGAAAACATCTTATGTACAACCAGTGTTTTCAAGCAGATTTGTTTGCCTGTACTGAAATCTTCTGTATGGGTCTGTGGTGCAGAGAAGAAAAGTACAGCAGTAACTACACAAAATTCATACAGAAGTTCAAGAGGCACCTATTTCCCTTCTCCTCCAAGAAGCTTATTTAGCACTGCAGCAGTGAAAAGCCACTGACTCAAAAGGAATTCTCATCTTCAAAATGCCCTTACTACTAAGCTATTTGCTCCTTATAACTGTCACACGTACCTAAAAATTGCTTTGAAAATAAATCCAAAAACATTCATATATAAAACAATCCAAACTATATACTGTTCAATGTATACATGGAAGTATTTTCAGGAAAACAGTGTTAACTGCAGCACAACAGATGGTCTTTTTGCTCAGAATTACTGTAGTTACTGCTCTAAATGGTAGAAGTGGGACTGAGTCAGAAACCTATGATCCAGACTTACAATTGCACTTGGACACAACTGGAAAAGTTTGAAATTTGGGTGCTAAATCCAGGCCATCTGTAGCCACTCTATACCTGAAGAAAACCATAGGTATTAGTCAGCATTAAGAGAGCAAAGAAAATCCACAGCAGCATTCAAACTTTCCTGCAACGTTCCCATTACTACCCACACCTGCCTGGAGCAGGGAGAGCACAGGACAGTGATAGAGCAGCGATGCCAAGGGCTCCCCTGCCCTCCCCAGCAGCATCCAAGGATCCCTACAGTGCCAGCCTGGGTGAGGGGAACAGCCAAGGAAGAGCAGGGATGAGATGGGGGGAACCTCCAGTGCCCTGTTCAACCCTCGCTCCCAGAACAGTCCCAGGGCCTTGGGCAGTCGGACTAAACCAGCTCTGGGGCTGCTCTGACACTCATGGAGGAGCAGAGCAAACATCAGGTGGTGTTAGAATCGGCTTGAAGTGACAAGATTTTATTAATTCTTACTTCAGATACCACACACACACACTATGAAATTACTTTCCTAACTTGTGACTTATTGATGGGAATAGCACATTTGAAGTTTTTTCCTCTTTTTTTTTTCTTTTTTTAATGCTGCCCTTGTGTCCTTTAATGAGACAGTCCATGTGACAAAGTACAAAGACTATCCAGTTCATCCTTACAACATCCCAACAACTTCTCCACTGTTTGTTATTAAAACTTATCCCAAAAGCCTGAGAAAGACCTGGGCAGACTTTCTACTGGAACACTTTGAAGAAAATCACCCAGGCTGTTCACAGAGGCAAAACTGTTGGAAACTGGGGAAAGAGAACCACGGAACCCTCCGTGCTAAAAATAATGAAAACACATGTGGGAGGGTTAGCAGAAGAAACTGCTTTCCCATTTTCAGTGTTTACCATTTGAGCCCTGCTCTGTTGTATTGATTTTATGTTGCAACAATTTAAAACAAATAGCCTAAAAGGCAATGGTTGCAAAATAATGGTCACTCTGGAATAGACTCGCAGTATGGAACAGAATGCAAAGTATTGACCAGATCTCCACTCTGAGGTGAAGTAGCTGCACTGGAAGGGGCCAGGGACTCTTGCTCCAGAAGACAGATATTATCCACCAACTGGAAAACCACAGACAAGATCTTAGAAACTTCAGGCAACTAGCAGTGGAAACCTCACTTGTAGATGTCATGTTCTCCAGGTGTTCAGACATTTTAAAATGATTTTTTGTGTAAGTCAGAACTACCAAGTCTCTCTCAGAGAGAACTTCAGTTTGACACTCCCAGCTAAGTTTTTTCACACAGTAAGGCTGATTCAACATCTAAGTGTTGACTGACCTACCATGAGTTTTTGTTCCATTTCAAGAGGGAAAATAACCTAAACCACAGGGGCATTATGTAGGGGTGCCCTGTTTCTCTATCATCAGCAGTCAAATTATTTTCCATCTAGCTGTGCTGGCATGATAGATGCTTGGCATCTTCAGACATGTCAGTGTTAACTCTCCTTCTGAACTCTCTTAAGTACTCAGCACATCTCTTCCTAATGAAATGAACATTAGCAAAATTAAGGTAAAAGTAATTATAGATTTGCATGCTTTACTCTTTACCTTTATTCACGAGTCTAACAGCTAATATGAGGTGCCAAACCACCACTAATTGAAAATTGATTTCAGATTCAATTAAAAGGCGAGCCCAGGAGGTAAATGTACATGCACAAGGCTCATCAGCTGCCTCCTTCCCCAGTGAGCACCCACTGAATGTCACTGACATAATCAGTGCCCACAACTGCAACAGTGGCAGCTACAGATGAAGTCTGTGGAACATCCAGAACTAAAACTTCAGCTTTTAATTGCTAAAGAACAAGAGACACAGTTAGGTATTCTCAGGTGTTACTTAACACTGTGACAGCAACAATTTGTGATGGTCAAGCACTGCAAGACCTGGAAGATGAGCACAATCTCCCCCTGGTCTGCTGCTTTAGCAGACCTGCTGTTTGATTCACTCTGGTGAACGATCCAACAGGGGAAAAGTTGATGAAGTCAGAATCATACACAAGGGTTAAAGGGTTTAGTCAGCACATTGGTGGCAAGAGCCAATGGAATGCTCTACACATGTTAAAATTAGCTTTTATAATCAGTAACGTGCAATAGCACCCAAAGTAGAGGAAAACTGCAATTCTTTGGTGGTGCAGGTCAGCCTGGTTTTAATGTCATTAGTGGATTTCCACAGATTAACGATGGGAAAAATTGTGACCCCTCCTCTGGATGCAAGTAATTAATCACTAAATATTGAGCTGTCATTTGTGTAGGGAAACATGCAGTCTGCCCTTTAATGCAAGTGTACAATGCCTTTGTATACTCTCTGACAAAACTGCTTGTACCTCCTCCTGTCTTCATTATATATTGTCACATCAGTGGCACTGAGTAGCTCTGTTTTGAAGAAGTGACTGTAGCTTATGGCCCAGGGCAAGCCACTGAAAACACCATAACATTCTGCATCCTTTAACGTGTGGAATAGTTACTGTAAAGCATTCCTTACACATGCCTGGGAAGCCACAGTGCTCCCAGAAAGATATGGAGTTAAGTATTCTCTAGAAGCATAGCAAATACCTAGGAACTAACTACAGGAAAATATAACCCAGTCATCCTTTAATGCTGAAAAAAAATATATTGTCACACAGCATCTTGTCATTTATAAATTAAAGTACTGTAAGGATGCAAAAGGCTCATTACTAGATCAACTCAGGAGTCTTGCATTTGATTCTAGGTATTAATTACATCAGCCAACTCTAGACATCATACACAGTCAGTGTAGAGCCACAGAGAAATTTTGGGCACCTACATTAGAGGACAGTTCAGACCAGAATGCTGAGCAAATTTTATTTTTTGAGATCTGTAAGCAAACTAAACTTCAGCCCTGGAGTCAATCCCATCCTGAAGTAGATTTTTTTCTTTGTACTCATATTTCAATTAATAGGGATACTTGCAAAAATTAAAAAACCATAAATAATGAAAATGATCTCCTTAGAAGCCTAAGCTTCTGCTCTTTTCTATCTTCAGTTTTTTGGTTCAATCTCCTTTACCCACACTTTGTCTTGTGTGTCAGCTGTGATATCACATGGAAACTAAGCCTATATTAAGATTTGCACAGTACCTAATACAGGTAAAGGACTGTACACGTAGGATGAGCCAAAGGCCTCCCAGTGCTATTACAAAATATCAGAGTTGCAAGGGCAGGAACTCTGATCAAGCAGGCACACAAGAACTGAACCAATAACTGAGGCACGTGGCAAAAATGACAGACAACAAGCAAAATAATAATACAGACACATACAATTAAGGATACACATAATACCAAGTCTGCATTGGATAAATCCACTGTGCTTTTTTCTTACTGAAAACACAGATCCTGTTCCAGAACAACACAAACTCTGCCCTCTGTCACAACAGTGGCACCAGCAGGTTTGCAATTCCTTATGTTCCAATGGAAGAAATGGCATGAACATGTTCATACAGTCTTAACCACCTTTCTGCTGTAAGGCTCTTCTTCCCTCATATTTAAATCAAACTCAATTTAATTTCCAAATTCACATTTCCCAGAGTAGGTGTGCATTGGGTGTTCTCTTCAGCTGTGTTCATTTTCCTTATTAACAGAATCAATACTAATAAAAAGGATTGGTTACAACTTCTTAAGTAGTTTGGAGTTTTAAACTGGGTAACTCACAAAGCAGGCAGGCTCCACATTTGGGTCCAATACTGGATGTTGCTGCTTTAAAAAACACATGCAACAGAAATCAATGGCTGTTTGTTCAGCAACAGGGTAAATGAGAGAAGAACACGTTTACAAACAGCAGGCAAGGCTTTCAATCTGAAAAGCAATCACATTTTATGCTCTCTGCCTTCAAGGGCAGTGCTCATAACCACAGCACTGACACAGGCAGGAAGGGAAAATTTTTCTTTCCTTTTTTATAAAAAAATAACCAACTTGGTACCTAGACCAAGGCCCCTCATGTGAACATTTAGAGCCATTGAGTAAAGTTTTCCCTGGTGAACAGCACCATTGATTTTACCTGAGAAATTGCCTGTAACATTTATTTATGGATTAATGGACTACACTGCTGCCCAATCCCAAATGCTGTTCCATGCAAATGGACACAAACAAATACCCCTAATTACCTTAAACTGGGCTCCACACAAGAGCTGCAAGCTCAGGTTCCTAAACCGAATCCAAGATTTTCCATTTAAAGCTCATGTTTTGCCTGGTTTTTGTTTGGTTTTTTGGTTGTTGTTGTTTGTTTGTGGTTTTGTTTGGTTGGTTTGGTTTTTTGGGGTTTTTTGAGGGGTTGGGGGGTTTTTTTTTGGTTTTTTTCCCTAACAAGGTACAAAAAAATAAAAGATATATTTTGTAAAAAGCCAGATATTAGAGTCAAATAAACTCAATCACCAGACTATCAACAAGGCATTCTGGGTGCAGAGGCTGGGCCGTTCTGTCTGTCAGCACAATTAGAATCCTTATGTCTGGTAGAACAGTAATTTTAGAAAGCAAAGAAAAAACTCTCATGGAAAATGTTTTGCATAAGGGCTTCCAGACTTTGATTTTTTTTAGCTCCATTTGGAAAGGTCAATCACTGAAGCTTTTATTTTTATATAGACTGATATCACCAGATCATGCCTCAAAACACCTCTACCGTCTAAAGAAATTCCTTCTAATTATTTTCTCCTTTTATTATATCCAAAGTCGGAACATCAGTCCAAGCTTCCCAGTGCAGCCTGTATTTTATAGCCTTTAGTCATCCCTTGAAGCAAACTGTAGCACCCTTCCTGCCTTCAGTGCTACAGGGCATCATTAGTGGAGACTCCAGCTCTGCACAGACACAGGAACACACCTCGTGTTATGAAGGATGAATTTTAAGTGGCATTATTGCATCTAAGCAGAAAATTATTGATGGCTTTGTGAACATTGGAACAGCTCCAGTGTGTGGTCCCAGCTACTCAGAAGACCTGAAGCTGGTTCCTGCATCAGTTTGGAATGCACTGGGAGACAGACTGGGAACTCTCTGCTCCAAGGCTCTTCCCCTGCTTTGATGCCTTCGCCAGGGTTAAGATAAATTTTGATATCTTTCAAGTATCACAATGGGAAAGCACAATGCACCACACTTCTGCTCTGTGCCTGAAGGAAACTTGGGCTGGGGGGGGCTGTTGGAAAATACAGTCTCTCAAATATCTCCCAAATTAAATCATTAAAAAGGAACAGCAACCATTTTCA
The DNA here is from genome assembly GCF_001604755.1 of Lepidothrix coronata. Classification (NCBI taxonomy): domain Eukaryota; kingdom Metazoa; phylum Chordata; class Aves; order Passeriformes; family Pipridae; genus Lepidothrix; species Lepidothrix coronata. Next base: position 4,815,614 of record NW_016690214.1, read on the forward strand.
CCATTCATTTTCAGGCAGTAACTGAATTCTTCTATGAGGTATAATGCACCTAATACTGGCACAAAAAACAGTAAAAAAACCTGTACTACAACAGGTCAAAAATGTGATGTGAAAAACCATCCTTCCAGAGCAGAATGTACCCAACAAATGTAGCTCTCTGTCAGCACAAGAGATCCAGAACACAACCCATAAAATGGCAGAAAAAGTTTTAGGATTGTACTGATACTTAAATATCTGAATGGTAATGGACAAAACTCACATAAAATAAGATTCAAATTAACAGGACCACATAGATAAACCCCCTGGTACTGTGAATAAGGTTTATTTTTCTCCCATGTCAGGAGAAGAGTTGGCCACATAAGCAGGTGTCAAGGCAGTAAAATGCCTCTAGAAATCTCAACTCCACACTTGGAAGTCAGAGACTAAACAAGGTAAACAGTTTTCCAGGTTGGTGACCATATTAGTGCACTTGAGCTGCCTGAAAAATAAACAAACCTGAGTTTTGTTTGGTGGGCGTTTTGTGGTTTGGTACTCTTTGGGTTTTGTGGGGTTTTTTTGTTTGTTGGTTTTTGTTTTGGTGTTTGGTTTTTTTTTCTAGGAACACAGCTTGCCAATTTCAATTTTCTTTTTCATGATGAGTCATTCTATAAAAGTCCAAGACAAAATTATAAATGAGATGAAAAGTAGAAAACTGGATACACCTCTGTTACCCTCAAGAACACTGTGATAAGGACAACTTTAGGGATGAGGAAAACCAAAGCAGATTTGAGACCCACAATCAACTGTGACAAGAAAGATAACAAAAATTATTTAAATGTACACAAAGCCTTTAAGCATCTTCTCTGACCTATGTGCAAAATGGGTTGATGAGTTTTCACATCCAGCAATCAAACCATTCCTATACTGGTGGGAGCAACCTGCCAGAGATGAATAATGTTAAACATGAACTATTCCAGGTGAAGGGATTCATTCATCCTGCTCTCAAATTGTGGCATTAAAGGAACTCAGCAGCTGGAGATGGTCTGATGTGAAAACCACTGAGATTTAGACACATCTATAAAAAACAGGAAAGATGATACCATAAAAGTGAGGATTTGGGGGGATGATGGGAGGAATCAGAAAAGCCTATCCTTGATATAGTAGATAGCAGTGGATAAAAATGGAAAGGAAGGTGGAGAGGAATATATTTATTGATTTGGTTTTTTACATTCAGGTATTCAGACTGAAGTCACTATTAATATCTGTGTCTCTCGCTGTTTTACTTCAGAATCAAAGACTGGCAAGAGAACTTGGTGGAGACTGGAGAGGTAATTAAACAATTGCAGAACACACAGATGATTGGGGTGGGGAGAAATCAACAGAACAATCAGCCCTACAACTCAAAAGGCAGCTGAGGTGCAGTTATGTTTGCTGGCACAGAAAGGTAAGTGCCTGGCATCATCATCTGACATGCAACCTTTCAGGAATGGTGGGCACTATTTCACAGCATCATCATGTTACACTTGCTGCAAGAGTAATGATATGAAAATATTGAGATGATTATAATTTCACAGCACTGTGTACCATGAAAATAATCAGTCTCACAAGAATCACACCTATTTAGTCCCAACTCAAACTACCTCAAACCCACGATTTGTTATATATACAGGAGGCTAAATAAGGATGCCAGTTCTGTTTCTTGCACGCAGAAAAGCCACCCAGGTGCCTGTTTCTGAACATATCTGACAAGGTGCAGCGTGGCATCTGCTCAAAAGCACCTGTCACTGGGGACACTGGGAGGTGTTGAAAGCAGCAAAAAGCTGAAAGTAAGGAAAGACAAATGCAGGAGAAGGGGGATCATTGATTGATACAGGCTGGGATTAGGGAATGCTGGCTGCTGATGGTGATAAAGCAGAGGGAAGAAGCCAGTATAGAGAATTCTCTGCACGGTAGCAAAAGGGAATAGAGACTCAACTGCAGAAAGCTCTGCAGCACTCCCACTGCCCCCTGCCCTCCCTTGGGAGACACACTCCTCTCTGGAAACCAGCTGGGAGGTGGTGACACATAAGTGTCCTATTATTACAGAATTAATGGTCACCAGAAAGAGAAAACAGAAGAGGAAAGTGAACTTAAAAAGCAAAGTGGTCTTTCTGGCAAAACAGAGCTGTACAGCACAGGAGGATGTACAGTCCTTTCCAGAAAGCAGGAAATATAAGAAATTTGTGGCTCTGTCACAGTCACAAGGACAGTGAGTGCACTTAGTGCTGCAGGTAATGAAACTGCCTGGCATTTACCAGCTTCTGAAGACACACATTAGGTAATGTGAGACAATATCACGTAATATAGGAAGGTAATGTTAGTCTGAGTTCCTTAAGGAAACGAGGCTTATGTGCTCCCAGTCCTCTGCAGCACCTTCTGGACCTGGGCAGCCAGAATTGTACAGAGGCTTGGAGTCACAGTCCTGGCAGCATCCTAAAAACAGCAGCTGGAGATGGACAAGGTGTGATCTAAAAGGCAGGGAGGATGTTCACCCACCCAGCAGTTAACAGGGAATGCCTGACCAGCATTCTGGGTTTAAGAGGGTCTGGGTACAAGAAACATGGGAGGTGGGTGAAGTGGTTATCAGTTCTAATCAGGGGTTATCATCTCTAATCAAGGGTTATCAGCTCTAATCTTCAAGGAATGTCTTGGATGTATTGAAGGCTCTTCTTAACACACATGCAACACATGTCAGTGCTCATTCTCATTGGAAAAGATGAACATTGAACAGCTGAAATATAAAATCAGAAGCAAGTAGAGGGTAGAATTAAAATGATTGTGATGAAAATTCTCCACATTATTACTGGAGGTATAGAAAACTGGGCAGCTTAAGGGACATGCTCCAGTCTTCCTGTGCTGATCTGGATGGGCAACAGGTAAGAAGACTCACAGAAAGTGTATCAGAAAGTGGTTTATTTTTAAGGGAAATACCACATCTGCAAAAACCATCACTCTGTTTCTCACCCAGAGGACGTAGTGTTTTTAAAATGTTAATGAAGTCTCTGACTGACCTCCTCCTTTAAATTAACATGCTTGTACAGCTCCATCTTGGGATGAGCTCCCACATGCTCACATTCATAGGAGACATTAAAGGCAGTCAGTCACATAAGTGGGCTTGAGCACATAAAAATGGAAAACTCAGTAAAGAGAGGGATGTTTTTAAAGGGGTAAGAAAAACAAAATTTAAAGCAACTAAGCAAAAAGTTACAGTTCTTAAAATGCCCTTCAATACTAAAACTGTTTACTTTATCTGAAAACAAAATAGCATTTGGCAAATTACTCAAGTCCTTCAATGGATGCCTCTGATAATTGCCCTGTGGTCCCTGTGTGGCACAGAAAGCTGCATACACAGCAGACTGTGCCAATTTGCAATAAGCTCATTCCTACAAAAATAGAACAAATTCCCAGTTTTCAAGGAGGAAGTGTAGTATCAGAAATACGGCTTAAAAGGATATAATGGCTCATGCTAAGAAAGCTGCATGCCCTAATGTACTTATTTCCCAGAGTAGTGCTCTCATACCCATGATGCAAAATTTAATTCTAGCCTCTACCTGCCTTTTTGTGGAAATGACATAGTCTGTTATTTGCTTAGACCAGCTTGGCCCCATCCATTTCCCCCAGTAATGTATAGATGAGGGGTATGTCAGCATGGACTTACCTGGAGCAGTGCTCACACAGAACTCAATTTTCAAATATTCCTAATATTCCAAGACAATTTTTCACTAATGCCTAGTGAGGGTTTCACAATCGTTATTTCCCATATATACAATTTATTTGGCTGGGATCAGACAAACTTGTTTGAGTGAAATGATGAAGAAAGGCAGTTTTAGCAGAATGCAGTCCTTGGGTTCTCTGTTGCTCATGTTTTTCAAACAACCCAACACCTGGAACACTAAGTCATGGGTTTAATATATTCTCTGTTAAGAATCTGCCATTTAAAAATACTTCAAATTCAGACTTCTATTTGAAATCCAATGAATTATAGTTTGGCTACTGTCACATTTCAATATCCTATTGACAGCACCATTTATAACTTCTGAGGATGTACTCTCATAGATTTTGGGACAAAGACATTGGCTCCAGTTCCAGTCAGAGCTTGGCACACCAGTTCTGATTTCCCTTTTATTTATATGGAACATGCCTGACTTCTGTGAGGGATGAGTAAGTATGGAGAGCACCTGACTTGCCAAACATTATGCAAGAAGCCTGAGATGTAATTGGGGTCTTTAAAGTTCTGAGCTATTAGCATAATGAGTGCATTGCCCTTTTACAGCAAGCTACAGGTATAGCTTCAGTGTCCCTGTGGATTTTTTCCTGAACATTAGAAACAATAGGCAAAGGAAGGCAGAGCCAAGCTCACAAAAAGTACATGAGGCGAGAAACAGGCACAAGTGAGTTTTATGAGCAGTGGAATCCAAACCAGTTGGACAGATTGTTCTGTATAGCACTGACAGGGCAGCAGAAATTGGTTCTCTGACATACAGGTATAAACAGGAGCTTTTATGTTAGATAAACGAGATTTAAAAATAAATGCTGGCCTTCAACTCCACAGCCCCATTCCCCTGCAGTGCCTGCTCACCATGGGCTGACAGAAATTGCTTTTAGCTGAGAGTGCAGCTCCTCTAATCTCTGAGCACGACTGACCTTCCTGGGCAGCTTTCACTGCACGTGCTGCCTCTCATCATGGGCCACACAGAGGCTCCTGAACCCTGAATCAAGCCAGGACTGTCAAAGTAAAAGAGCTGTCACCCACACAAATCACTGTTCCACCTGCTCACCACACTCAGGGTTTCCTGCTCTGTGGGTTAATTGCACTGAATAATGTCACATAATAATAATTAAAAAAAACCCCAAACCAACCAAACTTAGATTTCCCAAGCCATTTAAGGCATTTAACTGTTGGTAATTCCAGTTTAAATTAATGGGAGCTGTGCATTTTAATCCTCTTGAGTTAACTTGGAGAATGTCAGAACAAATCAATGAAATCAAAGTGCTCTTTCTGCAAAATGGGAATAATTTTAAAAGACCAAAGCAGTGAGAGGCTGTCAATAGTATGTTCTGCATTCCTCATGTAGGGTACATTTTTCTCCTGAGGTACAACTAAGCCCTTTCTCAGCAGTGGGCACCTCACTTCAAAGAGGGAAAGTTTGTCACACTGTAAAATAAGAACCAAGAAGCCTCCTTTGCCCAATTACTGCATGTAACTGCAGCTACATGTTAGCCCAGCGTGGCAGGAGCTTAGCTGGATGTCTAGAATCTCTACAGAAAAGTTCTTGTCTGAAAAAAAAATAAAATAAAAAAGAATTTGAAAGGAAAACTGATCACTTTGCTGTCACCAAGGAATAGGATGAGGACAAAGCTCACCAAGTAAAAAACCTTAAGAAACACAAAGTTCTTACCCAGCCCCTGAACAAGAGCTGAGCTAAAGAGGAGGGAAGTAATTTTGATAGCACAAAGTCTATCTGATAGGCAGAAAGCCTGTGACATTTGTGTCACAGAGCCTGGTTTCCCCCAAATGCAGGAAGACAAAGCTCCCTGGGGAAGAGCAGTGCTGGGCAAGAGGGGAGAGGGAAGAAGGGAAGCCCACAGAGGCAGTTCTAGATTTCACAGAGACAGGCTGGGGGGTCTTTTTTAGGGTTTCCAGCCTAGAGTGCATGAGGTGACCCCTTGAAAACCCATTGAAATGAATGAAAGAAGTTACTGTGTGTTGGAGCAGGGAGTTCAACACAGCCTTAACTTCAAGCAGCATAAGACCCAGGGTGAAACACAGTCATTACTGGAACTTCTTGCAGCAGCAGACACACACAGAGCTGCTAAACTCTGGACTTTCCAGCACCACACTTGTCCAATTGTTTTGGCAGCTCAGCTTTGCACCAACACAAAGTTTGATGGAGAAGAAATGGGTTGCACGGAGCTTTAATGAGATAGAGAATTACCATGTGCATGAATAAAACTGCACCATCACCTTGTGCTCATTAATACATCTTAGATGCTGTAGAAACTCCTGAGGTTGAAACACATTTACTTTAAATCAACTTGGAGTAAATTGCACAGAGGTCTGAACACATCAGAAGATATTGGCTGTGAGATATCAAGCGAACTCCAGCAGCCACAACTGTTTTGCTCTCCCAGAAATGCAAACTGTTGCTCCATTTAAGGAAAGATGAGAAGCAGCCTAGATTAATGATGCAGAGCTAATTAAAGAGGTAAATAATTGTGGTGATGTACCCTGAACAAAAGAGGCAAAATATAATGCAGCAGGAAATAAGAAGAAATACAGGGGTTTGATTAAACTACATTTCTAAAGGTAGGTAGGACTATAAAATGCCAAATATTATATTAATGCAGAGGAGGTTTATTAGAAAAGTAAATTATAGCTTAATATAAAGCAGATTAAGGGTTTGTTTTCTGCAGCCAATACTACTGTACTTAATAGTTATAGCTTACTCTTAGAGGGGAAAAAAAGTTGACCACAACTAATGAGAAGACTCCAATGTCCCACAGGGATGAGATATCTGGGGTGAAGAAGGCACCTCAGTAGAATTCAGGGACGGGCTTGATCCACCTCCTGAAGCAACATACAGGTTGCTGTAAGTTGTTGTATTTCAATTATTATTGGGGTTTCGAAGTAAGAATTTCCCACCCAAATTAGGGGAAGGACGAAAGAGCCTCAAATGTTCTGTCCCCCTGCCTCACCCCACATATAGAAAAGCAGAGGAGAACAAAGGTCTGTACTGCCAAGGCTCCTTTGCACACAGGTAAACAGGCTCAGCCAGTCCCTATAGAACCAGGAAAATCACCCATCATACACCAGAGTACCCAGCAGTGTAACCCAAGGATCTCAGTGTGCTGGTTAGAAATTTATTAATCAAATATTACAACAACCTTAGTTCTCAACATTGCATCAACCCTAATTCAACAGCATCACCATGGTTACAGTGTTATTACAGTTTAGCCTTGCAGGTGTCTTATCAAGATGTACCAACACAATCTCAGCATTCATCCTGTGTGCATCCCAGACAAATAATCCAGCTATCATATCTACTCCATTAACATAAGGCCACAATCTCTACTCCTTAATTAACACAGGCCCACAATACCATCTTCTTTGTCAAAAGCAAGCTGTAGTACATCCTCTCTCCCACAGTCCCCTCCCCAACACAAAACAGCAAAGCTCCTAATTAGCTGCCCATCTTAGGGAGCTGCTTCCATCAGTCCACATTCCTGTATTGCTAAGAACCCTTTTTTCACCATCAGCAGGACCATTAAAGTCATAAAAACATCCACAACACCCTAGATAAAAAAAAAAATTTATCAGAGCTTTGTCAAAGAAGTAAAGCTGAAGATGCGCTTTGAAAAGTTATTTTAAATTAACTAAAATAGCTTTCAAACAACACTAATAAGGGTCTGTAATCCCAACTGGGGCATCACCTCTATGCATAAGGAGCCCCGAAATTATGTAGTCTACCAAAGATGGGACAAATTCTCTGACAGTCCAAGCAGGCTTTGGTGATTTGATAACTTTCAGTTGGGGTTTTTTTGTGGTTTTACACAGAAATTCACCAAAATACATAGTTTAAAATTGTCAGCATGACTAACAAGGAGATCCTTGGCTTCAGGATTGTTGGGTATCCCACTACCTTTCAGACTAACAACCCACTCCCTCCAATATTCCTGCCTTTGCATTCCTGTTGCTCTTCATTTGACATATTTCTCTGCAATGTTTCATCTCCTTGTGACTGTGAATCAGAATGTTCATTATCTGATGATTAAGTTCATAAACACTGATTCAGTCTCTCTTGCTTCATTAAGCTGGTCTGCTTGGCTCCTGATTTATTCTGTGTCTGCCTGAGACGTCACCTGCATCTCCTGGTCTCAGGCTTTTACAGTTGCTGTACAGGAGTGATGTGTCATGTTTGAGTTTTGCAGTTGAAATGTGTCCTGAATACATTCTGTAACCTGACTGGGATTAAACAACCACACACCCTAATTTGAGCAGAGTCCTAGAATTTCAGTGAGCTAAATAAACCTGAAATAACAGAGAGACACAAAGTTTTATTTGAGCCTAATCTTTTTATTCTCAAGAATGATGTTTATTGACTTATTTCTGGTTGGCAGTGCTGATAAAAAGGACAGGACATCCCCCTGATTCCAGATTGGAATGTCTGTCCCCAGGGTTGCTGGTCTGGATTTGATCTGGCACAGCTGAGAGCAGAATCAAGGCTTGAAATGGACAATTTTCCAGCAATAAGGAAAGGATTACAAGACAAACTACTCTGTAAAGCAGCAGGGGGAAAAAAAAAAAAAAAAGGATAAAAATTGAAACAAGAGCAATAGAAGTAGTTTCGCTGCATTACAAGTATCAGTGAAGTAAATGCTTCCAATAAAAAGCTCAACCCAAGGAGTGTTATTTATCAGGGAACATCTGTTTGGCTGACCACTATCTGTGCTAGTGCTGCCTGACATGAATACTTATAGAAAGGAACACAGCCTGGCTTCACATCAGGAAGATGTCTATTAGTGTGCTCTTAGGAATGAGTGAATATATCCCTCACACCTGTACTGAGTAGAACTCCTGAATTTTTCTAACACCAGTCTTCTTTCACCGTTTCATCCCTGTACTTCAGCCCATCCTTAACTTCATATTTTAGCTACCTTGTAATATTTTGGCCTAATCTGGCTCCTAATTCCTTCATCAGTTTTCATCCAGCTTCCCAGATAACTACATAATTCCATTTAAAGCCTTTGGCATAAATATATCTACATTCCACATCCAACCTGGCCTTTGGCAGCCTACAATACTACAATTCACAGTTGGAACCTACAATACTACCACGTTTCCAGAGGATTAAGAACTTACATCCATGACTAAGTTTAGCAGTCCATGTGCAAGACTGTTGGAAAACAGGTGTAAAAAGAGTGCACACTGTCCTAAACTGGGGGGGAAATACTTCAAAACTAAGTATCAACATATTGTAAGATGGATCCGTCTCTTCTTCATGTCAGAAGGAAATTTGAAATAGAGGTTTATTACTTCAGAGTCAGCCTAGAGGGAATGCCCTATATTTGGATACAGATTGTAAGTTCATATTCCCACTGCTGGAAATCACAGGATATCACTGATTGCAGAGTTTCACTGCTTAAGATTTCAGCTTTGCTACAGCCCTCAACTTCTCTTAGACCTTAGAGAACAGAACCCAAAACAATCACACCTGATTATGTGACCCAAAGTTTTATTTGACCCTAATCTAAATACAACCACTCCATTCAATTACTTTTTTTTTTCCTAAATACACATCAAACATCATTAAAAACTATTAAGGAACTGGAGGGAAAAAAATTATTCCAGAATCAGCTGAACCAACCAAACATTTAATTCTTTAATTCAAAATGACCAACATTTTTGCAAGAACAAGCAGGTAAATCAAAAATAGCCTCCTCTGTCAGAACTGCTCAGGGGGAAGTGATTCAGAGTAAATTCCACTCGTGGTAATATATAACCAAAAAATGAACTGTCATAGATTTTCTCATGTCTAGTAAGAGTTGAGCTCACAGTATATTGTTAATGGAATGACAGTCTTCACTGACAGTTATTTTACCAAACTTGCATTCCTGTGTTCACCCATTTATCTAAATTTTGTTGAAGGTAGCCCATTAGTGCAAAAGTTATCATGCACTGGCTCACAGTGTGAGGGCAATGTTAGCCTTACAAAGCCCCACTGAAAATTCAACTTCAACAGTATCTCTGACTTTGACCTTAAATTCTAGGCAGCCTGACTGGGAAGGCAATGAGTTTAAGTAAGAATAGAATTATACCAGTGCAGTGGATGCTTTAGAATCAAATTTCCAGGCAAGAGGGAAAATTCATAATTCTGAAGGCAACCTCTTCATGGGAGGGGATAAAGAGAGCACCAAAAGAACACACCAGTGCTTAACACACCCACCACTGCTGGGCAAAGGGCAAACCCAGGTAGAAATGGAACCACCTAAATTGGCTCAGGCAATGACCTCTCCTTCCCCACACTCAAGACTAGAGGCATGGGAATGTCTGAGATTGCTATTTGATATGTTGGCTGCAAAGGTATTCCTTGCTTCAAAACCACAAGCGAAAAGTCATATTTGACTCCTAGTTGGCACCCTCTAAAAACTAGAGTATTTCAAATGGAGCCCCAGCTCCCCAGGTGATGCTTAAACTCAGTTATTTTGGCCTTGAATATGTATCATTATCCTGATTCAGCTGCTACAAAACCTTATAAATCACGTCATAAACCAACTCCACATATTTACGAACTCGTCACATATTAATTAAATGTCTTCAGTATAATTATTTTTACTAGTAATTTAAAAGCACAGGTAGAGGCCCATCTCCAATGATGTTTTTATCACCTATTTAACATCATATATTTTTGAAAGTCATGCAAATTAACAACTGTCCCTTCTCATGTACAAGTGAAGTTATTGTTGTTATATAGAAGTCACACAGCAAACTGCTACCTCACTAAGTAGGTTAAGCATGGACATGGATCCTTCTGGACTGAATCTCTTTTCCACTGGCTTCACACATTCACAGGACCTAGAGGGTTTATTTACAAGCACCTCACAAGATAAGTTCTAAACCTCAGCTATTTTGACTATGTGATACCCTAAGGTCAAGTATTTTAATTGAAACAAAAAGGGGAAAAAAATTCTGCCACTGTAACCAAACTCAGGACTCCAACACACCTAGAAGGCTTTGGGGGAGCCTCCTACTTGCAAAACACAATAACATGGGAAAAGGGAACAAACTTCCAAGCCTACATGCTACAAAATACTTGGGCATCAGTTGTGTTACAGCTTGGCAGCATCACCCTTGGGACCAGACTCACATATTGCTTTAGTCATGGCAATAGTTTCATTAATTGCAGCTGAAATCAATGGGAATGGCAGCATTTCCTTTCAGGATTAAGTCAGACAGGCTCCTTGCCTTGGTCTTGCAGTCCTGTTATCCTCAGTCTTGTGGAATTATTTATGTCAGTTTAAAAACAATACTAAGTGCAGCAGAACGATAACACTGTTACATAAATGAGGGTACAAAGCACAGGGCAGTACAGATCTATTCCAAGCCATCAGAACTGTTCTATCTTCTATGGATGATAATTTCTTTTATGTGTCCTGATGGCAGGATCAGACTATTAACTTCTGCCATCTGTGTGCAGCTTGTTCCTTATCACAGAATTTTGACTACAGACTGTAAACCTCTGACTCAGCGGGTAATACCTGCTGGATTGTGTTGGCAGAGAGACTAAATGCCTTTCCCTCTCTATATATGCAATGGGGTCAAATTGCATTAAAACCCCCAAACTCTGCCAGACTAATGACTCTCCTTTTTTAATACAGAGCAAGGTAATATTTTATGTATTTTCATGGACAGTATGTGAAGGTAATTTAGGCTACCCTAGGGACCAGGTAAAATTATTCTCATTTTCACTTGGCACAGTTCAGCTGAGAGGGGTCCTTATGAAGCCTTCTTCCATAAATCCTTAAGAACTATATATCCAAGCCTCAGGTTAAGTCAAAGAGCTTTTCTTTTTTTTTCTCTCCAAAAATACTTGTTAATCCTTGACTCTTTTATGGTGCAGTTCCTAAATCTGAGGCCTTCTAAGCTTGTAATCTCAGATTTACCAGCCTACTGAAGGAGTATCACAACAGCCACTACAACAGATCATATACTAACACCACTTTAAAAGCAGCAGAAAAAGTTTAAGCATCTTTTCCAGCAAGTTTCAGGCAGAGCCATTACTTCCTTCAGGTGCAGTTTCCATCCAAATGCTTTTCTGCATTTTGGCCCCAGTTAACAAATCCCACCACACCACCCTGGGACCTCTGCCAGGTTTTTTTAATGTTGAACACTGCAGGGTGCTAAATAGAGTCTTAAGTGTTAAGTGAATTGAAAAAAATCATCTGGACTGACTGCAAAAGGACTGGTAGTGATGGAAAAATCCCAGTCTGAGTTCCATGGGTCACCTGCACGGGCAGGACACGAATTCCACAGCTCAGCTCGGCTTTGGCAGCCTGACCCACAACCAGGAAGGTCTCGAGTCATGATCATTACAACACCCAACGGGCAGAAGCCAACACTGATCCCCAAGGGAAAGCTCCAGCCAGCAGGAATCCTGCATGTTACCTGCCCTGTCATTCCCAGCTAGACTGGCCATCTGTCTCTGGGACCACAGCACCGAGCAGGGCCAGCTGAGCCAGTCTGGCACCCTCACCTCCATACCTCAGGAAGCCCAGGATGCATTAGGCTCAGTCATAAACCTGCTGTTTGTCACAGCTCTGGATGACTGTACCAGCATAACTGATGCTTTCCTTTAGCTTATTGTGTTGTTCCAAATCAGAGTTCATTTCCAGCTTTTCCAAAAATTAACTTTGATGGCAGCGTGGCATTTCTAACCAGAGAGTATTTAGCGTCTCTCTCAAAATCTCCCCTGACTTCCTGAAAGGCTTTATACTTCACATTAAACTAAAAATCAATGAATTTATTTTTTTTTAGATTACTACTTCAAAGGCAAGTAATACTCCAGTAACTTAGATGAGGTGGAACCAATGGGATCATTTACAGAAGCAAAGGAAGCAGAGTTTGGCCCACAGTTAAAATTAGGCAAGGTTAATAAAACTCAGCTCTGACTTGGCCATCTATTCAGGGAGCTGTGACAATGCATCAACTGATTTAGAGCTCAGTACTGCAGGGCTCTCTGTGTCGAGGTATATGAAGCCAGTGGGAGGTGAAAATATTTAGTAGCTCAAACATATGCAGTCTGTCAGCACTGAGCTGTGCAGGCTTCTCAGCTGGGGACTAGCAAGGACCTCCAAGATGCAGACATAGCAGATTTCTCCTTGATGAGACTGAAATTATATTCAACCTCTTCCCCTCTCTCTCCCAGGTTACATCCTTACTCCAGAAGGAAGCATCCCAGCAGTCAAATCTACAGTCTGTTTTAGCCATGGTGTGGCATAGGAACTCTTCTCACTTTTGCTATTTTGCTGTCTGTGGCAGTGTCTGGAATGAACCCAGACAAAAATCCAATTCCAGCAGCTGGAGGAGCAGCCATCACTTCAACAGGAGGCACAAAGGTTGCATTCAGCTCTCCTTTACCCTCTCTCAAGTGAGGTGAGCTTCCTAATCATTTAAACGATAATTAAACCCAGGTAGAGCAAGCAGGTAATTTCCCAGGCAATTCAACCTAAGTGTCAAATTAAGTAGCCTCCTCATTGTTGTGCATATTTGTCAGGATGTTAATGATTCATTTGAAGACAGTGTTAAACGGCTTCACTCCAGTGGCAGATTCCTGTGGCTCTTCCCCTCACCACTGAAATCAGCACCTGCCATTTGAGGATCTTTCATGTTACTCAAAGGTCATGTCTGTGCACTCAAAGACACCAGAAGATGCTTCCAAAATCCCTAAGCCTTTTTGTAAATTTATTTTCTCCCACTATTTCCTGCTGGTTCCCTTCAAGACCTGTATGGAAGTGTCAGAGTGTTTGTGGTTCAACGTGTCTTCAGTCTGGTCCACGTGGACAACTTAACATCAGAAAACATTTGTTCCTTTCAACTTTTTCTTCTATCTTACATATTGCAAATTTTTAAGAAAATAAGGAAGTGGGGGGAAAGAACAAGAAAAAAAACTTCCTTCTGGCTTCACTCCCTCTGAACTTGTGTGAAGCACACAGTAGGAGCAGTGGCCTATCTGAGAAAACAATAGATCAAATTCCTCCATTTCCTTGATGAATGGCCAATAGCTGGTAAGTCAAACCCAGAGACTGTGCCAGCATTAAATTAGACCTGAAGGACACTACAGGATTGGGTCACACCATAAATCAGGGGAAAAAAAAAAGCCATTCTTTGCTCCACTTAGTTTTGGATTTACATAAGAGCCAATTTTTACAAAGGAGCTGACCTTGTCTTCTATCAAGACAGAACATCTGCCCTCCTACCAATAGATCCAGAAGCTCAAAGCAGGGATTGATCTTCTGTAGTTTTGGGTATTATGTCAATCTCCCTGGAAGAAGGGTAAAAGGTTTTCTCTTCCATTCCTTCTTAAAACAAACATTCTTAAATCATACAAAGAAGTTTCTGACAATTAATAGCCAGTCAATTTTCAGCCTTATACCTGAACTGGTGAATAAGGCAAAGCAAACTTTGATTAGGACTCAATCAATAGGGTGGGCACAGCACTGGAAAGGAGGGGAGCTTGTCTCTGCTTTGGCTTAGAGGGCCTGTTATTTGAAGTTGTCTTTCAGACAAAGCCTTCTTAGCAGGCTCAAATCTAAAGCCTGTTTTATTTCTCATCCCTCAAAGACTACATGACCCAATCTAAAGTTTCCAAAACTTTTCATTGTTTATGAGCCCTTGATTCAAGGCACATTGATCAAGTCTTCAAAACTACTCAAACAACTACAGCCAAAATGAAGTGGGATGTCACAACTGTTCTCCTGAATTCCTGAAGGCTCCAAGCCAGACAACTCCTCATGTGATACAAATGGAATATGGGGTAGAAAGACTTCAGAGTAGTGAACACCCTTCCATTTGTCAGATTAAGGGCATTCCTAAGAGGATTTGCTAGATAAATTAATTCTGAGCAATCACCTCTGGGCTGCTGTGATGAGCTTAAGGAAAGATTTTATTTTTTTTTAAATGTTTTGTCCTTTTCATAGGAATTATTTAATCAGTAGCTATTCCCAGCTATGTTGAGATCCAGTCAAACTGTCTAAAAATTACCATGGCTTCCTTATTTTATATAATGTTAATCTAAAAGCTCAAAAAGCATCAGCATACACAGCTCACCTCCAGGTGCTCTGTGGTATATTCTGCACTACCCCCTTTTAATAAAAGAAATAATCAAATTTTCTGTCTTCCTGAAAGCATCAGTCTGCCTCATTTTCCCCAGCTGTCATTTAGAAACACCAGAAGGGCCGAATGACAAATGTTACAAGTCTCTGACCCACCAGAATTTGACAGCAGTTTGATAATATTTTCTCTTTAATCTCACCTTCTGGCAAAAGGTGAATACATTCAGACATTTGTTTCACTATTCTGATCCTGCTGCACCAGCAGCCAAGCCTGCCTTGCACTCCTTACTGCACATCCACATACATCAATAGAGAGAATCAACTCACCAGAAAAAAAGGTATATTTAGAAATATTTCCCACCCCTCTCCTCAAGATTTCCTAAAATACCATAACTTATGCTCAGCCAAAGAAGCACCTAACAAGACAGGCTGGAACATTCATGAAGGTGTATCAGTGTGCAGCGTTTTAGAGGCATTGGGAATATTTTCATGTCAAGAACCTCCTGATCTACGTCCTTCCCCAGACCTGCAGTCTAACATCCCTACTGACAGAAATCCTCAGGTTAAGTACAACTGGGAAGAGGACATTTACACTTGGAGAGCTGTGGGAAAGAAAAAGAATGATCCTTCTGAGATTTTTTTTTTCCCCTGCAGAAATGGACACGTGCAAACCACCTACAGCAAACACAGTCCAACAGTTTCCTGCTCCTGTTGTCCAGCCCAGTCCAAAACAACACAGAACTGTCTCCTTAAATGGCACATGGTAACGGCAGAAAAAAGCTGCTAAGAAGCCAGGACTGCTTCAAACACAGAGTTTGGATTTCTCAGGACACAAGCCTCATAAAAGTCTTTGATCTGCACCTGAAGTACCTCGTAGATGCAACAATAGATCTGTGCTCAGTGCAAAGTCCTAAACCAGAGTGTAACAGACTGAATTTAGGAATCCTTGACAGCAGTGCCATGGTAACCATGCTTCTGAAGGCAAAATAACACCAACAAATTCAGCTATAAGGGCCAATAAAATAATAAACCAGGGAATCTTAAGTAAATCAGTCACCAAACCTGAACTATGGAAATTAGACACTGTACCAAGGAATGGCATTCAGATACATAACTGCAAAGGCCCAAGAGAAAAGGGGCAGAGAGACGAGTGAGCTTGGATTAGATTATAATAAGAAAGGCAATATTCAAAAAGGAAATTTTAATCTAAAGGGGGAAACACAATCTGTGTTTATGGCACATCTTCACATCCTAGAGAATGCCGTGTTCATGTTTAATAAAAGAAGTATACAGTTCATAAAGACACTGTTGTATGATAAGTAGATAGAGAAAACAGCCATAATATTCTAGTTTCTATTACTGTTATTCTGGGAGGAATATTTCCACATGCAATTAACTCTGTTTGCAATATACCAGAGACAAAAAAAGGTAAATGGAAAAAAATCCAATTAAATTAAAGAACCACAAAGGACACATTCAGTGACCAATAAATAACACAAAGTACTGCTGGAGTAGGTTGATGAGCATTTCTGGTTATCAAACGCTGAAGGGAATTCCTGGAATAACAACAGAGGGGAGATAGAATACTTCAATTCATTAAGGGATTGTGGATGTGACAAGCCAGGGAGTCAAGGCAGCCTCATGGCACCCATACTGGCTTTTTAGGCAAGGTGTGTTGAGGTCAAGAATCCCACATTCCGCAGGTTATTGCAAATTCATAGTAGGGATACAATTGCACCCTTGTCCTGCCTCCTGCACTGCACTCCCAGTGTGTGATGGATTCACAGCAGCCGCCTCCATCACCCACTTTGACTTCAGTTCAAACAAGCATTTTTGTGTTTTCCTCACATTCTTTCTCATGCCAAGGAGGAAGTCCCAAAAATTCCAATTATGTACCAAAAATGCCATTATGTACCTTCTTTCCATTATTGCAACACTTGTAAGCAGGTCTACAATAGCTTGATACAAAACACAACGACAACACAGGTGTTGTTTCTTTACTTGCAGAGTTCTGCCTGAGTATTCACTGACCAAAACTTTCAGCATCAAAGCAGGCAACAGGAAATTTGTTCCCTCCTGACTGCAAGGTGCACACTGCTCAGCATTTCCAGCCCACAGACTTCTCAGTTTTATTTCTGTCAATAGACCAAACCTTGGTTTTAGCATGAGAACCAGGCTTAGGACACTGAGTTTCTTTCAGTCTCCTTAGTCTGAAATATTTTCTTTTTGAGCCTTAACAGCAAAAACTCTCAACTACATATTTACTTAAAGCAAAACAGGAAAAAAAATCTGGCAATTGCAAAGCTATTTCAGCAGAACAGCTTTAAAGTTCAGCAGCAGCTCAGTGATGCCCATCTTTGTGGTTTCACAACATTTTTTTGCAGTGGTGGGGGCTGTCAAATATAAATCCCCTCTGTGCAAGCCTTTGAGTGCAGTGGTACATGCCTGGAGCTGCTGCAGTCACCAATTAAATGTACACAGCTGGCTTGGGAACCAAAATAATTGTGTACCAGCATCACCACAGACTCTCCAGCTAAAGAAAAACCTGTATCTGGTCTCAGTAGCTCACCAGACTTTACATCTTCTTAGAGGTGAAACAACTACAGAGAAACACAGTTGAACTTGTTTTAAAAACACAATATAAAGCAAACTAGCAGTGCCTCTACCCTCTGAATCTAACCCTTGTGCCAAGACACGTATTTACAGTAGTTTTCTTTTGTATTTTTACCTACATAAGATTTTATTGCTTAAGCATGTGGCATTGACTTGATTTGTTTGAATTATATGTCTCAGTCACTGTAAAGACTAAGATCTACTTTTAAAATGTACTTTAAGATATGTTTTTGTTATTGTATCTGAGTAGGTTGTTGAGGGCTTTTTTTTGGAATCCTGGTAAAGAGGCTGTGCAGGCAGGTAATTGCCTGTGCAACTTATTTTGGAAGCATTTATATAACTTAGGAATAATGAGGAGTTACAGAGCAAGGGAATATTTCAAAACATGTGACTGGCAAAGGCAATGACCCTTTAGATGCTTTTGGAATGTTTTCTCCCAAATCAAAACTCCCACAGATTCTAAGAACTCCAAGATGGTCTCTAATGGGTTATAGTCAAAACAATTCTTAACCTTCCTAAGTATTATTTGCTGTATTAATTCCTACTTGCTGTTCAAATTTAGACACATAACTGAAGTTAGACATTTGTAAAAATGTGAGCAAAGGTAATGAGAAAAAACTCAAATTGAATTCTGTGGGCTTTAAATGGCACAACAACTTCGAAAGTACAAGATCTCTTTCTATAACAAACTCTAGACCAGAACTAGAAGTTAAAAGAAAAAATACAAACAGCAATAAAGGCATTTTGGCTTTTGAGAGAAAAATATACAAGCACATCACAGCCTTTTTGGAGTGCTTAACTACAAGGGGCAGAGCAGATTAATTTGCATTTACTCTGCTCATCACTGGGTCAGCCCCACCTGTTGTATTAAGGTTATCTTGGCTTTATTTTGGGGTTGAGGCATTTCTGCAATATCTTCTTTCTTTTCAGCCAGCACAGGATGGGTGTGTTGGAATATTTCTACAGCAAATATAACCATAGTATAAGGTCATGTTTTCTGAGCCTCTTGGTTAGCACTGAATGGTTTTTTCTTAAAGAGGATGCAAATAATTTACAGAGCAAGCCTCGTTCAAAGCCTGTTGTCTTCAGCAGCCAACTTGAGCCTTGATTAGATAAGCAATTTCAAGTGGGATTTAATGTGACACTGCAGTTACTTTGCTCAGTAAAATAAACAAAACTGCCTTATGAAAAACACAAGCTGTACATACAAAGGGAGAAAGCAAAAGGAAGATCTAGTTCAGCAAGAAGCCTTAGCACCAAACCATCAGGTCGAGCTGCTTCACAACAGCAACGCAGCCCTGCCAGAAAATACTTACCACGGAGTCAGGTTTTTCAGATGCACTCAAACACCACTGGCAATATAAAATACCACTCACTAACTACATCCACTCCACCCAAAACACTCTTTGCACACGACAATCTGAAATTGTGTCACTCTCAGCCCGTTTCCGTGTCCCTCTTTCTGCGCCAGCGTTTTATCTTCCGAGTTCTTTGGAGCAGAACTTTTTACACACGTCTATATTTGTAACATGCTCAGCTCAAGAGGCCACCTGTCCTCTTTTGGTGTATGGTATCCTTAAAATTACCCAGGAAAATATGGCATGTGAGCCACCACATGCATACAATATGGCACTCCCTAACTCTTTCTGTGCAGAAATAAGGAAAGCAGCCACACTTACCAAACACGGCATTTTCCCCTTTCTGTGAAATACTGTTTTGGGAGGTAAAATATAATCAAAATTACTTTTTCTCTTGCATTGTTTGTTTGTTTTTATTGCCTTCCTGCTACTGGAGGCAGCTGACTCTTGAAAACATACGAAAATACCATATATTTTGTTTCAGTGACCAAGGTGCAAAATACTGTCTTCAATGCACAAAGAAACACTGAATAATTTTTGGTGAGTTTAAACTAATATGATGAGTAGTGGAATACTCATTCAAGTCTAAAATATGATGCTCTGGGAGAGGGAAATATTCCAGTCAGCTTCACAATACACTCTTTTTCCCAAGGTCTTAAACTCAGTTTCCCAACACAAATCCTCAGAACGGTGAATTCACCACAGCTTTTCTCAGTATTCTTGCATTTACTTGGGGATCCTGGAAAGCTGCACACCATCTAAATGTTTTAGAGGCTGACAGTCATACTGACACACTTGCCTTGTGATGTCCCCTGCCTTGAGGAGGGTGAGAGCTCTGATCTGGCATGTGTGACTGCAACAACAAGCCTGGTAGGAATTCAGTCATTCTGAAGCTAACAGCAAATCCCAAGATTCTTTCATTTAACTTCATTACCCTGGGTGATCCCCAGCTTGTGTAACTATATTCTCCTGAAGGGACATCCACCCCCTGCAGTTCCAGCAGGATTCTGCTTTCTCCCTTTCTCTCCTGCACTATCCTTTGCCCACTCTCTTACCATGAGGACCACAGCATTCCACTGAAACTGGAAAAGCTCTTCTCTACTTGCCAACACACATACCCTACAAGTCTTTACAGATGTTTGCTTTCTCACCACGCCAAGTTTTAACCTGTTCTTGCCACTAATCCTCTGCACAGCTCTGCACCAATATTTCATTCAGCAGCAGCCAACTCTTCTCCTGTGTTTCCTCCTCATTTTCCTTCCCCTCTCTATCAGCGTTCCTCACAAAGCATCCAGCATAACTACATTCTCCCTTAAAACCCATTCCTTTTTATTAGCTTTCCCTTTGGACATCTAACTCCACAAGGTCTATTTCTAATCTCTTACCACATCTGAGAAACCATCAAAATTCAAGGAAGTCACCTGTGATTGAGTGTAACTCTCATAGTTCAGGGAAAAACCCAGCTGGGCTGGAGGGGATACCAAGAAAGGGCATTAATGTTCTTTTGATACTGGAGTACAAGGAGGAAATTGGGCAGAGAACCTTTTTAATCTGCTAAGTAGGAACTGTGCAGCCCTAGGGACCCTGTCCTGGCAGGACTCAGAAAATCCAAAGAAGGAATGTAGTTCAGCTGTGAAATGAGGTAATCCTGTCCTTATCACAACCTGAGATTTTCTGCTGTTTTGAGAACAATGAAAATCAGTGTGTCTAAGCTACCATACAAAGAAGGCTGCACAGAGATTATATTCTTTCCATTTGTTTTCTTTTGTTTCTGCTAACAACACTTCAGAGAACTGCTAAAGTCCTTTAAAACCTATATAATGACTTCAAAAGGAACCAGTTTTCGTTATGCATTTGTTTTGTTGAGGTTTTTTGTTTGGTTATATCTGTTTGTTTTTACATTTTCACCCTGTTTTCAGGGGCACTAGTAGCATAAATCCCCATGAAAACCACGGGAAGGCTGAGAAGTGCTTTAGGCATCACCTAAAACAAAGGAACCACAGTTCTTCAGTAGTAGCAATGATATTAAACTTGCTCTGGGTTGAAGAATGTGATTCACTTACCACCACCTTCCTCCTATCAAAACAGCCCTGAGTCACCGCACAGCACAAAGATATTTACAATGCATAAAGGGATTTGTTCTGTTGTTTTGCTCTTATCATCCAAATGGTAAGAAGCAGCTGAGCTCCAGGCAGGGGAAAGGTGCCCCATCAGAGCTGGGAGGTTCATGTTATTGGAGAAGCAGACATGGAAAAATTAATTTAACAGTGCAGAAAAAGAGTCAGTTTAGCAATATCAATATGCAGGGGTGAAAAAACACACACATACTCTTGAGGAATTAAATTGTGAAGTTTCTCAGGTTCAGGGCAAGCCTGCCTGTGGTAGATTTTGGCTTATCACAACACAGCTGTGCCCCTCACAGAAAGAGGAGCTGGTACATCCCTATCCTCTCACACCACCTTAAACCCTCCTGCACATGGAGGAGCACAAAGCCCTGGCTAAGGCTCCTCATAGCACAGGTGAAACAGTAATAAAGCACAAAGCTATCACAGCTGGAGGAGAATCAATAACAAGTTATTCTGAACAACAACTCCCAACTTGCAGTCTGGGAAACCATTTTGTTGCATGCCCATCATTTTTTCTATTCCTTCAGCCAACATTCACTAATTTTTCACCACTGTTTATGGACCAACACAGGATATTAACCAGCAAACTGCTTTCAAAGAAACCTTGACGATGTTTAAACAAGAATTAGCTTCCAATTTAAGCCTGGACTGCACAGCTGAGCTGCTGCTTCCCGTCATCTTAACAACTGATTTGTTGCAGCTGAAGGTTGAGGCACCTTGGCCTTTCTTACATGGAGAAAGAACAGGAACCCAGCCACTCACATGTCAGAGGATTTTGTAACAAAAATGCTATACCAAGACAGAGTTTCTCACTGAGTAGATGTGTCTCTTGTAGCTTTATTAAAAAAAAAAATTGGCACTATTTCACAGGAGCCTCTTTCCCAAGTCACCCATGTAGAGCACGAGCACAGAGTGCCAGCTAAAGACATTTATAAAAGCGGCAGAAGCACAAGAAAGAATTCTCAGAATTCTGATAAAGCACTTTTAAGAGATCTGATTGAATTTTCCCCATCAAAGGGACTCTGTCTAAAGCAGATAGCTTTTACCATCATCCTGCTACTTTAAATTAGGTCCTTCAAAAGAAGCATTGAGAATTTGTTTAATATTCTGTTATCTCTAAACTGGCAGGTACCACTGAATAGGAATAATTAAAAAAAAAAAGCCAAACAACTAACCCAAATAACAGAAGGAGATGCATCAGGAAATCAGTGAACTTAAACATGCACAAACAACCCATTTTTTGAAGAATGAGGGAAGGCTGGGTGTGACAATACGTTACTGGTTTAAAATAATTTTTGAAAGTCTGTTTAAAATCCAGGTTGGCAGTAACAATCCAGGTTGGCTTTTAAGAGACACATCCCCCTTATAAATAAAGCCAGCTGGATTTTTTATTTTTCTATTTGAGAGCCATGGGCAGACTGGGATTTTTGCTCTCTGAAATCTTTTCAAGGTGGCTGGGCTCAGGTGTGCAGCCTCAGTATAAATGGATAATTCTAAAAGGTGTCTTCAGGCATAGCCCTGAGCTATGGGGGAAACGCCCTGCCTTGTGAGCAGCCTCTGGCACCAGGAAAAGGAGTACACAGAGCAACCTGAAATCCAGGCTCCTACTTGCTCCCTCAGTTCCCATTTTTCCTTTAATCCCCTCTTTCCCCTGGGAAAATTTAACTACATCTATCTAGTGAATTGTGAATCCTCTGCTAGTGAGTGGCTGAATGAGTTGAAAGAAGACAACTGCATTGCCCCTATTTCCTCCCACAAATCTTCACACAAGATTTTGTTACCCAGAGAGCAGAGCCCTCCCTTGCTCAGATGCTGTTATTCCATTCCAACACGGTCTTAAGTAAGGCACAAAGGCAATCTGCCATGTCTGCCAGGAACAGGCAGGAGCCCTGGGGGCATAATATCTGTTGTTGTTTAGGAACAGGTAGCTCAGGCCCATGAGCAGCTCTAGCAAACCACTTAAGAAAAATAAGACTACTTTAAAAATGCCTCTCCACCTTCCCTCATAAGGCATCCCCTTGTTTGTTACTTGTTTGTTACTTAATTCAACCTGAGGGATGACAAATGTTTTCCTCATGTAGAACACAGACCTATATAATGTTATGGCTCCTCCTTTCCCAAACTGTGCTTTCCACATTAAAACAGCAAAATAAACCCCAAGACTTTGGTTAGACTTGCAAGACTCACTGAGATCAGCCAATAACAAAACCAACAGACATTGGTGCCCACAGAGAGCGAACCTCCATACCCAGAAGGAACTTTCACAGCCCTGCTGCACAGTTCTGCATAATCATAAGCTTCTAAAAATGCTTCACCCACCTCTTTCTGATGCAGCACGTGTAATTCTCAGTCTCTTCTCAGCCTCTCACCAAGCTTTTGTCCCTTCTTAGCTTCCCCTGCCCTCCTGCTCTGCTGCACTCCAGAGCTCAATCAGGCAGCCCCAGCTCTTGCACTGCTTGTACCCTCTGTAATCAAGGGCATTAACTGGAACCAGCTGCTCTGTTTGCTGCCTTTATTCCCACCCCATCACAGCTTGATCCTCAGGTTGTGATGAACTATCACCTGGCTCTTGAGCCTCCATCCTGTTACATGGCAGAGGTAATTCAGAGGCCACGGAGCATTGATCTCACTAACACAGGATCAATACTGTGCCTCTGCACTGTGCAAAATCACACCTGATGGGTTTGGTCTGGAACAGGCCAAGGGGAGCACAAGATGGATAAATTCTGCTGTGGTGCAATGAAGTTTCTGTTCAGGACATTACTCATCACAAATATATTGTGTCACATACTGACATGACAGATGATTCATCACTGTATTCTATCAGCACAATACAGCACATAAAGAAGCAGTGGCATCTGGAGGAAGAGTTCACCTTATTTCCTCTAAAAACCTGCAGAGCACTCTGGTTTCTCATTCACTGGATCATCACTGAGCATCTCTTTTCACACAGGGTGCTCTGATTGCACATGAGATGAAAGCCCACTTAGCATTGCAGCCACAGGCAGGCCAAGACTTGGTTATTCATTGCAGGATGTAGTTCTCATGGTATCTTCCTCCCTGTGCTGATACTGTATCATCTTTTACTTAGACTTCTACCATAAATTTAAAAGTTTCACTACTGCTTTCACGACATGGCATTTTCATGACAATGGTTTATTTATCAACTCTGAGCTGCGAGCTGCAGGAGGAGGAACAGGGAGCAAAGAGAGAATATGGAGGTAAATTATATGAACTCTCCCTGTGAAAATAATCCCCTTACCCCTTCTTCTTCCTCACTGACTTGCAAACTCACGTTGGCCTCAAGTTGACCTACTCTGTAGGAACCTCACAACGTTAAAAATTACTCCAGCAGCCTGTTGGTCCGTGCAGAGACCATCTGGGGGAGCTCCAGGAGCAAATGCTCTTCTTTGTATCCCATACAAACTTATCCTTTTGGCTTCATCATCTAGGAAAAAATATTTCAATACCTAATGTTGATGGTTTCATGCAGATCTGAGGCTCGGTATCTGCTGGCAAACCCCAGGCACCTAAGCTACCATCTCATTAACATTCCTTCTCTTTTTCCAGTAGTATGTTTGATGCTGAACTACTACTGTCACCTACTCATGCCTCAATTTCTCAGGTATGGGATGAGAATAGTAATAGTTACTCCTCTAGAGAATGTGCTGAGCTTTGCAAAAGCAAGCAAATGCCTGGAAATACAGGCATCACTAAAAGCTGGTATCTGAATATATCATGACATATGGCTGTGTCTGAAATTAGACAACGTGTGTTGTGTCACCTAAGGAAATTTTGATTCACCTTCCTAGAACTCCTCTATGCAGTTTTCTAAGGTTTCTTTTTTGTTTTGTTCTCAAATATATCAGAAATAAATACTGTTTATGCCAAGCAAGATCTAGAATCTTAAAAAGAAAAAGTTAAAAACACACTGTCATTTGTGATTGTGTTCTAAAATCTCTTCTATGAACCAGCAGACTGTACAACAGATGCAAGAACACAAGAGGATTCAACCAAGACAAGCCCACACAGAAGACATTGTCAGTGTCAAAACTTTTCTTTCCATTAAAAAGATTAAAAAATAGGAGAGCAATAATTCCTGCAAACTACAGGTGTGTTTCAGAGAGAAAAAACTTCAAGTCTTCCCAGTCTTTTTCATTTAAATGATTGGAACGATGAAATTTTTTATGTTTGGAAAAGAAATAATCCCTAGGGCAGAGTCAGGGCATTAGGGGTAACAATGTCTACATCACAGGGGCACCTGTTAAATTTACTTGTGAATTCATAACAACAAGGCTTGCTGCAGCAAGAACTGCTTTCTAATGCTGGTTATCCTCCCTGCCAGGAGAACAGTGGGTTTGCCAGAGCACAGCTATTAGACACAGAGCAAACCAGTGCTTATTCTAAATGCCCAATCCTTTTTTGAAAACATGGTTGAAATCCTCAACTGCTCTATAGGAATAAAATGTGGTCACTAAAAATTTTTCTGGAGTTCCTGGGATGAGCCAAACTATTAGGGACCTTGGGATACAAATAAATTTTTACAAGTTATTATTGTCCTTCATTATTCCTCTGAGAACTGCTCCATTCTCTCCAGGAATCAAATTGAAGTTATGGAGATAAAGCAGGTTAACAGGTATTTCTCACCTAAAGAGTTCAGATTGAGGAACCAAAGGCAAATTCAGGTAAGAACAAGGTGCTTTTTGTATGTCATCACCTACAGAACTGGATTTTCTGGCCCACTTGTCACCCTCTGACAGTCTCCTCATTTGCAGAAGGTGTTTTACAAGCATTTTGTAACACAGAATGACATTTTTCCACTGATAGAGTGAAAAGGGGTCTATGTCTTTTCAGCTCCCACAGTATTTCTACAAGCAGTCTCTGTACATGGGTGACCAGGGTTAACTTCAACATTACAAGCCGGGGTAGCTGTTTATAAACTTCATAGATATTGCACTGGAATGGAGCAAAACACTCAAAAAAACCCCTCAAACCTCACATCTTACAGGAAATATATACACATACAGGCACGGATTGCATGGATACCATGACAAGCTTAATGAACTGCTACAAGTGACTTGTTCTAATACATTAAATTATTTGACATCGTCTGTCTGCTCCTTCATCTTCTACCCCAAAGGACAATCTGCATCTTTTGCATATGTTCATGAGACTTTTCATACCAAACTGAGTGTCATACCAAATTAGTGTTAGTGGCATAATTTGGCATAAAACCTGTGTGTGCTGGGTGGGCTGTTCCTCTTCATGGCCAGAGCAGGTACTTCAGTTTAGCAAACCTAGTAACCTGGAGCTTCCACCTTCTCCTCTGAATGCCAGTCAGCATTTGTGAGCATTTATTTTGATCATCAGATGATGTTTCTCCCTGAAAATGAGGATCTGATTTCAAAAAGTAGGTGGATATGCCCATTTCAGGAATGTTTAACGTGTAAAAACTAAATACGGGATCTACATTCATTTCATGTGGGTCTTGAAATTAAATGTCAAGAATAGCCAAGAGAACAATGTTAATGAACAGTCTTAGCCCACAGCACCCACTATCTGCCATTCCTATTAAACACAGAAGAACAAAAAGGTTGGTATACATGTTGATATTTAAGCAAAAGGGAATATTTTCTGTGCATATTCATGAGGTAGTAACATCAGCACCGTTTCTGTTCTGCCCAATGAATTCAGTGATAAACAGGCATAAAATATGGTTGAACGTGGCTGCAGAAAATAAAGATGTTCTGGTAGCTGGCCAGCACTCCAATTGATTTTACATGCTTGGTTTTTCTCTTTCATTGTTCGGTTCTACCTCAGGTTACAAATTTTCAGAAGCAAACATGAGCAATTCACTGTAAATATACAATTGCTACTTGGGCTGGTGTATCACTGCTCTTAGTTTTCTTTTCACAGGTTGCTTAAGTCAATAAAATGTACACTTGACAAACTCTCCAATATCTATTCCTGTGGTTTTCTTGGCCACTGAAAACCTTTCCATAATTTCTCCCTCTCCTTTAATGTAAAATATATATGAGAAATCTTTAATATCTTAAGGACTATGACTGTCCATATGACACAAAATCGATTCATTAATATTTTTTATCAATAGAAGTGGTGAATTCACTACCTGTATTACTAACAGAACATGTATGTAAATATTAATCAAGTTTTTCATACATTTCAAAATATCATTTAATTTAGCTCAAAACCTGAATAAATCACATAATTCATTAGACACTATTTTAAAGTCATCCAGGCAAGCAGCAGAATCACGTGATACCAAACAGCCTAATACATAATCACACATGAAGAAAACCACTTACAAATGCATAGCTAAACTGCCATTCCTTAGCTGAAACCTATTTAGCAAAAGGAGGTTGCGAGAGACAAATGTATTTGTAGAAAAGTTGTTTTATTCGCTAGGGAGCAATGATTCATTAAAGTAGAAAATGCAAGTGCCAGAACCAGGACATGGAGTTATTTCTGCTGGAATACCTGTCGGCCACAGTGCAAAGAGTTCATCAACCTGTGGCTCTTTTCCTCCTCCCACCTAGAGCATGTTATACCCACTACATGGAGCCTTCACTTGGGGCCACTGGATGCTGCTGAAATGTATGTAAAAATTAGCATAAAGTGATAAAACCATAAAAAGTAATTGTTTCACGGTTCACCGGTTCACAATATTCATCTATAACAGTATAATTAACGTATCTTTTACAGTTTCTCTTAAGATAAATTCTGAATCATAATACCAGTGATGAGCTTTTTTTTTTATCTGAGCAGGGTGTGTGGATGTGGCCTGCTTTGGACGTGTTACACAGCTCAGGTGTCCCAGCACCTGGCTGCAGTTTGCAGTGGAAATGCTCCATTGTTTTCCAGAAGGAAAGGGCAGGTAATTAAATCTCTCTGCATTGCAGTTCATCCCTCTCATGATGTACTGTCCCTGGCCCTTGGTCTGATTTATTTGAATTTGTAAGTCTGGCAGGGTAGGGACAATCTCTTGATCTGTGCCCATGCCAATAACTGTCACAAGAACACCAATCTCAGGGCCAGGCCCTGGCACTGTCACAGCAGAAAAAAAACCATTTAAACTGTTGCAATTTCCCTTCTCACCATTTCCATTCCTCTCACATTGGTCTGTCTTTGGTTTCAAACTGAATTTGGTCAGTCAACACAGCCTGAAATATGCCTATTGAAGAGAAATTCTCTTGTGTGTTTACAGAATTCACCTCAAGCATCACGAGTAGCAAGTGATTGAAATGAACACCAATCAAAGAAAACTCAATATCAATCTAACGATGCATTAATGGGAGGGGGAAACGATGAAAATCTCACTCTGCAGCTTGCAAAATCTAAGCTCAAGTATTAAATTCCTCATGGTAATTACCACTGAATTTCAGGTTATTTTCTCCCTTTGACTCCTAGTGCTGTATGATGCTATTACATGAGGCAACTGTTGAGAGGTGGATTATTTTGTCGTGTGTCCAGCCTGTCCCTGAAGGTCCATCTCAGCTGGGCCAGGCACTGGAGCAGTAGGGCAGGACAGGCTGCTTGTTGCTGGACTGCATGTTCTTCTCTTTAATACATTTTAAAGTAGACATTGTGAATGTAAGTGATACTAATTAGGTTAGTTATGTCAAAAACAATTTAAAAGCAGAAAGAAAAAGCCTTAAGTAATCCAACATTTACAGTGTGACAATTCTTTCCGTTGGGAGATTGCTTCGCCAGAATTTACCGTAATCAACTGTAATTCCTTTCTCAGTCGCCCTCCTGGAATTTTGCCTAATCCCTGCTGTCTATTTGGCACCTGACAGTCCCTGTTGTCCCCTCCTGTCTCCCATCACCCACTCTACACCCACTCTTGGCACACTGTGGGAGGCTCTGCGGGAAGAGGTGCATGGCTGGGTCACTGCCAAGGGGATCCCAGTGGGCAACTCAAACTGGAGCAGCTCCACCTGTGCTGATTAGCAACAAATTAAGCAAAATCTCTCAGCTTGAGACCTGAAGCCACCAAAATCAGACCTCAGACAATGATTGTGCCAAGATCATCACTCACTATGCTGACTGATGCTAGTTTTTGGATCTTTCTCTGCTCCCTGTCTGGGTTTTTGCCTCCTCTGCAGTCTGTAAGCCCTTCTAGAGAGGTGTTTCTCTGTGGTTTGTGCTTTAGACAGTCTGGACAAATTACATTCAGGCTGAAGACTGGCACTTCTAGCTGCTATCATAAAGTATTAACGTGCATACTCCTCATTGAGCATAATTTTTTAATGATATTTAACAGGCACTGGCTGGGTATGTTTGCCAATTTAAAGGCTGGCAGCAATGCTATTTAACATGTGGTTTACTTTAAGTGGTACATGCAGTTTACTTTAAATGGCAGGCAGGTTTTTGGCTCCCAAGTCTTGTTTTACCATACAAATAACCAAACAGTGGTTTAAGAGGATTCATTGCCAGGCAATGAAGAGATTCTTGTTTTTCCATACAATGTCTGTGCCAAAGGCTGTGTTCTTAGTGCTGCAGAGCAGCCCCCCAGCAAGCTTTTGTCAGCAGTCACTGGATCTTGAACACTGAAAGCTTTTTCAGTCATGAGGACCGACTTTTGTGCTCTTCTCACTCAGCTTTTCACCGTGTATTGGTGTGAAATTGGAAGAGGGAGCATGAGACAGTAAGAAAATCCCATGTAGGGGAAAAGCAAGAGTGTCAAACTGTCTTTCAATTGAAAATATTACACCAATGAACTAGACAACGAAGAAATGGATGGTGTCACTGAATAGTGACATTACAGAATCAGTGTAAATCTGAAATATTGGGTGTCTGTCACCCATGTTATGCATTGTTCTTTCAGCCACCAATTCAAATGAACCTTGTAAATTGAAATGTTCATTTAGAATGGGGTGTTCATAAAAGCCTTTGAGAGTTTCACGGTTTGGGCTATAATTACTTTTTTAGCACAATTCTTGGATACAGAGACTACCTCTTGAACAAGGAGTGATTATCCACAGTTCCACTGGTTTCATTACAAGCTCATTGGGGAAGGCCTTATGCTGTACAGTGTCAATGGGACATGGACTAATAAATAAAAATGGGATGATTGATTAAAAGCCAACAAGAGCCTAAGTACTCCAGATGATTCATTGTGCTGAAAATCTCATGATCTGTAGACAAAAGAGACAAAGGAATGCAGGATTAAAAAGGCAGTCCATGGCAGAGAGGGAAAAGAACCCAGAAGCCTGTGGCTTAGTCACTAATCTCATGATCAGAAACTGTGACATTATTATTAATAAGAAATAACTGGAAAAGTGGCTGTCACATGGACAAACCAGAGCTGACTGGAGCTCCCTGCCTAACCAAGTAATTACATCTATACATGAGCTAAAGCAATAAAATAAATAAGGATTAAACAGGTCAATTTAAGGAACAAATCTTAATCTTGATGCAAATCACATGTTAAATGACTTCTTTCTTACTCACTCTTATTTTTTAAATACCTAATGCCAGAAACTTGCCTCATATTTCTTCATTTCTCTTGGTTCTAAGCCACAATAAAATTGCCAACACATCAAGGCAAAGAACAATTCTTGCAGAGAGCCAACATGGTATTGATCTAGTAGCTTATCTACAGTGTTATCCAAAGCAGAGATCTACTCATTTAGGAATGATTTCCTTGACCTCTCTAGAGCATCTTAGTTCCCATTATTCATCTAGTTTCTCTGTGGAATTACTGGAGAGCACTAAATAGGTGTTTTTCTAGGTGAGATGATTCATGCTCTGGAGGTGTGAATAATTCTTCTTTGACTAAAGCAGGAGCTTAAACAATTTTAAAAGATAATTTATTTTTACATCATTAAAAGTAAAGGAAATTAATTTTACTGTTAATGATTGACTTCAATGGAGTCAAAAATAGGTTACCATCAAAACAGAACATGAGAGAGAGGCTTCAGTCAGGTCAGTCTCAACGGCAGGATAATTTCATTATCCTTTGTGACAGCAAAACACTTCTTTTGCCCTGAGTTAACACCGTGGTCCTGCCCTCTAAAAATGTCCAGAATTCCACGTCTTGACAGACATCATGAGACAGGTTGATTGCCAAAAGCTGTCCTGCATTGTAGAAAGATTTTCTCACACAGAAAAAAAAAATGGAAATGGGAAGCTCCTTTATGCCTTTTTACCACTCAAAGCTGTTGGGATGTGTTATAAGCTCTGACCTGCACTTACAATTACAGTTACCATCACTCCTTGGGAATGAGAGCTGAAGTTATAAATACATCCACTTCCATGAGATAGTAGAAATTACTCCAAAGAATTCACTTACAGAAAGAAATTACGTACTAATTAAATAAAAGTCTAAAAATTAAAAACAAGTCCCAGAGATGAGTCTGCTCTGAGCAGACGTTTGTGCAGGTGAGTGCAAACCTCTGATACTAATGCAGAGAAAGAGACTGGTAGAAGAGTTTCTTCAGCCCAAATATATCAAGCAGAAAGTCTTGTGCCCAAGTGTTGCTCTCAAGTCTCCTCCGAGTGAACCAAGAAAAAGACCAATATCTTAAAAAGGTGGGGAAAGGGAAGAATAGTTGATCAAAATGTTGAAGTAATTTGTAAAATAATTGTCTAAATACCTCAATTTATTCAATTTTATTACACTAAAGAGCCTCCACCAGCAGGCTGAGGTTCTCAATTAGACTTACTTTAATATGGAAAGAGAGACTCTTTCATGTGCCTTCACGTGCATTAGGGTACAACTTCCAAGTTTCCAAGGAGAGTGCAAAGTGCCCTTCTTCAATTTCCAGGCTAATTTCCCAAAGCAAACTTTCCAAGGGCCTAAAATATTTGAGCTGTGTTACCCTCACAGCTTTACATGGAATCCTTTAAAATTGTAAAGAAATCATTTCTGCCAAATGAAAGGTTTTATGAGAAAATTTCCTTTTACAATAAGGGAGTTTTTTTATACATATTAAAACGGCACAACCTAGACACTCTATTA
Source organism: Lepidothrix coronata (assembly GCF_001604755.1). Classification (NCBI taxonomy): domain Eukaryota; kingdom Metazoa; phylum Chordata; class Aves; order Passeriformes; family Pipridae; genus Lepidothrix; species Lepidothrix coronata. Next base: position 4,847,542 of record NW_016690214.1, read on the forward strand.
AATTATTTGATGTGATTTAAAATACATGGAATGCTGTTTTCATCTGAGTTCCACAGAAATTTTGGGCAAAAGCATAGCTGCAAGACAGGAGAGGAAGAAAGAACAAAATTTCTATCTCTTTGCTTCTAGCTTACCAGCCTCCAACTGGAACAGGCAGCATTTGCAAATATATCTGGGCTCATTTATTTTCTCCAAATTTTTTCAATGTATTGTAATATTTCATTTTCACTTGTACAACACAAAAAAAAAAGCAGAACCCATAAAAGGATGATAGGAGAGAATTCTAAGCAAGTCTTTGAAGTAATACTGATAATATATTCCCAAGAAACTGAATTCCCATTTGCATAATTAAATTGGCCAGAACTATCTGACTGTCCAGCTTGCTGGAGTTCAGCTTCTCTGAAATGCAGCATCCACACCCACGAGACACTGCTCGATTACACAGGTGAATTGCTGGAAGAATTCAAGGTACAGCGTGCAGGATTCAACACCACACATTAATGGGAAGTCTAATACAAATTATACACCGTGCAGCAGCAATATTCTAATATTTTGGGTAAATAACATACAACTGCTGAGGACATATTGAATTGCAACACTGCAAAATTGAGGTCAACAGAGTTGAGGCTGGGGGTTTTTTTCGAAATCAAGTGAAGAGTAGATAGAAGATGTGGTGACAGGACTTTGTTAAAAAGCTGACTTGGTTTCCCCCTGCATAACTACAAATTGTCCATGCAAACTGTTGCTCCTACATTTTAGTACTCACAAAACATGCAAAACTTACTCCTCTAAGTGCTGATTTCCACATAACTGCAATAATTAGGAGACTTGTGTCTGATTGCAGAAAAGGAAACTTCTGCCAAGTGGGTCACTGTTAATCTCTCCACCCCTAAATTTGTGTAGGGAAGAAGAATGGTGCAATGGAATGATGCCTTTCCAAACCTGCAGCCAGAACTCAGCCATGGGAGCCACAGCTCGTGAGACTGAGGGCAGGAAGGGAAAGGTGTCAAGGGACAAGTTGCCTTCCTTCCTGAGACACTCCAATATTTGTGTCTGTAGAGCAAAGCCCAGCCTTTGCCATACCAGCATTAGCAGCTGGTGTCTAGCCAGCTCATTTTCAGCTTCCTCCAGTTAGTTAGTTATGCATAAAGCTTTCCTAATTGTTAGTCAACACAGGAAAAAAAAAAAAAAGTCCCTGCTCCTAGAAAACATGACTGTGGCTGGCTGAGTCCTCTGGGACACTGAAGTGCTTCCTGAAAGACCCAGAGCACATTGAACTGCCCTGAAGGCACCAGTGCCTGCAGTGGTGATCTGGAGCTCTCAGTAATTGTGTTAGTGAGAAAATATCATCACTGGGGAGCGAACATGAGACTGCAATACAAATTAGGGTTCCCGTGGAATGACACCGTGCTTTTAAGTTCAGGAAAAAAACAAGGAGCTTAACGCTGATAACCTCTGATAAAACAAAATAAAGAAAGACCCCAAAATATCGAAACCCCACCCTGTTTTTGCAACAAGTCATACAGTGGCAGGAACCTGTCAAATGTGCTCTGCTTGACCATAATCAAAAGGTGACCCAATTTGCCTGAGTATCCTTTTAACATTGAATCCATTTATCAAAGACAATTTTCTGTGAATAATAAAGGATGATGAACCACCTAAAGAAAAGTCGGACCATCTGTCTGCCTCCTTAGTCATTAACATTCACCTTCAGTATATGCTTGGCTTGTTTTATAACTACTTGAGTGACAGGAGAATTAGTTCATTCCCATGGTTTGTTTTTGTTTGTTGTTTTTTTTCTTTCCTGTAGACTTCATTTTTTTTCTACCCTCTATGCATACATTTGTTAAACAGAAGGTGGGGGTGGAATATGTGAAGTCTAAACTAATTTGAGAAACCAGCGTTGCTTCTGCTTGCAGATGTCATGGTGTTTGCATTTTACATATTCATTGAAATCATTCTGCTCTCCTGGGGTAATGAAAATGCATTTTTAGGCCGCCTTTAAGTCCCAGGTAGACCCTGAAGTTGTAACCACTTTCAGGTTTTCCCTGGGGCTGAGGGAGTCCTCCTCCAAATGTCTCTGGACATCGATGGCTGTGCACGTGTCTGATTTCTGGGCCTTTGTGTTCTGATCTTACATGTCTCACATCTGGTTTTCATAAATCAAGAATGGCCTCCACAGAGGTTCAAGAACTCACCACGTGCTGTCCAATGTGATAAAACAGAGCAAAATAAAGGGAGTCAAGAATTCTCACCAGAATTTGCAGGATCTAATCTGGAGATCGGAATGTTACTGTGTATAAGGGATTCACCACTGTACAAATTTACAACTAAAAAACCCAACCCAAATAAACAAAACAAAACAACCAAACAAAAAAACACAAACAAACAAAAAAAAAACCAACAACAAAACAAAACAAAAAAAAAATCTACAAAACCAAAACCAAACAGAAAAACGTTGTAACTTCTACTCAACTTTCAAGATTTTATGCCACAAATACTTCAAAATAACAAACTCAGCAGAATTTTGTGGGACAATAAGGACTGAAAAGGATGAATGGTGACTAGAAATGAGTTCTGAGTACTCAGGTGTTTTCAATATTTTTTTGCAGAAGTTCCAAACTAAAATATTTCCTTGAAGTTCCAGCTGCTAAACCTTCATGTGTGCGTCCAGTGCAAAATAAAGTATGGACAGGAAATATACTCAAAAAACCCCAACCTTAAATAGATTTTTAATTAATGGCATAATGAAAGTGGTAAAGAGTTACAGGGCAGTTTGAAGTCAACTGAATTCAACAGCTGAGCTTTGAGAAGTTACTCTGCAATGACATAGCCAAGATGTTTCCATAACCTTCCTCTAATTAATTCTCTTCTTCCATTTGCTGTAAGTTTAGAAATTTTTGACTCCTATATTAAGTGATGTTTCTAAGCCCACTTTGTGAGATAAAACTCTTCAAAGAATTCTCTTCCTCTAGAAATGAGATTATTTATAGCCTAGAGTTAGGATTCTCATAGAAGAAGGATGATTCAACATGAAAATGTAGACGTTCTTTTTTGGGTGGCGTTCCACTGTCTCTCCAAAACTTATTAAAAGCATTTATATCGAAATTTAGAATTCCTAAAGTTAAGTTCTTCTATTAGCTTATTGTGCTAATTAAAGAATGAGCTAATTAGTTAAAAATTCCAAATCTGGGAGGGCTGGGGGGATGGTGTCTGTATGTTTTCTATCAAACTTTATCTTGCTTGGTGACAGCCCAATACCAAAAAACATGCTCAGCAAAATGCTGGTGGGAAAACTAGTGAGAAATATCTACATATTCATTTTTCACATGCAGGTGGAGTTGGTTTTATCTGTATGAGAATGAATAAATTCATCATAGAGAAAACAGGTGACATGGTATTGGTAGAAACTCTCATTGGAGATTCACTTAAAAAGTACAAATAATAGAAATGGATAAGTAAAGAATCAATAAAATTAAACACTTTTGCAACTGTTGACAGCAAGAAAAATTACCCTGTCAGTGAGGAAAGAACTGATCCAGACTCTGATGATTTTAGTACAACTCTACAGTACAGCTACCTTCTTGTGGCTCAACTTTCCTTATCAAATAGTGGGAAGCAGGCAAATTAAATCAAGTAGTCAGAAATCAATGAAATCAAATAATTGAGCCATCATATTCTTTAGTGGCAATTATTAATTATGTGTCATTTGTCTGAGTTAAAGCAGGAAACTTGCTACAGAATGAAAGAAAGCAGCTTTTTCCCCCCTTTCAAAAAATGCCCATTGCTTGCACCTTTCAAGTCTTCTGCATTCGAGGCACTGGGTGTAAGGAGAATTTATTTCATTATTGCAGAAACCGTGAGGGCAGAGCCCTGGAAGGAAGTCAGGATGTCCAACCCCAGCTCTGGAAGTCACCAGAGGCCAGTGGGTCGTGCTTGAAGAAGACACAGTCCATCCCCAAGCAGTCCTGCTTAGGGAGGAAGGCAGAGCTGGGATTTATTCAGGTTTGGTCTGGTTTGCCCCTCTCCACAGGGAGGCTACAAATCCTTCCTGTCCCTGCTCTCCGTTCAGGGTGCTGTTCAGGATGACACCCGTCCTTCAGGACACTGGGATGAGAACAGCACCAGCCACTTGGGTTACCCCCCCAGTGATGTTAAATGTTTCATGGGTTGTGTTGCAATTAGACCCGCGCCTGGAAGGCGGGAATGTCAGGCCTACAAACATTCCATTAGCAGGAAGCAGGGCCGTGTCTAAAGTGAAGGATGGCACGCACAGCCTTGGAGGAATCAGGGGCTGACACACAATTCCCTCAGTCTCTGCCTTCGGCTGAAAAATGCAGGTTTCGAAACCTCAGAAAGTATTTGATTTTTCCTCGAACTCCTTCAGCTGAAGCATCATTAAAAACATATAAAAATAAAGCGCTGCAGTTTCTTAAAAAAATAAGTTCTCACGTAAATTTTAAAATGGACCTAAAAAAAGTATTAAATAAAAAATACCACATTTCATAAGTGAACATCTGATATGAAGCAAGGGTGGGCTGTTACATTCCAACAGGAAAATACAGAGAAAAAAATTACAAAGAATTGTTTTTTACCAAGTTAATTTCATCTGAAAGAAGGTACTGAACTTAAACCAAAACAATGATTCACATGGTATTATTGGAAACCTTTTGTTGGTATTTCCTTCTTGGTTTAAAAAGAATCAACCTTCGTGACAAGTGCCAGACAAAAAGTCTCAAGTATAGGAAAGTTTGAAAGGAATTTATAATCTGGCTGAGATCTCTTTTTTTTATTTGATCCCTATATCCACCATGCTCTTTATAGCTAATTTTTCTGAGTGGCTGTAGATTAATTCACATGGATTCATAGATGAACCACCAACTAATTCAAATATTTCAAATGCACTTCTTCAGAACTCACCACTCTCTATTTTAACATCATTTTTTTACGTGAGAAATTTTTGATGAAACCTCCTCTACTTAGAAGCTTGGCAGAAAAGACAGGCAAGAGAAGGGAGGCAACGAAACACAACCCAGATGTGGCCATTTCTCTGCAACTCTTCCCCCTTCCATGCTCAGCCAACACCAGCTCTGTCTTGTTCCACAGCTGTTTAACAGGTGTTAAGGCTTACAGGCAGAATGCTGGGCTTCTCTGCAGAGCTTATTAAATATATACTCATGGAAAAAAAGGAGAATTATAATTTACTCAGCTATATTTCAGTTAATCCAGAGGACCTACTGCAGCATTACCCTGGACAGACACCCCCCCCTCCTGCAGCAGGAATGGCATCACTAAGTGTGAGAACACTACGTTTACTTCAATGCCATTTCTATGTTTCTTCGAGTTTGGCTATAAAGATTCCACTAAAAATCCATGTTTTCCTTCCAGTTGCACTCAATTTCATTGATCTCTGCTGTTTTTATGGGGTGAAAAGCTGGCACAGTCAAACAACCCTACAGATAACCCTTATAGCAGTTTTACTTACAGCACTCGGTGGCTTATAAATGCTGGGCTCTGGAATGTTCAGAGGTGGAAATGGCACATTTCAGAGAAAAAAAGAACAATTAAAAGATAGTGATCAGATACTGAAGTCAGATTCAAATAGGAAAACTCCTCTTATTAGAGATTACCCACAGAGAGCAGACCATCAAATTGCAGCCTATATTGCAAGGATATATTGCTCCAGGGGTCAATCTTGTTCCAGCTCGTTTATACTGACACTCCCATTTACACTCCCACACTCTTGACAACTGACAATAGTCACACAGGTGTATCATGACTTGTCAATTGAATTATAAAAGATCTTTTTTAAAAAGTAGATATTATAGTGCTAAATATTGATCATTCAGTGTACTAGTGTCCCCTTATTCTCTTTTAAATTCAGTCTTGCCACAGAAGTCAACACTATCAGACAATGATAAGGCAAATCACTGTTATGTCTTAATTTTCAATATTTTTTTGTCACCCTTTTAGAGCAAATCTTCTTATACAGGTAGGATTTGATTCTGTTTCAGACTCAGAACCATCCTGGGTTCAGCTGCCACTATCATGGAGCCACAGACTTTCGCTGAATTTCTGACAAAAGCAAAATTATTGAGAAGTTTGGGTTTAATTTAAAAAAAAAAACAACCACCACACACTAAAAAAAACTCTACAAACAAACAACAAACCACCTTCCTTTGTTCTCTGTCCTCTCATATTTTTTTTTACTGTGTGAAACAATACATTCTCTACTTAAGACCTGAGCATGTGTGGGCGAAGGGGAAATGACTTTTCATTGCACAGAGGCACATTTTTATTATTTTGCCTTCTGTCTCTGTTTTTCTCTCTGCAGTTCACTTTCCCCCCCCACCATGAATGACAGAAAAAATCAGAAAAAGGATGAATTTTCTCAGCATCTGTGTTAGTTTCTCCTCAGCTCATTACTGGCCCTGACTCTTCCCACTCTGCTTTTCGCCCTGTGACTACCAAGCCATTCCCTTTATCACCTTCCCAATGCCAGTGGTCTCCAAAGAGCAGACACAGGGGGAGGGAATCTGCTCTCAGTCACGCAACGTTAATGCAGAGCAAGCCTTTCCCATTTAGAGCAGGAAATCAAATCTCATATTTGTGTAGCTGAGAGCAGAGTTTGGTCCTCTCTGTTGGAGAATGTACTCCAGGTTTTTTCTGCTGGAGGAGCTTGTCCTTAGAAGTCATTCTTTTAGGATCTGCAGGTAAAATTAGATATTGTGCCTGTAGCCTCTATGCTGCCTGAATTTTTGAGAAGTACAGACAAAAAATTTACAGTGTATTTTACTAATCTGCTCTGCAATTTTTTCCCTTAAGATAAATGCATTTATACCTCTAAACCTATCACAGCTTCTGCTATTAGACAGTCTTACATGTAAACTCTCTAACACGGGGAAGGAAATATAAAAGAGGAATAAAAACCCTTGACAATAGTGTACTTGATTCTCTGCAAATCCCTGTGGATGTATAGTACACAGTAAGTCAAAAATAATTAATAGGGTCAGCTCCAAGAGATGTCAGGTTCACTGAAGCGTTGGATGTTTCTTTGAAAGAGAAACAATGCTGACACATTTTTAAAACTTAGGGTAAACTAAATGCTGTCCCTGGAGGTTGGCACTTCCAGAGCACTTCTGTAACTTCTCCTCATCACTCCCCGTGTTTACTCTTAGTCATATTGGTGACATATGGTCCCATTTCTCTTAAGGACGTGGAAATTTAAGGGTAGAATTGAGCAAAAAAAATGGTTGCATATCTTACAATATTGTTTTGCAATTAATCCAGGCATATAAATGTGATGGCCAGCTTCATTCTAATCTATTACTACAGTTTTTCTGCTGCAAAAAGAGTTTATTTCCGTAAGGAAAATGCATTCACAATTCAAACCCAGATTTTAAACACATGTCAAAAACGGGATTTGGCAAAGTACTCAGTATTTGTCTACCTGAACCCATCAAAATCAAATGCCAACAAGTTTCAAAGAAGTAAAGTCAATGCTTTTAACAAATCCCATTATGCAGGAAGCCATAATAGGCCCTTACATTTTTGTCACCCAACTCCACCTACATTTAGCAACTCTGGTTTTAAACAAATTCATTAACATTTGCTTTGCTGGGCACAAACAGCACCAATATTGGCATGCTGGAATTTCAGTCCATAAGAAAGGAATTTATCCTATGGAAACACAACCTAACAGCCTGCCCTGCTCAAGAAGCTGTCCTTCCCAACATGAAAAATGCTTCCCTTAGAATATAAATTTACCCCAGCATCACAAATAATAATTTCTTTTGTTAATCTGGAATTTAAAATAAACCCTGAGGGTCTGCTGAATTGTTTTCAGCAGTTACAGTGAGTGCTTCCAGCTGAAGTTATTCAAAGGTTCTTTTGCAGTTGTAAGGCTCAGTTTACTGGTAAACACTGATTTTAACGAGCAAAGAGTAGGTTCAGATCATTGTTTTGAGTGTCACAGGCAGAGCTCTGCCTTCTTAGTGACACTCTGGAGGCTCAGGAGGAAGACAGGAATCATTAGGAAGGGGACTGGCACTTCCAGCAGCAGCTCTCTCGGGGCTGTGACAAGTGACCTCTGCCAAGGCAGGTCATGGCTGTGAGAGAGGCCAGACAGGAAGAAGGGAAGGAATGAGGCAAAAGAAAACCAGCAGACTAATGCAGTATAATTTAAAAGCTGACCCCGTGCATTAAGGCTAATGAAACTAAACAACTGTAATCCCGAAAAGAAAATGAACACTATTGAGAATGGAGCTACAGTACTTGAAATCCAATTAACCGTTATATCTCCCTGAAGATTTGGATCACATTTTTCTTCCTTTCATTAACTGAAATTTGTTTTTTCTTTGATTAAGCTTAATATTAAAAAACCCAAACAGACAGGACGATAATCAAAGGTATGTATCATCTTAGGTCCACTCTGCCTTATTAAAATCTCTCATTTCAATCATTTGCATGATATTTCACCAGCAGTAGATTCACTTAGAAATAATCAGTCTGCCAATTAACAACATTCTCTTCAAAACCACAACTTTCCTAGGGCCGTACAAAGGATATTTCTGCCTTCTACTGTAGTTTGACACATTTAACCCCAAGAACTCAATGACCTTCCAAGCATATCTGAATCCAAAATTAGACCAAAGCAAGTGAATCTGCAATCTGAAGCTTATTGATACTGATGTAATTAATTAGTCCTCTTTTACTCTGTTTGTGATACATTTTAGGTAAATTCTCAGTAGTGAAATAAATTAAAAATAACAACATAAAGAGCTTTGTTTCAGCCTTATTTATTAAAAGAAACAAACAAACAAAAAATCTGTCACTTAACTTCTGGGTTTGATTTTGGTTTTTTATCAGCTGAAGAAAGCCAGAATTAGACCATTTGGTACCTTCAAAAAAGAGAAGCTCCAACACATTCAGTGGTCACAAAAGAAATGAGATATATGGGGGAGTATCTCAGAACATAATCAAGGACAGATTCTTTCCAGACCCCCTTGATGCACTTGGCAGAGGTACCAAATCTCAAGTAAACCCCAGGGATTCTGGAATTGCACATTTGTATTTTGTAACAAATATCCAGACCAAACAGTAAAGGCATGAAAGGAAGTGGGATCAATATTTCTCAGCCCACTTCTGTTCTCCTCCCCAAAGCTCAGAGCCAAGATTCCTGCCCCTCTTGCTCTGCAGTCATTCCCACCACTATCCTGCTTGCAGAATAAGGAAAAGCCTGCAGTTGGAAATAGGACAGGCAAGATTTTTCCCATTCTCACTCCCTGAAGGATGCAGAGTTGCACTGTTGACATGAAAACTATAATAATCCTGAAAATGGGCAAAAACCACGGCAGAGAGAGGGGAAACAATTTGCACGGGCTTGACTTGGAGTGCAAGGCCACAGGGAGCACAGCAGCTCCCATTCCAGAGAGCTGGCTCCCCATGCTCCAGAGTTGGGCTTTTTGGATCAGATTTTACCTTATCTACATCTAAATTAGATGAACTGCCTGGGATTGCTACCATAGGACTAGAACCAAGTGTTGTTCAGTTGAATACACTGCATCCACATGTGTAAATCAGATCTAGTGGCAAAAGGGTGTTCCATCCCCAGAGCTGGCACTTGGGTCAGAAACATCAACTTAAGGCACTCTCATTTTCCTAAGGGATAACCTGGTTCATTTGTAACAATTTTCCATTAAAAGTATCTGAGTAATTGCTTACCCAATCTTCTATCGATGAGATAACAGAAAGGACCTGGTTTCTCTGATTTTAAACAAGAAACTAAAAAAGTCCATTAATTAGGTTGTTTAGTTCTGTGCTGTTCTGTTCCGTGAAACAAAGAACTATAAACATTCAAAAAGCTAATAACATTTTCTCTTTATTCATTTATTTATTTGTTTATTATTTTGTTTTATTTTCTAAAGCTTGCTTCTGACACTCATTAAGTATTTTCAGAAGGCCAAGAGCTGGGACTGTGTCCACTCTGAACATATCTCAATAATCAATCATGTTTTTAAAATACACCAGCCTCGGTCCTTCATGTAAAACAAACTGAACTGCTCCAGTGCTAAGCACCAGGTGATCACAAATGTATCTGAGTTGGTCCAAAGCTGGAATTTATTGGCTCCTTTCCTAACAGAAAATTCCATATAGGACATCTAATGATCTATAGTGAAATTTCGGTGATTCAACTTCATATCAAAATGATTGAGTACAAGAGTATTTTCAGCCCAAGAGCGCAAGAGAAATCTGGAAGCTAATTTTGTATAAGATCACAACCTCCAAATTAAATAATAGATGTAGCCTGCCTGCTGCATCATCAAATTTTAATTAGATTCTTTGCAGCTGTATGTCTTTGATCTCAGCTAAATAAATCATAGATGTGTTGTGGTTTTTTGGTTGGATTATGTGTCATGCTAAACTCACATATGAAACAGAATAATGTGTTTGAATCTGCATTGCTACAAGGAGGGAAGGAGAAGGTAATTTCCCCTGAAACTTCACCTAGAGCACTAAACTACTTCAACATCTATACCTTTATCCCCATATCTGTTTTCAAAATTAGGTAAAATCAATTTTTTTCTTTTTTTTTCCCCTCTTTTTCAAACAGCAGTACCACAATCCAACAGCTGCACTGCTGTAACTTGGGGGGAGAAGACACAGGCTGAATCCAAGAGCCCTAAGGGCCCCTCATGAACCAAGGTTTGGAATCTCTTTGCTGGTTGGTGTTATCTGAAATGCATTTGTGCTTTTTTCAACTATTCCAATATGAATTTCTGGCCTAATTTGTACAAACTGAATCAACAACACTGAATGGCAACAGACACTGAAGTTTACAGCTCCCATAGCAAAGTGCTGCTCAAATTGGGGCAATTTGGTTCTTGTTTAAAAGATCAAATGAGGCCAAATCCTGAACTGCAGGACATGGACACCACACATTTTACCTGAGGAGGAAATGGATTTATTTGCTGATGGATTTGCATTTTGAGCATCACAAAATTTCCAAGAGCTCCGAATGCCCATCCACACCCTTATCCTAGATCCTGATGAGATCACAAGGAATCCCCCTGGGAGCTGCTGCTGGAGCTGGGAATTTCACTGCTTCATCTTTCCAAGAGCTGTACATTTTTAGGCTCTGTTTTGCTCCTGATTTAAGTCAAATTAAAATGTAACCTTCTATAAATGACTGCTTTAGGTAGATTTCATCTGCTGCTGTACTGCATGTCCTGAGAGAGCAACAGTCCAGAAACAAGTAAAACAAACCAGTATAAGGTCAGATTCTGCTCATGGTTACCAGTGTGATGAAAAAGTTGCTTGTTTTGAAAAGAGCCTACAAATTACTCTGTAAAACAACTGAATTCAGTTATGTTTTACCCACAGTTTATTAACAGCACTGAAATTACTAGTCTGACAAATGAAAATTGTTAGCCACAGTCCCACTGTAATGAGGCAATTTAATCCTTTAAACATTTGCATTGTTTTTAAAACACTGCAGATCAAAAGCCATCCTGCAGCAGCTTTTATCTTCCATGATGTAAATATATATATTATAGGTCCTAGGAGAATCTATCAAAAGGATTTTACATTTTAAAACATATCAATAGCTAATAAAACTAATAACTAATCAAGTTATTTCATATTTATACCCTGAAGACAAATTGTCATTTAAACCCAACGCCAACTCAATACCAAGAATTGTTAGAGATCATATTCCCCATGTTATTTCCCACAGAGAGAAAGTTTCAAAGAACACTTTTGTAACTCAGATAACAGTATTTTTTTTGATTTCTTTCTTGACCAGAATGGACATCTGCTGCATTTTATTTTGCTATTACTCTACACTCTTCACAATGGCTGCAATGTAAGTTCTCTCTCCCACAATGTAACGAAAGATGTTTTCTAAAAACAAGTTCACAAACTGTGAACAGAGTGCAGTGACAAGGAAGTCAAATTTCTGTGGCTCTCGATTCCTTGTGACTTGGTGAAATTAGTTTCTTACTACAGAAAATGGAATTTTTTTACTCACTGAAGGAGAGCATCAGCTCAGGATACACTTTAAATGTCACACAGCCATCCATGTACTGCACTTCTGCTTTGCTCCTTCAACCCTCCCTGGTGTCCTCCCTAAGCCCTTGTGTCCCACAGGAGCTGGACACAGCAGGATGTGCTGCCTGGCAGAGCTTCTCCATCCCCAGCACACGAGGACAGGCTGCATTTGTATCGACACACTGACATTTATTTGGTTCTTTAAAGCATCTTCCTCAGCAAGCTGTGTAGATTTGATATCAACTGTTTAGACACAGACCATTTGTACAATTTAACCTTCAGTATTTATACAACTATAAAGGGAGTAGGGTGCATTTTTATGTCCCAGAGCAGTACATAAAAGGAATAAAAAATGCGAAGACTGGTTAGACAAGCTTTCAAAAAACTGGCTCCACGGAAATGTAGACCCTGCTCTTATGCTGCTGCATAATGGTGTGTAAAATGTACTCCAATTTTTTGGTTACAGGACACAGAGTGTACCATGAAAGCAAGAATATTAATGACATAAATTTTGCCTATCACTAGCCTCGAAACCTTCATATGTCAAGCACAAGTTTAATGTTATCCTTAAACAAAGTTTTTTTTGTTCTTTTCTTTTTTTAAAAGAAAGCACTTTGCATAGCAGAATATTTTGATTACCTACTTCTGCCAAACAAAGCATGTCTCAAGGTATGTTAACTTACCCTAATACACTGGATTCATTTTTGGCTCAAGATTTTACTCATCATCTCTTTCTTCCTCACTAGTTTCTCCAAAAAGCACAGTCTAAAAATATGTAACATTACATTAGTTTCTTTACCACATCAAGGACATCTTTCATAAAGTAAATAACCATGACTGGATAAGAAACTGTGCTGTGTATTATAAAACACTTTGTGTTTTATTTCACCTTTTGTTACGCTTTTCGAAACCAGGTAATGACTGTAAAATGTTCCTTTACTTACTTTCTTTTTCAGCTTGATAGCAATCTCTCTACAACATTCTCTATATAAGCTCAAAGGAGCACATCTTTAGAAACACTCCCAAGCTTCTGAGGATAGTATCTGGCTTTTTGAAAATATTTTTGAAGTTACACAGGGTTCCAACTTAAACCACTTTAGAACACTGATTTACAGAGTGAGAACTTGGCTGTTTCTGAAAAGTCTTTTAAGATGTCGAGTTAGCCACGTAAAAAGACTAGCCAGCTCTAAAATTAGAGGTCCTTAGGAATCAAATGCATGACAAATTTATAAAGGAGCCATGGGTAATTCCTCAGAATAACTAACACCAGTATTTTAGGTCACCTATTCAAAGGATACTGCCATTAGTTCCCTGCTTAATTCTCTGTGTAGATGCTCTAGCTAAGATGAAACCTAACTCAAAGTAACAACACAACTGCTACTGCACCAAGAATTTTTTTGATAGAAGCAGAGGGACTGACATCTGTTTTCCTGCATGGAGAAAGAGACTGGCTCCACGGAAATGTTCCCAGGCTGCATGACCACAATGAATCACAGTCAGAGAATATGCTGACTTCGAAGGGATCATCAAGTCCAACCCTTAGTCCTGCACAGGACCATCCCCAAGAGTCACACCCTGTGCCCCAGAGGATCATCCAAACACTAATTGAGCTCTGGCAGCCTTGGTGCTGTGCCCACTGCCCTGGGGAGACTGTTCAGTGCCCAACCACCCTCTCGGGGAGGAACCTTTTCCCAAGATCCAACCTGACCCTGCCCTGACACAACTCCAGGCCATTCCCTAGGTGCTGTCCCTGGTCCCTACACAGCAGAGGTCAGTGCCTGCCTCTCCTCTGCCCCTCCCCAGGAGTTGGAGCTGCAATGAAGTCTCCCTTCAGTCTCCTTCTCCAGCTGAACACACCAAGTGCCCTCAGTGTCCTCACACAGCTTCAAATCAAGGCCCTTCCCCATCTTCATTACCCTCCTTTGGACGCTCTCAAATGGCTCAATATCCTCCCTATATTGCAGGGACCAAAACTGCCCCAACATTCCAGGTGAGGCCACCTCAGGGCAGAGCAGAGTGGGACAATCCCCTCCCTGGCCCGGCCGGGATGCTCGGCCTCATGCCCCCAGGACAGGGTTGGCCCTCCTGACTGCCAGGGCACTGCTGACTCATGGCCAACTGGCCATCCACCAGGACCCCCAGGAGAGCCAGGAGGATGCTCTGGGAGCCTTTTAACAACCGGGGAGGTGGAAGGTGGTCTGTGCACACTGGCACAGACTTAGAACGCGGTTTGGGGCAAATCAAGCAGCAGAGCACAGAGAGCACAGAGCCTCAGGACCCAGCTGAGAAGCTCTGCAGAGGCTGTCAGGGCAGCACGTCCTGCTCCTCTGAAGGAAGGCTGAGTCACTGTGCTTCTGGTGCCTCCAGGACTCCAGCAAGTGCCACTTCAGAGCCCTGCACCACACAGACCACCCTGTCTGCGTGGGAAGTGAGCACAAAACCATCAGCCCACCTCCAGAGGATATTTTGAAGATAAACATATTGAGAGGCTCTCAGGAACATCTTGAATTTCCTTGCTCCATCCTCTGATCAACAGGGAGAACACACACACACACACACACACAGAGGAAGTGACAACTTGTTGCTACTCCTTCTTCAGAAGCAAAGCAGAGATATGAGATGAGTGACTTCACCCAGCACAGCCTTTTTCAGGGGCTGATTTACAAACAAAGCAACACCTCTGTGCTCTTTGCTAAAAATTAGACTGTGAACTAGCCATTAGTCCCTGAATAGGACTGCACAGCCGCTGTCTGTCCAGCTATTGTTAATCACACACAGTCAAAAATGAAAGCAGTTCATACAGAAAAGTCAAAGTATGAAATGAATAAAGAATTTCAAAGCTTGTTTCAATTGCAACTTCTTCAAATAAGAGAGTTGGTTTCTAATCAGGTCACAGTGAAATATTCATTTCCTGGAATCCCAGCATTTAGGAGACAAAAATCTCTTCTTATTATGTATATCACACACACTGACATATTTTCTGAGCAACTCAGAAGTGTTCTTCAGGGCAGTCTGGGTCAACTAATTTAGTCAACACTTACATAAAAGTCAGTCACAGTTCAGGTCTCAGTCCTACCCTGAAAACCAGCCAATGTCCATGATAGCATGAGTGTCCATCAGGGATGGTATGAAAACATGACTGTATTAACTGGGGAAAGGGGGTACAGATATGGACAAGGAAATAAAACTATATTCAAAAGAGAGACCAAAGATTAAAAAAAATCAGTTACCTGTTGTTTTAGTCTCCTGTGCTCTTTAACATAAAGATCTTTTATAAAAGAGATGGAGTTTGTCAAACAAACAGCTAAACATTTGGGAGGTGCCATTTTTCTGATAAAATGCAAGGGTAGCTGATGCTTGCACATGCATTCTGTACAATCTGAAAAACAAAAGCATGCTCCTACAGCTGACAGCAGCCAATTTTCTCATTAAATCTGAGAGACTGTTATTATTCCATGTTGCAACTCTTCAAGACCCTTAGTAATTCTTGAGTCACATGTTTCCAAAGTAGGGCATATAAAATAACATGGCTTGAATCACTTGGAGAAAAGCTTCTGAGAAGCCTAAAATAGGCACTTCAGTTGTAAAAGTGAAACGAGGACAGGTATTAAATAAACAATGCACAGAAGGCAGGAGCATACAGGCCATGTTAAGGATGACACAAGGAGGACAGAAGGGAAATAATGTCACAGAAGTTTTGAAAAGACACGGTACATTGAAGACTTACCACGATATTTCCATCTCTATTTTTACCTCTGGGTGTTTCACAAATGTGAGGACTGTGACTTTGAGGCATAAATGGAATTACTGATTATAGGAAGAGTTTCGTTCTACTCTGGCAACTGGATTATGAATTTGTCCTGCTTTACAATCAAGAGACACGTGTGCCTATATATGCAAAGAGTCTATGAATTACACTTCCTGCATTCCTTCCCAAATGAAGCACAAAAAATAAAATCATTTCAAATTTTGGAGGCGATTGGATTAAATAATTTGAGGAGAGCTCCTGTGAAAGTCTGTAGCAATCTCAGAAGCCTGGAACACAGCAAAATTCCTGTGTCCCAGGACAGCAGTGTAACACCAGGAGGACTCTGGCAGGAGCAGGAGACCTTTGGTACCTCACAGAATGAATGCACTGAAAGGCTTTTACAGCAACAAGCAGAGCTTTATGTTGGTTTTGTTTTTAGCAACATGACAGATAATGCCCATGAGGGGCATATTTCAGTTTCCTTGTAATCAAGCTGAACAACAGCACTTAACTTAATTCATGCAACTGCCATACCCAGAGAGGAGATGTCACAACAATATGAAAATGGAAAGTGTGATTGCTGGAAAGAACAGTTAACAATAACTTTCTAAAAATAATATCACATTTTTAATTGTACTCTCAGTTAGAAAAAGCTAACAGAGATGCAATAAATTAGTCTTCAATATCCTCCCTACTCCAGGGCTCCTATGAATTATCTGTCTCATTCTGGAAAGGCTTATTCTCCTGCTGGAACCTGGCACTACAGGGCTGTCTACAGGAGTGGTGAATCCCAGCAGATGACCTGGATCACTCTCAGAAGAGTCCAAACTTAACCAGGAAAATCATTTCTGTACACCTTTAGCATCTCTGCTGTCACAGATTATGATCATGTTTATTTTCACAAATCCTCTATAAAATAGAGGATGAAAGAGGAGAAGGAAGGAATAAGATAGGAAGATCCACTTTCTTATGGATAAGAAAGGTTTGCCCACCCTTTCCTTATAGAAATGTGCCTTCTGAGGCACAGAATTTGAGGGACTTCCCACAGGCCATCCATAAGAGCAGGATGAGCAGGGACATGAGCACAGGTTGCTAGAACCCCACAGCAGCACTGACTATTCCTATACTCAGTGATTAAGGTATTGATCAAAGGCCCATTAGTCACTGATTTTCATAATTAACCTCTTGCTTTGGAGTTCATAATTTGTGTGCAAATTGCCTATGAGCAAAGCAAGATCACACAGAAATGAAAGGCAGCACTTCATCCCATGCAGATATTCACATGGAAGGCATCAGATACCAAACATTATCACTAAAATGTAATTGGGATAATCTCCCTCAGCTCAGCAGTTTGTCAAAATACCCCTTTGACAAAATAAGAGCCCAGAGAAACAAACTAATTTACAAGCAGGGATAAAAAAAATTAATCACTCGAAGACAGAGGAAGAACTAGGTAGGCAGATATTGTACAGTCATCATAAAATATGTATAACAATGCCACAAAAGAGAATATTACTGAATTTATTATGTTTTTCCAGTAATCATTCTATTCACTAGAAAAAGGTTCCCATTACACCGCATGCAAGAGCAAACAGACTGGTTTGAAAAGGTTCCCCACTACCACCAATTTGGACAGCAGCAGACATACAAATTTCCTGTGTGAGAGTCCTACCCAGCTGACTTGTGATGATTACTGTAAGCTGATTTTCCCTCTCCCTGGTGGGCACTAAGCTGTTGGTTCTTTGCGAAAACGCAAGTGCTTTCAATCCTGCACCCACTCAACAGCAGTGTGCTTCACTAAGTATTCCTGTTAAAAACAAACACTGTGGGGCACATCACAGCCTTTAATAAAACCTGAACAGAGATTCCCAGAACCTCTCCCCAGGACTGCAGTGCCAGCTGTGACCACAACAGAATTCCCAGCTATTTTTCTCCTCTATGGTCAGTGGATAGATGTGAAACCACGAGTTGTCCTCTGTTTCTGTTCACCCTGCCATGGCTCTGCTGCTGAGCTCTTAGAGTGGGACAAAACTTGTGTCACAGTTGGAAAGAAATGGTTATTCCCCTTTCATTCTCTGCTTTCCCATTCCCAAATTTAGCCACACCTCACTGTTTCCCCTGGGTCCAGGGTCTGAGGTCTAAAGTGGAGACTGACAGAGTGAAGGAAGGAGGACATGTTAGAGTTGCTAATTGGCTCTTATACTCTTAGACTCAAAATTGGCAGCTTATACTCAAAAATCTGTTACATTTCCCATCAACATTTTGAGAAAATAATAAGTTTTCCTGCATTAAATGACTTTCAGTGACAAACAACTTGAATCAAAGAGAACAGCAAACTTTGAAACTGTGTTGGTAAAGTACAAAACAAGCTACATGTGATCAAATCGGCAATGAAATAGAATTTATACCCACCTGAGTTTCTGTAGGAATAAACTCCTGTAGATCTTCAAGTCACTGTCATCCACAAAGACTGTGAATCCAGAGGACTCCTGTTAAGTATAATTTAATTGCATGGCATGTTAACCCTGCTGTTACTCTGATCCTGCCTTAAATACATCTTTCAAGACAACCATATTTATACTGAATTATTTATTGGTTTAAATAACTTAGAACAAAATATGGCTCAGTAAAAAAAAAAAGTCTGGAAAATGGCTATATATATATGCATATTTATGTGTACATACATAAATATATAAAAATAAAATTGAAGACAATTCTCCTTTCTAAGCTGAACAAAATCACTACAAGAAAGCTTTTGAAAAAAAAGTTTGTATTGTCACAAAATGTTTTCGTTTGATTAGCACAGGAAGCAATGAAATCCCAGGCTTTCTCTCAGGGCTATGCAGGAGTTTAGAAGCTGGAGAACAAGTTCCTGTTTCTATCAAAGGACTTGGATTAATCAACTCATTTCCCTGTGCCTAAAATTATTCTATGGCACTTGCATCTTTATTATCAGAAGTCCACAGATAAAACACACAGCACAGGGGATTAATTTTATTAGCAGAAATGAAGGAATTGCACACAGCTTCCACTCTCTCCCCCCTCTTCCTTTCCCCAGCAGTGGCAGGGCTGGTATTCACCTCGAGTTTATCAGAAATTACTATTAACAGACACGTTTCTGTCAAACCACAATTCTTGGGCTCAATTCTGGGCACTTGAAACCCCCATTCAAGTCACTGGCAGTTTGGAGACAGCAAGTGTGATGACCTTTATCATGGCCTGTCAGCATCCCAGAAACAGCAGCCCCTGTCACTGACAGGGAAAAAAAGAACTCCATTACCCAAGAGTGGCAGGAGGATCTTATTCCTTTTAGGCTCAAGTTGTAGAAAGAGATATTACCATTTATTCACTGCATTTGGAGGGCTGGAGGATTGTTCATGTAATATCTCAAAGTGTAATAACAATAAGGAACTTGCACTGCAGGGTGCTGAGGAGCACTTCCATTTGAGGTGCACTGCTGTCTGAATATTGGGGGAAAATGCATTTCTTTGGATCAGACTGTCCTGGCACATGATCCTGTTACAACTGGCAAGGTCTGATGTTAACCCTTTGGATAGAATTCCATTACACAGAAAGAAAACCCTTCCACCTCCTTACAGTGCCACCAATCAATACTGTGATCAGCAGAAGACTTAAAGAACATGACTATATGTATAGATTACATGTATAAATTGATGCTTAACAAATTCTGTCCCTTTAATGAGTTACATTTCCTTCTTTCCAAGTAAATGTCAGAGCTTCAATTGCATTTCTTGCAGATCATAAAGCCCCAGATGAATTCTTTCCTAAATACAATTTTAATCTCATTAAAAATGTTCATACATTGTGCTCTATGTCATAGGGCAAATTAGCAGAGAATGAATGATTTTTTAGGACTGAGGCATAGCTTAAAATTTTGTTGGAACCAATAACCTCATATGAAACTGTACAAGTTAAATACATAGTAATAAATTCCTGATGATTTCCCCAAGGATATCATCTCAATTTTAAATGTCTATGATTTTTAATGCTTTGTAGATGGCCTCTTTTACAGCTTTGTGAAAGTACTATTATTATTTAGAAGTACTAATACAAATTATTAACATTTTTTTCCCTGGTCTTTCAAAATACTTTTCTTGCCTCTCAGATTATGGCTTATGTTTTTCTTCTCTAGTATACAGAGTTAATATCTAAGCAACATGAAAAGAAATCCATCAACATGACTGGAGGCCTCAGAGGTTTGGTAAGATGATATTGAACCTTCCACCCCGAGGTTGTTGCTTCCAAAGTGCCCTTGGCTGGTCACGACTAAAACTCATTAACATTTGAGGGCTCTTCAGTGGTCTGCAAACCTGAATCTTTAAAATTCAACTTCTTGTGCAGCCTGGCAGAGAAAACTCCTCCGAACAGGACAAAATATGAACAAAAGTAATGCAATTTTCGTGGTGATAAATAGAACACATTTAGTGATAAATGAAATTTAGACAGTCACTTATACCTGTGCTTGTTTGTCTCTCAGGAAAAATAGCAATGCTCAGTAGCTGGAAGAGTTCTGTTCCTGAGCACCTCTGGGGGTGCCATAAGTGAAAAGAAATTGCTGGTGAGGTACCTGCTTGCCCTAGAGAGGACCCAAGGACAGCAGAGTGGAGATGGAGCACCAGCAGCACTCTCAGTTAAGCTCAGCCTACTCCAAGAATAAACAGAATTTCAGTCTCTAGGGCTGTCAGCCTGGGATATTTCCTAAGCCTTTAATTGTTATACGAAGTCCAGAGATATTTTATATATGAGAAGTGTGAGAAATAATTGATGGTTACAGTGCCATGGACTGCAGGAGGAGCAAGATCAGGTCCATCATGAACCCCTGACATGCAGGTTCCAGAGACACAGATCAGCCATGACAATGTATCTTCTGCTCATTAATGCTCCATTAATGAAACTGTGAGAATTTCCCCAGTGGAACCACACAGATGTCACTATTTTCTTCTGCTCTCCTCCCGTGTGACAGTCATAAACCCAAGTCTTCCCTGGTGCTTTATTAAATAACTCAAGTTGACTACTTGATGGAATTTGAGAATTATTTATATTCCAGCCTCCAGAATCATTCTCTTTTTTTGCTGGCTTAATGTCAGATGTCCCTGTGTCTTTGCTACCTGGAAGCAACACAAGTCAGTGGGAGCTGAGAATTTCCCTTCCCTCAGGATTATGTACTTCAGCTATATCTCAGAGAGAGAAATAAAGCTCCCTAATTGTGCTTATGGTTTATTTCAATATATTTGCTCTGTGAAATTAAAAAAGCATTGCAGCAGTATCTTGAACAAAACTTTACAGACTCTTGAAAATCTGAATCAAATTTTTAAGGGATTAAAACCACAATGAATAGCAGATCACTGGAATAGGTGTTTCCATTAATTCTTGGAAATAGTACATTTTTGGCAGGGAACTTTTCAATACCCTCAAGGATTTGTCTGTTCAAATTTCAATGAAAAACTTCACCACAGTAACAGAATTCCACAGGGAACCGACGAGCTTCTGCTTTTAAGAGTTAGGTGAGAGGGGAAAAATAAATCACAATAAATAAGGGAAAGCATTCCTGAGTTAATTGAAATGTTGCCATGTAATGTACTGATTTAAATCAAATGGGCTTGCTTTTTAAAATATACCCCTCATAGTTTTAGGCCTAGAAACAATTAAGTCAGTTTGTGAATCGTGTTTAGAAACAGATGCAACTGAATATGTAAACAACAAGAAAATAATCACTGGAACTAATGGTTCTCTCCCTATAAGCAGTTCAGAGTATATTAAAAATCAGCTGCTGCTTTATACTCCTCCCTACCTATTTCCTTCCTAATATGCAGAACTAGGTCAGACATAATTTCCTTATACTAACAAAGTAAGAAAGTAATTTCTCCCTATTCATTAAATTCATGTTTTTAATCATATCATAAGTGTATTAAAATATAGATGGAGCTCAAACCGCTGATCATAAAGATGAAGATTTGCAGAACAGGTTCAGCAAATAGTTTCTACATCAATCACAGCATGAGAATACCTTCTGGGCCAGATCTTTGACTGGAGTAACTCTTGAATGAAGCTGATTCTACATTACTGGAGGATACATCCTTCCCTTCTCATCCCTGGGAACAACTTCTACATCACCCATGTTCTGCCATTCCCTACATTCCATCCCCACCTTCCAGAACAAGGGAGAGATTCACCTTGTTGTTCTCACACATCACAAAAACCTACTGTAGCAACTGGCCACACATTTATGGAGCAGGTGTCATTCTCAGGATCTCAGGTTCTTTACAGAGTGTGTTTTACGGAGTCATTTTGTTCACTGGCAAAGCACAGCCAGCTCTGGAAGGATGCAGAGCACACATATACATACACACACATATATATAAATAGAAAGCAGCTGCACAACACACTGAAATTTAGGAGATGAAGAGAATACTCTAAAATTTTTCTTTCCTATAAACCCTACAAAAAAGTACAGTTGTTGAAAGCGAACTAAAAAATACAATAAAAAAGAAGTTGCTTTCAATCTGGTATCAAAGGAGTTCCATGAAACTATACAGGTTTATGTGAGTATATTCACACCTTATCTGATACCAGAATAGCTTTCTGCTTTAGATAAGCCTTTAAAACAATTAATAACATGGGGAACAGGGAGTTTGATTCTCCCTTTGTGTTGTTCCCGGTATATTCTTGGTCGGCAGCTTTGATACCATCATAATAAACATAATACTTCTGGGCTGGTCACTGAGATTCCCACAGAAAGAGGAGAAATCAGTAGTAAACTTGTGTTTCAAGATGACACAACTCTTCCAGCCGAGCAGCACAAATTTGGACGTGCCCCTCACAGCTGAGGCACAGAGTGCATCAGCAACACGCAGAGCTGCCTGCTCACCCAGGGAGCCCCTGGGAAAGCCAGGAATCAAGGTTATTTCTCCCAAGTCACAGTCCAATACCCAAACACAAAACAACCTCCCAGTGTGCAGCTGTGGCACAGCCAAACAGCTGCAGAGGTTCTGCACCCCAGAGCTGGTACCTGGCATGACACTGTACCAGTGGGGCACAACTCGTTTAAAGCTGAACCATCTGCCTCCCTTCCTGCTCCACCAGTTTCCTCTCCCAGGCTCTCACACAGACCTCAAGTTGCTCAGGTTATGAGAGCTGACAAGACTGTTGCCCAAGGTTGAATGTGTGACTGTTCTCATGTATCATGTGCTTTTTCTACAGGCAAATTCCACCTCCTTGCCTACACCAGATTTCTGCTGAGGCCTCCATGCAGCAGAACTGACACAAGACAGAGACTTATTCATTCAGGACTTGCCAACTGGCAGACAAGCAAATGAATATTCCCTTAAACAGGGAGACCAAGTTCATATAGTTTGATCTAAGGGAGAGCCTCCTTCTCAAGGCAGATCTTTGACAGTTATAGCTCCTCCTGGATCAGAAAAAAGTCACATCTGAAAATGGTCTTTCCAGAAAACCATTGAGATTCCCATCTGCCAACATCTCCTTCTAAGAAATCATGTATTATCTGATTTCAGACCTGCATATTCCTTCTGACTGGCCTGATGAAACTGATGTCTGAAATTGTAGTGCCTGAACAGCTTAATACTGAATCCCTTGGACATCATATTTCTCCACTATTTGTTTTTTTTTTTCATTGTGGCAACTGAAAAACGTATTTAGTAAAAAAGCCCCAACCCCCTCCCTCTTTATATAGAATGTCTGTGATATGTTTGTGGACACAAGCTCTCCAGTGTCAGCTCAAATCTTACCATTCCAGTTCAAGGGGAAGCTCAAATACTTTCCCTCTACCTGAAGCCACTCACAACTCTCTGGATTCCATTTTATCACCCCTTAGGAAAACATTCTCTGGGGCTCATAAATTTTTTATGGGGTACCTCTTTCTCTGTCTGCCCCATGAGGCAAGGCTGCAAAACTTTCTGTCCAGAAGCTCGGGTACAAAATGACCAGGGACTGATGGGTTTCCCTGCACACACATAAAGTCCCTCCCAAGCCACTGGCACAAGCTGAGGGTGAGCCTGAGCTGCTGACGTGCTCAGCAGGTTGTGCAACATGAAATACAGTTTTATCTGCCATGCACAGTTTGCAAACGACAGTCTTTTAATGTGAGGCGCTGCATTTGTTTAATGTCCAAAATAAACCCAAACTAAAATATTCTAATCCCCTAATTTGTCACTTTATGACTCATTCATTCTTCATCTCATTTGTCAGAGTCTCCTTTGCAACTAACAGAAAAGATCTGTATTCAGGACAAAAAAAAAGAAGAAATGAATACAGAAAGAAAATAAAACAAACAAAAGATCCCAACACCAAACTCTTCCCTGAGCTATTGAGTAGGCCATAAAAAGCTCTATATGGCTCATCCATATCATAATCCCTTTGCATTTATCTTCCACCTTCTATTTCCATGTAACAGATTCAAGAAACACCATAAGATAATTGAGTTGTGAAATGATCATATTTGGGATGCAATGGGCACGGGCTATGGGCAGCCTTGCATTAAGCCCAAAGGTTCCCTCATCACCTGAATGTATAAATGTGTAACAAGCAAGAAGGAGTTTGGAATGTGACAGAATATCAACATCAACCCCTGATACAAACCCTATGAACACACATTTCCATCGTGCTTAGACTTTAAAAGAGCAGCAAAAATGGGCTCAGGTAAAAGGGTTCTGGCACAGCCAGCTCTGTTTAATTTATGAGCTTGATTCTTTGCCTTAGTTAGCAGGCAGGCACAGAAAGGGAGTAGATCTTGATTATTTGCCTGCTGAGGTGCAGTGCACTACATTGAGCTGCTAATCCTAACATTAGAGTGCACCTTTAGACTTTACTTTAAAAAAAAATAAGAAGAAGAAGGAGAAGGGGAACTGGGAGACCTTTCAAAAATCAGAGAGAAAATCCTCATTCAACTACATTTCTGAAAGTCCTGGCTACCAGTCCCATGCACAAAATAATACATATTTCTATTCTACTAAATTCTCAGTTTGTTTGGGTGAAGGTCCTGCCCTGCTGGGTAAACATCTGCTGCTCCCAGGAACAGACTGCACAGAGCTGTGGGAAGAGCAGGTCCCCTGGGCAGGTGCAAAACAAGGAGTGACAAGGTGAGAAATCGCCACCTTCCGTCAACACAGGTTAAGGGAGGAGCATAATCACATAAATATGTGTGTGCTGAGAGAAACAGAAGAAAAATGTATCCTACCAACACATCAGTCATTAAATAAACAGTAAAGCAGGTTCTGCACTACCTCCAAAGCAGTCTGCACAACCAGCAGCCAAGCAGTGCTGGGATCTGTGCCGCAGCCAGAGCCAGGCTCTTTTCAAGGTGGATCAGTTTAAAAGTGGAAATTAATTTGCCAGGTGAGAGCCCTCATCTGCTACAAACTGATATTCCCCAAGTGCCAACCACAAAGGCTTTGCAGCTGTTGAGTCTGATCCCGATTTAGTGAGCAAATCTCCTGGTTTGGGTTTGGTGATGGTGCCAGGGCTGCCTCAATCCACCGTGTGAGTGTTGGCTGCTGAACACACACACAGATGAGTTTCCTCAGGGGTGTGCCAGAAACAAATGCACTGCTGCTCAATCTACCACCTTTGGAAAAAGGATTGCCAGGCTCAGACACAGAAATAAAACCCCCTTTCCTGATCTCCCCTGTCTGAGCACAGTGATGACTCGGGCTCTTGGATGCTGCCTCCCAAAAGCTGCACAGTTTGTCTGTGCATACAAGCAGCTTTTGCTTTGAAGCAACTTAGGCTTTTTACTTTCTTGGGTGCTTTGCTTAAATCCAGGGATCCCACAAACAGAAATTGCAGTCTATTCTTGCTCTTGCTCTGGAGATGCAGTTGTATTTCTCAGAGTGGCTTCCATAAATTCTCAGGCATTTAAAATACAACCTCAAGGTCCCTCAGTAGCTTCACACTCCCCTGTCCATTCTCCTCCATTCACTCGTGCTGAACTAACAAGGGCTCCAGTAGCTGATTAGTTCACTGCTATTAAGTTATGTGCAGCTAATACTGCAAATTATTTGACCCTATCAGCTCCCAACTGCCACAGTTTCAGCTTTTCTATCCTCATTCCAGGTCTATTTGACCTGAGAAGCTCGTGACCACTATACCTTACCTTGATTATTCTTAACCAATGCCCTGGATGCATTTCTTATTGATGCCTTCTTAATTTTCCTTGCATTTTCCTGACTCTTCCCAGACCTTATGTCAAGTCACAGTTTAATCCCAGGCAAAATGGCCTCAGCTAGTCTTCTCTAACTAACAAGAAAAGCAAGCTCTCTCAGCCAAGCTTCCTTATAATTTATCTATAGATGTTGATTCCCACAACCCCATTAACACTAATGGAACTGCCAAAGGGGTACACAGCAAAGTCTCCCCCCCAAGCTGCTAGTATTTGCACTTTATTATAGAGCATATAATTGGTTGTGATACTTTTGTATGAAAGATTCAAAACAAAAATAAATAGTTTGGTGTACGTGCAGTTTAATTTGATTTGACTATCTTTTGGAGAATTTCCTCATCCACTTTATTGCACTGCTCTATTTACTGATGTTGCCAGTGCTAGGAGCCTGGATTTCTTGTTTATTAGAGCTGGCATAATGAAAGTTTGCCACCTGATTAATTTTAATAGTTTAGCAGGAAACCTGAGGATAATGCATATTGGCTGTCAGGCTACAGATAAATTTTGTCCATTTGGTTGTAAAGATTTTGGCAGAAATAAAAGCTGCTCTTTGCTATTGTAGAGAAACATTTTGTTGGGTGAAATAGTGTTTTCTAAGGAAACCACAGTCTCATCTGCCTTTATAATGCACAGAGACTTAGCAGTCCCAGACAAACAGGCCTGAGATGACACAACACCCCAGTTCTGATATCCCTCACACGGAGTGCTGATCTAAGAGACTTGGGAAGACTTTGTGCATCTGCTACTAGTTTAGAGTCTATTTGTGAGAGTTCCTAAGAGCCCAGGGCAGCGAGTCAAGAGATCTGGGTCTCACTCCCAGCTCTTTTAATAGCCACTTTTCCCTTCTGTGCCTCAACTTCCCCAGCTGAAGTGCCCATCATGTGACTGATTTCCCCTGCAAAGCACTGTCTAAGTGCTCATTACTCTCAGTTTTAGTGGCAGAGTGTTCCAGGAGGAGCTGAAAGGGCTTCAGGGATCACTTGGAGAGTCTATGTGCAGGTGAAAGTGTTGCCTAATTGGCTCTGGACTGTAAGGCTGAACACCCAAATACTCACCCAGCCTGCAGGGGAACACTTTTGTTGAACCTCCAGACCTTTAGGAAGCTGGTGACATTCTGAGGTGACAGGCTTTATGTGTGTGCTTCTTCCAAAATGGAAAAAAAAGAGAAGGAGGAAAGAGGGAGAAAAAGCTTTTTCTCTTTCTCTTCCATTATCCTAAACTCTTCTGCTTCAGAGACATTGTAATGGGACTAAATTTCCTTAACATGTACATATATATCTGGAGGTTATCCCTGCTTTTACAAGGGATATTTGACTTCTCAGGAACTGGGCTGGAGGAAGTAGGTGCCTGGTGCATTTGTAGGATGGAGGGGTCAGGCTCTGGCAAGAAGAACTAAAAAAAAAAAAATTGTTCTCAGCTCATTTTCAAGCCACTTAATTTGGAATATAAATGATTTACACTGAAATGATTAATCAATGCATTCATTATACTTGCACGGTTACTCTTTAGCACCAAAGGAAGTAAACAACAGCCTGCAGTACAGCAGAGAAGATGAACAATCTTAGACCTCAAACCTACAAATTAATATATTAAGTGAACATCAAAATCTCTGAACAGAGGCAGTTTTAACTCAACCCACACAAAGCAGCAGGCAGGATCAAGGCAATAGTGCATCTGTTCTAATATTCCACGGTGCAGATCTTCCCTTACTAGCCAAAAAACATCTATTAAAATTAAAGGGAGTTACAGAATTTGGTGCTGGCATAATGAAAAATAATAGATCATTCCATTTAAGAAGCATAGTTAATTCTATTTAAGAACCACATCTATTTAATGCAATTCGTATCAGTTTTTCAGTGACGGGTTGGTTGTTCGTATTAAATTCAAAATTTTTTTAAAATGTCACCTCAAACTTTAAAGAAACTTGACAAAATTCTTCTACTAAAAGCATCAAAAATACTCTGTGGTGCTGACTTTTTCATATTTCACATATAGA
The DNA here is from genome assembly GCF_001604755.1 of Lepidothrix coronata. Classification (NCBI taxonomy): domain Eukaryota; kingdom Metazoa; phylum Chordata; class Aves; order Passeriformes; family Pipridae; genus Lepidothrix; species Lepidothrix coronata. The sequence goes on from NW_016690214.1 coordinate 4,875,532, forward strand.
TATATATATACACACACATACATACATGTTTAGTCCAAATTCCTACATTCACTTATAAAGTAAGAGGTTAATAATTTCAGTGTAAATTTATCTTTTCTCCCTTCTCCTCAACTCTATCTCTTTTGCAATCTGAATTGCTAAATTCTGCTACCCAGTAATGAACACAGTAAAATAAGTAAACTAGATAAGATAGATAATGAGAAAATATGAGTTTGGATGTTAAATCGTCAGTAAATTAAAAAATAATCGTATCAGAATCCACTTATCTAGGCCAGAGTGGAAAAGGAAATTTAATGGAAGGATACATTTCACAGCTATACCAGTCTACAGATATATATTGAGGGAAAGACACCAAGTACAGTCACTCACTGCATGACACCTGCAAATGTAAATATACAAATTTTAACAGCTGAGCAGAAAAACCAAACACTCATTTCTCCCCATATCAGCTTATCCCCTGGATAAGTACTCAAAGAAAGCAGGTTCATTATTGAAATGTCAAGGGGACTGGTCAGACCCAGGGGATGGGAAAGCAGAACAACACAACAAACCTCAGCTTAGATAGAAAATGAGCAATAATTCATCAAAAGGCCATTCACTTGAAGAAAAAACAGTGAAATAAGTGGACATCTTATAAAAAAGCAAAATAAGAATTTTATCAAATTATTATTTTCAGTCACATTCAGTAAATCCCCAAATCAGAAAATTGTTACAGGAACACCTCCAGAAACCTGGTGTGGGTTGGTTGGTTTCTTTTTCTGTTGTAGTGGGTTTTTTGTTTGCTTGTTTAGGGTTTTTGGGGGGAGGTTGCTTATTTGTTTCTTTAACTGTTGTGTGTTTTCTCCTTTGGAGGCTTCAGTTTTTAATTCACAGCTGGGCTGGGGCCACATTTTCAAGACTGGTCTTTTGTTGGAGATCGGGGCAACCAGGAAGATCTGGGGGGAGGACAGGGAGAGAGGAAGCATGATTTGAAATGGAAAACCTGAAATCAGATGTCCTCTTTACCCCAACAGCCTGCCCCTCAGTAAAATGCTCAAAAATCATGAATGTCAGAAAAAACTTGGAACTGTACAAGCAAGCCATGACAAAATACATTTTGAGCAATTAATAAAAGCCCACATTCGCCCCACAGTAAATAGATGGTTCTCTTAGTCCTTAATCAGCTTCACAGTGACGAGCCCTTCTGCACAAAAAGCCTCATCAAGCTTCCTTGGGCAGTTTTGGCTCATCAGGTCTCACAAAGAGACAGATTTCAGAACACCAGCCTGCCTTCATTATTTAAAGCATAATCCTACCTCCATTAGCACACCTGCTTTCTCTCTGCTCCAAATGTCAGCACAGAAATAACTACTCCAGAGTTTACAGCAGAAAAATAAAACCAAACAATGCTGCCCTCACACCATTACAGTCCCCAAAAGACCCGTAACCAGACACAAAAAATATAAGGGGAATTTTCTGTAGACATAATGAACTGCAACATGGCTTCTTGGGGGTTTATTTATTTTTAAAGGACCGGGGATTCTGAGTGTACAAAACTTGTTGGGACACTCTGGGGGGATTTGACAGAAGCTAAATTTATCCTGGTGATATGAATACCCCTGAGGCAGTGGAAAGCAGCTTCTCCTAAAGGGAACTCAGGACAGGAATCCCTCATCCCTGAATCCTGCAAGCCCTAGATGTGGAATGCTCAAGCTAAAACATACCCTGTTGTGTACCTGTAATTCCAGCACACCTGCCTACACTGGCTGTGCTGAAATGCTCAGTTTTCTTGGAAATGATCCCTCATTCCTTACAACAGCCTGAATGCTTTCCCCAGCAAGCAGAACCTGGATCCCTGGAGCTTGGGACATGACAAACAGCACGGAGCACATGTCACTGCCTCGTCTGCCCCAGCAGCACGGCTGCTTTCTGACTTACAAGGAAAATAAATATTTGCTTCTTTCATTTGTCCCAGTAGGACTGGAAATGTGAAATATTTGCCAGATTTACGATGGCGGCACAATTTTCTGTCTCCATCAGAAGAGAAAGGCTCAGTCATGAATAATCCACAGGCACTGAAGACTGAACTCCTAATCAGAACTATTCAAAACAAAATCAAGTCTCTTACATAATTAATGGGGGGAGGGGGGAACGTGAGTGTTGGTTCTCAGAGGCACATGAATTAGAAAATGTCAAATCACTACTCAAAAAAATCCCTATTCACCTGCAAATTATTCAATTAAACATCTGACAGACACTGACAAATGTTGTCTATCCCTTCCACAGCAGCTGAACCTTTGAAGAAACTGTGTACTGTAAATTTGTATTTTTAAATGGACTAGCAGAGACCCAACATTTACCCTCACTAGACTTCTTTCTACTCACATATAAGTCTATAACCCAAGGCTACAAATAAAGCAATAAACCAAAAGATATTTGCTCTTCTTTTTTCCCCTCCTAATTAATGTGTGGCATCTCATCATCAAATCTTTGCCATTCTTAGGGAAGAAGGCAAGACAAACTGCAATATGCTGGTATTTTACTCCACACCAAAATCCTTTACCCACGTAATTCCTACCTACAAGCAATTCTAACCCAGCACAGCAAAGAACTTCTCTCAGGAAAGAGCAGCAGAAGGTTGACTATCAGTCCAGCTCACTGTCCTGTTAACCTGGGGCTGGCTATGGGACATGTAAGATCCTAATAAGAAATTTTGATAGATATCTTTTGTATGAAGCAAAGTCTCGGCACAAATAAAAAATCTGCCCTTCCAGGCATTTAATTTCAATCAGGGAGCCCAATATTATTTCTAAATGTACTCATAAAACTGAGGAAACACACAGTACATCCCTGAAAATGGGGTAGAAAAGGGTTCTGAAGCTGTAAAGAGCATCCAGAGCAGGTGTTAATTATTCTACTTGAATAAAATAGCAATAAATTAATCGAATCTCTGGGTACTCCAGCAAAGTTGTGCCCAGCTCCAACAAGACTTCACGTGCCCTGAAAGATCTCACTGTGCCATGGCAACCTGCCTTTGGAGCTGCCTGTTTGCTCTGCAGCAAGGAGCCACATTAAAAAAGCAGCTTCCTGCCATTTTCCAGTTTCATTAAAATCTTTGTCTTTGGAATGAGACATTAGACATGAAATGCTTAATGTATTCATGAAATACGATCCAGCTGTTTGCCACGGTGACCTTTTCAGTATTCTGTATTTTATATTTTGATTAGCCATGTACTGGTGGAAAATCCCTCTCGTAGCCTTTGCTGGCAGACCTAACTCCTGGCAGGTCATGCTTCTGTGTAAAGGAAAATAATGCAAGGATGTCAACAACCAGCTATTTCAGAGCAGTAGTATCTCATGCCCAAAGTCACATTTCCATAAACTCTGCAGAAGGCTCATATGCAGGTTTTATAGCACACAGGGAGTGCATACAGAGAGTCTCTGCTCCTGCAGCCTTTATTAAAAACTACTGCACCAAAGGCGCTGTTAAAAAATGATCAAAAAATAAATTTATAGGAAAAACTAAAGCTACAATGCATCTGTGTTTTCATACTTTTACAAGGAATTTTGAACTTGGGGATATTTGTACCCACTTCAACCCCCTCTACAAGCACAGGCAGAA